>NC_137041.1:25528521-25826021 GCF_032717465.1 Coenobita brevimanus
AGCGCTCTCTTCACACTGTCCATCCATCCTATTCGTGGTCTCCCTTTCAGCCTTACACCTCTCACATCAGATCTAGTTATCTTTTTCACCAATCTCTCATTATCCGTTCTCTCCATATGCCCAAACCATCGCACCACCCTCTGCTCAACTCTATCAGCCATCTCCCGAACAACTCCAGTTCTCCTTGCACTTCATCATTTCGCACTCGATCCATACGCGTCACTCCACACATACTCCTCAGACACCTCATCTCCATTACATTCAAACTTTTCCTCTCTGCTACACCCATATTCCATGTTTCAGCCCCATATAACGCAGTAGGTACCACAACACCATCATACAGCCTTCTCTTTACATCCATTCTAAGCGAACGACATCTAAACACCTTTTTCATTCCTCCCAGCACCTTTCCTACTTCATTCATTCTAAACTTCACTTCTGCATCTATTCTTCCATCCACAGCAACATGTGACCCTAAATATTTATAACACTCTACCTCCTCAACCAACTCACCATTCAAAAATATATTCATCCCCCTACCATCTACCAACCTGGTACACTTCATCACTTTACTCATATTCTCATTTACTTTCATTTTCTTCCTTTCACACACCCTTCCAAACTCCTCTACCAACTGTCTCAATCTCTCCTCTGAATCAGCCACCAGTGCAGTATCATCTGCAAACAGCAGCTTCTTCAGATTCCACTCTCCACTGTCAACATTCACCAGACTCAGACCTCCACCTAAAACTCTTGCATTCACCTCCCTTACAACAACATCCATATATATATATATATATATATATATATATATATATATATATATATATATATATATACATATATATATATTAAACAACCAAGGCGACATCACACATCCCTGTCGCAGCCCCACTCTCACAGGAAACCAATCATTCACAGTATTTCCCACTCGTACACACGCTCCACTATTTACATAAAAACTCTTCACCCTTTTTAGTAACCTACCATGAAGTCCATACAGTCTTAAAACAATCCACAAAGCCTCCCTATCAATTCTATCATATGTTTTCTCTAAATCCATGAATGCCCCAAACACATCCTTGCCTTTCGCTAAATACTTGTCACACACTTGTCTCACAGCAAACGATCCACGCATCCACTCCCTCTCCTAAAGCCACACTGCTCATCACCAATCACTCCCTCTGTACCCTCTCTAACTCTCATAATTAACACTCTATCATACACCTTACCAACAACACTCAAGAGATTAATACCCCTAAAGCTAGTACATTCATACTTATCACCACTGCATTTATACAGTGGGACCACACAAGCTCTTGCCCAGTCAATTGGCACCATACCTTTCACAAAGCACACATTCAACAATCTTACTAGCCAGTCAACAATAGTCACTCCACCACCCTTCAGGCATTCCACAGCACAGCCATCCATACCTGCGGCTTTCCCTGTTTTCATCTCCTCTGCTGTCTTCCCCAAATCCTTCTTCGTGATCAAAGAATCATTCAACTCTCCCAACACATTTATTCCTTGCATCGTTCCATCCACCACAATCTCAAGTAAGTTACCTGGGTTTTATTTAGCAGAGAGTGGCCCGTTCGAGGAATTAGTCGTTTAACATTTTGTAATGGAGCATTTCATCTTAGCATTTGAATGAAACCAAAACTAGAGTAGTGTTCGGTGTATTTGCCAAATCCTCCCAAAAGATGACTAAATTAAAGAGAAGTATATGTTGCACACACTTGTATGTCATTAACTACGAAAGATCATGGGAGAAAGAGAGGGAGGGTGAGGAGTCTCTCCAGACAGTTCAAAAGTCACCCTGACAGAGAGAGAGAGAGAGAGAGAGAGATTGATTGATTGCAAGTATTATAAAATCTGGCGGCGCAACTGCCAGGGTCATATGCCGCTGGACGACAAAGTAACTCACACAGCAAAATAAAAAGTGCATATGCACACACTTGTATGTCATTAACTACGAAAGATCATGGGAGAAAGAGAGGGAGGGTGAGGAGTCTCTCCAGACAGTTCAAAAGTCACCCTGACAGAGAGAGAGAGAGAGAGAGAGAGAGAGAGATTGATTGATTGCAAGTATTATAAAATCTGGCGGCGCAACTGCCAGGGTCATATGCCGCCGGACGACAAAGTAACTCACACAGCAAAATAAAAAGTGCATATTCAAATTAAAGTTAATATCTGTTAGTAGGAATAAAACACTGAAAAATAATAAAAGAATTGTTTATAAAATATCAAGTACTTATAAAAGTGGAAGGAGGCCTGCCTCCTGAAGAAAACTTAAAACATCACTAAAATCGCTAAAGGCTTCACCAAGCATTGAGGACAAACAGTAGGCACCATCTGTCCCCTTATGCCTATGGAGGAATCTCTGACGTAGGTCCCCCAGACTCGGACACTCGACCAGCAAGTGACGGACAGTAAAGGGAACAAGGCAGTCATCACAGCACGGTTGAGATTCACCATTCATCAGGAGCCCATGTGTAAGCCCGAATGCCAAATGCGAAGCCTAGCGAGAGCCATCTCCAATCGCCGAGACATAGAGGGAAGAACCCTTGGCATAACCACTCTCTGAAAGATTTCTTTTAGTTTACTGTGAGAAACAACATCCCACTGTGTCTACCAATACGTACGAACTGTGTACCGCAAGAAAGGTGTTACATCAGATGCAGGAAGTGGGTAGTCAGTTGGGGGCTGGTGAGAAGTCGCAACTTTAGCTAAAGTATCTGCCCTCTCATTTGCCCACCACACCAACATGTGCGGGTACCCAACAGAATTCTACACGGCGGCCACGACGGCCAAGAAGAAAAAGCCACTCTAAAATTGATAAAACCAATGGATGGGATGCACTAAAAAACTCTAGTGCAGACAAAGCACTATGCGAGTCACTAAAAATCACAAACAAGGATTGGGGGAGAGTAAAAATAATTTTCACAGCATATAAAATTGCAGTCAGTTCCACTGTATACACTGAAGTAATGCCAGGAAGGCTACCACCCCTACTAAAGGAAGGGAAGACAACACCAAATCCTACTCCAGTATCCGTCTTAGACCCGTTGGTATAGACGGGGACAGAACCCTCATGAACAGAGGCATGTTCTAAAAAGTGGGAGAGGGACACATGAGAGGGAAGTGAGCCATTTTTTCAACAAGGGACCTACAGAATGTCACGTGAGGGAGCAGCCAAGAACCCACCCTTGGGATCCGATGTGAACAAATTCCCAGTCTCGGAACAGAGAAGGCTAACATAACAGACCGGACCCTGTAACCAAATGGCTTTGGGAAATTAGAACGGGTGTCAAAAACAGAAGATCGGGAATCCTGGGAGATGATGGCACAAGAAATTAAGTCTGGAATGTGGTGAAGACGATACCAACACCTCATCATTAGCAACTGGCATCGCAAATCCAAGGGGAGTACACCAGGATCCACCAATAAACTTGGAATTGGGGATGATCTGAATGCCCCAGTTGCCAGACGCACACTAGCATGATGCACAGAATTTAACAGCCGGAGAGAGGCATCTGTTGCAGAGGAGTAGACCTCACACCTATATTCAAGTTTAGGAAGAATATGAGACCTATGCAAGAGGAGGAGAGTCTGACGGTCAGCATCCCAAGAGGTATGAGTTAAAAGCCTCAAAAGACTCAAAGCTTTAAGACAAGCTGCCTTAACAGAACGAATATGAGGAACCCAGATTAGTCGTCTATCAAACAGAAGACCCAGAAACCGCGTCTCTTCCACACAGAATATTCTCCAACCATAGAGATACAAGTCAGGGTCTGGGTGAACCCCACGAAGATGACAAAAATGCATAGCCACTGTCTGTGTTGAAGAAAAATGGAAACCGCGAGTTTCTGCCCAGTCAGAAATTCGATTGAGAGCCAGCTGCAACTTCCTTTCTATCAGAGACATTCTAGAGAGGGAAATCGAGAGGTCATTGACATATAGTGATCCTCGTACACCATCAGGAAGTACACTAATGACACTGTTAATGGCTACAGCAAACAGAGTAACACTAAGGATACTCCCCTGTGGTACTCCATCTTCTAGTGCTCGGGCAGTAGAAAGCACTCCTCCCACTCGCACCCTTAAAATTCAGTTAGATAAAAACTGTTGAATAAAAATGGGCAAGTGTCCACGAAGACCAAACTCATGAAGAGAGAGTAAAATACCATGACGCCAGGCAGTGTCATACGCCTTCTCCAGATCGAAGAAGACCGTGACCTGGTATTGGTTAGTGGAGAAAGCCTCACAGACAGAAGATTCCAAGGACAGCAGTGCATCAGAGATAGATTGCAATTTTCGAAAACCATACTGGGCAGGGGATAAGAAGTCGCCTCTCTCTAAAAACCACACAAGCCTAACATTGACCATCTTTTCCAAAACTTTACATATACAAGATTTCAAAGAAATAGGCCAATAATTCGTCGCCTGTAGGTGATCCTTACCTGGTTTGGGGATGGGGATAACTACAACAACACCCCAACAAGTCAGAAACTCCCCAGAATACCAGATCTTATTAAACAGTGAAAGCAAAAACAACAGGGACTCATCAGACAGGTGGCATAAAAGGGCATAAAGAATATCATCACAACCAGGAGAGGAATCATGGCACTGCAACAGAGCTGCCTGGAGTTCAGAAATTGAAAATGGAACATTGTAAGGCTCTCCTCCAGCAGAGGCAAAACTGCGACCACGAGACTCTAGGTGCTGACAGTGGCAAGCCGAAGGCATATCTGCATCCTTCTTTGACACACTGGCAAAATGATCAGCAGGCAACTCTGCAACAGCAAGTGGATCAGCCACAGTTCCACCTGCTGCAGATAAAACAGGAGGGGAGGGAACAGTAAATTTTCCTGAAATTTTCCTTACCCAGTTCCACACCTGGGTGATAGAAGTCCTCGAATTGACAGAGGAAACATAACCCATCCAGGATGAATGCCTGGCCTCCTTTAAAACCCGCCTCATATAATCTCGTGCCCTCTGAAACGCCACCAAATACTGAGGATCCCCACGATGACGACGAATTCGAGAGAAGGCGACTCGTTTGGCTCTCACTGCGGAACTGCACTCAGAGTTCCACCAAGGAACCGGACGTTTAGGAAACTGACCCTTCGTTTTTGGAATAGATAACAGGGCTGCTGAGTGCAACACGGTATTGAAATATGACACAGCCTCAGTAAGGCAGCCAAACTCGTTGACAGAAAAGGAAATGGAACTTAATTCCCTGAAACGTGGCCAGTCAGCCTTATCCAGAAGCCAGCGAGAAAGATGTGGCTGAGGTCCTCCAGCACTAGCAGTTAAAAGTAGTGGAAAATGGTCGCTGCCATACAGGTCTGGCAACACATTCCAGGTAAAATCTAAAACAGCATTAGCTGAACATAAAGACAAATCAATGGCAGCAAAAAGTTCCAGTCTGGTTATGGAAATATGTCATTTTATTGGCATTAAAAATGCCTAACTCCTCAACTTCCACTAAAGAGGTCAGCATTACACCCCGAGGGTTGGCCTCACTGTTTCCCCATAGCGGATTGTGACCATTCATATCTCCTAGTAATAGAAAGGGAGAAGGAAGGTCATGAATAAGGCGTTCCACATCTGCCCTTTCTACAGTAGCACTAGGAGGAAGATAAAGACTGCAAACTGTATACTGCCGATGTAAAAACATCCGGACGGCGACAGCCTGCAGGGGAGTGGAGATGTCCAGATGATTGTATGGAATATCCTTGTGAAGGAAGATAACAGACCTCTATGATGACCTTGGCCCAGCACAGGATCAGAATAAAAGGCATGGTAGCCAGAAGGACCGGAAGGAACAGTATCACCCACCATGGTCTCCTGGATACACATGCACAGAGGAGTAAATTGAGAAACCAGATGACACAATTCCTCATAGCTGACATGTAAACCCCGACAGTTCCACTGGATGATGAAACCCATAATGGAGGAATGATGATTAAGTGCGGGACTGTACACCTGACAAGCGAGCGGATTTTGATTGATGCTTATGAAGGTCCTTGACAGGAGCCTGCCCACCACCAGAAACCTGCACCCTCTGTCAAACATCCGTGAGTAAACGAGAGGCTGAGGAAGTAAGTTTTACAACACTCCTTCTTGGAGTGAGCACACCAGTTTGTTTGGAAGGTGGTTTGAGGGCTGTCTTTGGAGGTGTAGGACGGCCAGTGCCCCCACCAGAAGCCCCAGAAGTGGAAGTAGAGCCCACAGGTCTAGAGTTATTTGAGAAGGTCATCCTATGCATCAGATCTGAAGCACCAGCAAGTTGTCCAACAACCTCCCCAGGTGGGGACCGGACCAGCGGTGAACCATCAGCTTCAGCTGTCACCTGGCTAGATCCCTCAGGCTGCTGGACACAGGGAACAAGAGAGGTGTCAACAGAAGGGTCAACAACAAAGACCTTATGTGGCCAGTCTTCATGTTCAGAGGACTCTGATGAACAACGGTGACATTTACAAGGTACAGATGGAGCCTCAGGCATACTGGCTATGATGGGAGAAGGAGTCCGGTCAACGTGGACATCTGCCACCACCACAGAAGCGTTCAAGCTGTCAGCCACGGGAATGGGGGGTGGAAACAGTCTGAGTAGGGAGTGGGCAAGGTTCATTTTCACAAACAGTGTGCGCAGCGGGGACACCATCCTGCAAAGCACTAGATGTTGAAGTGGGCACTGGGCTGGGTTGAGGCCTTCTTGGAGATATAGGGCGGTGCACTGGCTTTCCAGAAAGGACAGATGCATAAGTAACACCGGGCTGCAAGAAGCGAGTCTGGGCTCTCTTCTTAGCCTCAGGAAATGAAACCTTCTCAAGTGTTCGAACTGACAAAATCTCCTTTTCTAAGCAGTAGCGAGGACAACTTTTAGAAGATACAGCATGAGGGCCCCCACAGTGATAGCATTTAACCAGCCATGTCCCGTCGACGTATGGGTACATTGCAACGATTTGCATTTGCCAGTCCCGGCGACGTACCAGTACGTCGTGCAATTGCAAGGTCCCTAATTTGCACAATTTTCAATTTTCGCGAATGATTTTTCGTATGTATACACAGGACACCTTCCTCTGTTCCTCTACAAGATGCCAAGCAGGAACAATGCCTTACACCGCATAACCTCCCCCCTCCCCCCCTCATGCCATTGTCTTGGCAAAGGACCTGTTACCAGTGACCTGGCTGGTAAAGATGTTCAGGGCCAGAGTGATTCCCCAATCGATGACAATGTGGAGGACAATGTTTACATAGTATTAGAAGAAGAAACAGCCAGAAATAATGATCAGGTAATGTGGCAAAAAAAGGTCAGGTATGGTGATTAGTTAGTGAGTGAAACAATGCTTATAATGCCTTTATTACTGCTTGAAAACCAATATACTCTCATACTACATATACATTCGTACCAAGTAAATAAATAAATACCATTTATGAGTGGATAAAATAGTTACCCTCCCATAGAACTCGTTTTCTTTGGTGCCAGCATGTTAGAAAACCCAGTCAGGTAAGGAGGAACTCCTACCTGGACTGGGTATTTTAAACCTCAGGTGAGTGATTTCTCTATGAATTTTTGATGTTTCTCACCAAAAGAGAAGGTTTTAGCCAAACAAAATTTTTGCGAAAATACCTCGGGACTGGGGGATGTCGCAGGTGCGGAAAACCTCGGGACATGACGGGTTAAGGGGTCCTGGACAGTCACCAGTATGACTTGGTCTGCCACAAGAGATACAGACAGCAGGGAGGCCAGCCTGTGCACAGCAGCAAAAATGGCTAACATATCCATACCCCTGGCAGTGGAAACAACACTTTGGGGTTGGTACATACGGCTTCACAGGAATCGATAGCCATGTTAGTTTCACAAATCTAGGAATGCTAATTTGTCGAATGTCAAGAACAATGTTGCAGTCGGGGTCAGAATCCCATCTATCTTTTTCTGAGGGTGCTCAACCTTCACCACACCAAACGACCGCAGCTCCTCCAACAGTCGCTCCTCTGAGTATCGGAGGATGTCCCGAGAGAAAATGACTCCCTTACTTTGGTTAAATGTTCCATGAGGAACACAGGTAACCACAGAGCCAGCTACAGAGGTCAGAGTCATTAGATGAGAGCTCTCTTCTGGGGAGGACACCTCAATTAGAATACTGCCATCCCCCTGGGAAGAGATCTTTGGTTCTCTTCCAAAGGATGAGACAATGGCCCGGTGCAATTCAAAGATATCAATATCTAGGATTGACCCTCCTACAGAGGATTTCATCACTAGATATTTTGCATATGATGCAGGCACAGGCGTTTCTGTGCTCAGCCCTACAGTAGAGTTGTACCCACCTGACGTGACCGCCTCCGAGTCCCAGTTGAACGCTGGGGCAAAGGAGGACATTCACCAGGGGCCTGGTAAGGCTCTAAGGTGGCAATGAGGGAGTTGCAATGGACAGATCCAGAGTTGTCAACCAAAGTTTGTTTATTTGGAGCCATATGATTTACAAAAAACTTCATTCCCCCATCCCTCCACCCACCATGGAGCCCAACAAGGGGAGGTTATATGCCAGGGATAACACCACTGGCGACCCCAGAGGTAGCGGGAGAGTATACGTGGCTAACCACGGGGGGATCTGGGCAAGGGTGACTCCAGGACGATAGGAATCACCAGGCCCCCCAGTGCCCAGTTGACCCTAGCCAACGCATGACCAGCCGATTGACCTGGTCGGGCCCAACCAGGCTGCCTGTCTAGCCAGAATAAGGGACCAAAGAGGTATATGGCTAGCTGCAGGGCGCATCGTGCAGTATCACTCAACCCCCAGGACTCCCGTCTCCCAGCATTACGGGACGCCACGCACGGCAAACACGTGGGGAGGCAACAGTCCCACCCTAGATGGCAAATGGGCAGGGACTAACATCACCAGCAGGCCTCCTCCACCAGTGATGTAGGGGGTGCTTGGTCCACGAGGTCAACAAATACCGAACCCTACAAAGGTAGGCATGCCTCCAAAGTAAGTGGCACTGCCAACCATGCTTCAAACCCCGCCACCACGTCAAGGTGACCCCCTGCAGTGGGGAAGAGAGAGAGAGAGAGAGAGAGAGAGAGAGTCTGTTGGGCATGCCACGTGGACGCCCTGCTATGGGAAGTCAGAGGCTTAAAGGCAGATAGAATTATTCGCATTTGTTTGTGTTCATTAATATCAGCTCTATTTTCTGTGACAAATATAATACGTTTTCTAATTTTTATATATCTTTGGCACTTAGCACAATGTTCACATGACATGAAAGATCCAGTAATATAGTCAGTAGCCTGTAGACTGCAATGATAGTGCCGGTCTGAAACTTCCGTTCTGTATACAGTTTTGTATCGTACACTATGTTAGTTTTGTCCAGGATGATCACTCTTAAATGTTTTACTCTAATCTATCTTAACCTATCCTAAGCTAACCTAAACTTACAGATTAATCTAACTGAGTAGCAGACTAACCTATCCTGATACTAAGTAAGCAACCCTCTCTCTCAGACTTTTCTGGATAGGAAAAATAGCCAAACTGTTTCATAACACGAAAATCAGCTGTCAAGGCTTGGCCTTGCATCCAGTTAGGCATGGAGAAGATTGTTGGAGTCACCCTGAGGGCTCTAATCTCATCTAATTCTGTCCTAGGTACATGTGACTAGTTACAATGACTACTGGGTTCCTAGGCTGGCCCCTGCCATTAGCAGGTCTGGCAGTTTGCAATACTCGTAGAACATAATTGTTTGCTGACTACCATACTGGAGCCACTGTGTGTGTGTGTGTGTGTGTGTGTGTGTGTGTGTGTGAGAGAGAGAGAGAGAGAGAGAGAGAGAGAGAGAGAGAGAGAGTTTGCTTTCATTATGTTTCCTGGTAACCCTAACTGAACCGGTTTAACGTTACCTAGCATAACATATACCTAAAAACAAAGCTAACCTGGCGTAACGTAGCCCAACCTAACATAACCGCAATCAATAGATTGGACTAGTCTAGCCTCAGTTTACCTGAATTAATTTAACCAGATCCTAGCAGTCTAAGCTAACCCACAACTAAATCTATACTATAACCATAACATACGAAGCTAACTCGCAACTACATCTATACTAACTTAATTTAACCTAACAGACAGGACTAGCCTTATCTAACTTAATCTAAATTAACCAAAGCTAACTCTAACAGTGGAGTTCCCTAACATATTTTAATCCTGACAGACTAGGCTACTAACATAACGCAATCTAACCCTCGCAGACTAACATACTCTAACCTAGACATCCATGGAAGAGGAAGTGCGCCCACAAACAACTCCAGTACAGAAAATTGCACGTTTGTCTTACACTGTGTTGTATTCTGTTGCGTTGCGTGCTGTTGAGTTAGCTGTGTTGTAACGCGTTGTTTTGTGTTATGTACTGTGTCGCATTAGTCATGTGTTCCGTTTTGCTGCCTCGTGTTTCGGTGTGTATTGTTGCACAGCGTTGCGTTGCTTTGTGTGTTGTTGCATTGTGTCGTGTTGCATTGTTTGTTGCACTGCTCTGCAGTGTGTGGCATTACATCGTGTTGTGCGATGTTGCGTTGCGTTGCGTTGTGTTTCGTTGTAAAGTTTTGCAGCACGCTGCGTTGTGTTGTGCTGCGTTGCTTCGTGATGTCAGGAGTGGATAACGAGGGAGGCAGCAGCTGGGCCAGCTGGCATGGGAAGCCATCCTGCTTACTTAATGGCCAGTTTATTTACGCCATTGGGACGTGGTGCTTAGGTCTAGTAGTGGGACCATTTATGTTCATGTGTCGGATGAAGTAGGGTGATTGTAAAAGGCTGAAAAAAATCTAAAGGGACTTGTCTGGCGTGCGACCGATGGTCGATGACTGATTTTGTTGATCAAAAACGTCACGATGCTGACATTATGGCGACTGAAATATTCGTGATGATATAATTACCAATAATAAATATAATTTTAACTATGAGCGTGATTCGTGAAAATTAATGTAGTAGATCATATTTCCACTGAAGTGAAAAGAACACCACCCAGCCAATGTAACCCATTTGAATTACATTACAAAAAAAGAGGAAAGCAGGTACAACGCTGGAACTAAACGTTCAAAACTACGGATTCCATAAAAAAAACTAACACCATTACCTCCGTTGTAGAAGAACTAGCAGCTTGCCAAATATGAAGCAGAGAGAGAGAGAGAGAGAGAGAGAAAGAGGTAACAGACCCTTAAATCCCATACAGACAGCCAGCGTCACGTCCCAACAATTTCGCTTGCTCTTCTCTCCTCTCAACTTCCTCCATGCCCTCTTTTCATTCTCACCATCTCATCCACGCCTTCCTTCTCTCCTCTCCTGTTCCCCATTCCCTCCTTAACTCCAGTTTTTCCTCGCCCACTGTCTTCCCTCGCCCTCATCAATTCCCTCTTCCTCCTTCCCTCCATCGCCTTCCCTTCTTCCCTTCCTCCGCCATTCCTTTCTTCTTTTCACTCCGCCTATCCCATGCTCTCATTCCTTTTTCCCCATTCACTCAGTCTCTTCATTAATTCCGTTATTCCTTCCATTCTTCCTTCTATCCCATGGCTTCTTTTCTTCATCCCCATTCACTCATTCCCTTTTCATTCATTCCTGTATATCCCCCATTCTTTTCTTCCTATCTCCCTAATACCGTCATTCTATCTTCTCCCATGGCCTCTTCTCTACTTTCCTTCTGTCTGACGTCATTCTTCTCCTCTTATTTCTACCTGTCCCACAGTCACCTCTCTTCCTTTCCCTTCCTAGTATCATTTAACTTAAATCTTTGGTGTTACGTGACATACAGCTCCGTGCAATTTTGTAACACTGATTCTTTATGCATCTACATTTCACACACACACACACACACACACACACACACACACACACACACAAACACTGACTTTTCTCTCCCACGTTAACTCTGTCCTTAACTCAGTACTACTAGTTCACTGGCTGAATACCTTGCTGACTATCATACCACTCCATCCTTCACTGATTACCCTCACTGTTTGGCTCACTAACTCTGGCACTGATTCACAGATTGTTCACTAACGAAAAACTGAACTCCCGCACACAGTTCACTTTGTCACTCTAGGCTAACGTAATTACCGTCCACTGAATGTGCGTTACTAACTCTGACTCTCACTGACCAGTTTTGACTAGTTATTGCACAGAAACTAACCATCCACTGCTCGCTGGCTGGCTTAGGAAACCTGGCATACTGCCTAAACGGAATTGTACTCCATATGAGGAATGTTGTGTAATACCTCCCCCCCCCATCTCCCCTTACCAGTGCAGCCCAGAATGTCCTCGTAGAAAACTCACATTTTCTGATGCAATAATGTACATAAATTAATATAACACAATAAAAATAATTACAAGAAGAACAAATTCCTAAGGTAAGACAGAAACAAAACAAAAGATGCTGAAATCTCTAGAACATTCCTTACATCTCCCAGCACAAACATTAACCTAATCCTACAGCACAATACATAATTTCTGGAACGTTTCTCACATCTCCAAATATAAAACACTAAACTAATCCTACTGGCATAACAATAGTTCATGTTTTTGTAGAAGAGAGAACAAATGGATCATCAGCGTATCAGACAACCTAGGGATGGACTGCTAAGATGAGGGAGAGTGGGAAAAAGAAAGATCAAGTTTCCAGATATGCTGGGACTCGAAGCACCGTGATAACTGCCACTACGGTGGGTGTGTAGCATCCATCTAGCAGCAAACTCCCATCCTTTTTCTGTCCAACTCTCTCATGGAAGAGTTAATCGTTAATCCAAATCCTTCATGTACGGAACAGGTTAACTCTGAAACTGCCTTTCTCTGTCTGTATTTCCTACTGCCCTTGACCTCCAGTCTTGTATGTGCAGTATGGCAAGGTATCTAAAAAATAACAGATCTTGACTTTGTTTGTTTGTTTGTTTGTTTTTTTCTGGCGGGAATAACCTTGCAGGCATCTGGTGTTTGGTTCCCTTTTCCATTGAAAAAATGATCAAAGCCGAAACTATGAGAAGGGCTGTTGTCCTTCAGTGAACTGTCTCAGACTGCTGATAATGATGGTGTATAAGACTCACACTACAATGAAAGTTTTTGAACTGGGAAGTGTGAAGCATTTCTGAGGAAAACATTGTTCTCTTTCGGACAAAAGAAATTGTGGATTTTTGTAATTACTGCTGTGAAAATATATGTACATACCAGTAAGTTAGTAGTGTAATATTCAGAGCAACAGGACAAGATTCTTGAGTAGAGTTACAGAGATATGTCGGTTTATACAGGCGATGTAAGGGCATAATATTAATGTTTAGTGGGAGGAAAAACAGTAACAACAGAAAGAGAAAGTTGGCATCCATTTCTGGTACACTTGTGCTCATTCGGTGCGTGTACAAGCGCAATATCGGTACATCTAATGCGTTGAAAGTACAACATAGGTTTCACCGCACAACTTACAGCGTTAACTATACTGAATATGTGGCGATTCGATGATGAGAGCACTCATCTCACAATGCGTGTGCATGGAACGTATGGTTTGAACCATATTACTGGGGAACATTAAAATGTGCCTGCTGGTAGTATGAAATTTCATATGCTTTTATGTTTACATCTACTGGTTCCATCGAGGACACATATTGCGCTGCATACAAGCATCATCATTTTATCTTCTTATATGCATCACTCGTCTTACAATCATCGTCTCCCCATTCATGCGTGTTCAGAATGGACTTCTTTTTTTTTTTTGGCTATCACTAAGCAGAAGGCCTTGCCTTGCAGAGGAATTGATACTGACTGTTGTAGTTACAGATAACTTCAGATATCACCAGAGAGACAACATTTGCAAGCAAATGACACTTCCCAAATTTAACTTCGTAACAGTACATGAAGTACTTGTACTTGTAACTCACATCAAAAGAATCACTGCATAAAAAGGCTACACTGCATGTTAGAATAACAGCTTACCTAAAACTGTAACGGTTTGCGAAGAGGAACAGCACACATGACTTTACTGATATACTTTCGGCACCTGGTGACTCCACACTTGTGTTACTCTCCCTTCCCCTTGTATATATATATATATATATATATATATATATATATATATATATATATATATATATATATATATATATATATATATATATATATATATATATATATATATATATCACATCATCCGGACCTTCTTTCCCACCCGAGGGCAGGGAGAGGAGTAGCAATGTCCAGACAGCCCAAAATTCCCCAATCCAATGGGCCATGCTTCCATTCACTCATCATTCAAGCCCGCGGAATCCTGTCTCTATCGGATACGCCAAAAACATTCACCACGTTCTGTAGCTTCACATCGGACAGAGTCAATCCAGCAGCAGCCATTGCAGTTCCACTGTTGAACAAAAGCCACCTACAACCATCACGAATTGTTAGACTGAGTCATTATCTGCCATGTTTTGCCTGCAAATTCCACTATCTTATCCCTCCACCAGCTGTCTGGCCTTATTTGCTACACTTGCAGTCTCTCTGAGTCCAGTCAGTCAACCTCTTTCTCCAACAGTTATCAAGCTTTTCTGTTACATGACGTGTCTACCTCCATTTTTGTTATTTTATAACTTCGATAATGTCTTTTTGCTTTAGTCTTCTCCCTCAGCCAAGCTGATCTCTTCCTGTCTCTCAAAGATATTTCCAACACTGACCTTTCCATTAAGCTGAAAACGGATTGGTTTGTTCTCCAGTGATTTTTTCATCTGCCAGGTATAACGACTGTAACATCATAGCTGGGATTATGAGTTCGTTATATACTTTTCTTTTTAGAAGTACTGGAAAGCTACATTTTATAATGTGTCTGTGTTTACAGAAAGCTTTCCACCAAGTTGTAATTGTTTTTTTTCGATTTCCTGGTCTTTTTTTTAGTTTTAGTACGGTATTTGCCCAAGTAATTGTACTATTCAATTTCTTCAAAAAATTATTCATTTATCATGATGACGTTCTGGGGTGTACAGTATTTGGATTAACTGTTACTTTAGTAACAATTTATCCCTGCTCTGAGACTTTTCTAGGTAGGTCATTTAACATGCCTTGCAGTGTCGCTGCTGTTTCTAAGGTTAGGAGAATGCCATCTGCAAATATCAAATGGCTCAAGTTTTCTCCCCTTATAGTTACTCCTTTGCTCTCCCATTCCTGGTTTCTGGACGTACTTTCAAGGTATGCTTTGAATAAGTTTGGTGAAACTGTATAACTCTTATGCACACCTTTCCTTCGTATTTTTTCTGTCTTAATGTAACTTTACTGTAGCAGTTCCCTATTGGTATATGTCTTGCATAAGTTTTACAACGTTCTCGTTTACCCCTTCTCCTTCAGTGAATTTATAATCGTTATGCGCTCCTTGAGTCGAAAGCCATTTTGTAATCGACAAAACTGAAACTCAGTTTTTAATTATTTTCGGTAGTTTTAAAAAATACTCCATTCACTGTGTGTGTAAATGATCAGTACTCGAATACCCGCTTCTGACTCCTGCCTGCACACGAGGTTGGTTTTCTTCCAAATTTGTCATTATCTTCTTAGGACTTTAGTGAAGAGTTTGTAATTAGCTGATAACAAGGTAATAGGTCGCTAGTTACTCAGATATTTTGAGTCGCCTTTCTTGAAAAACAACAGAAATATTGCATTTCATCATTCAAGGGGAATTTTATATTTGTTTATACATAAAGTAAGTAAGAGGACAAGCCAGTTTTGAACTTATACTAATATACTTATACCTTGTATATATACGGGACGTTCCCCTACTCAATGAGTGCCAAGTAAACAGTGGGATCCTGGCCCTATAATATATATATATATATATATATATATATATATATATATATATATATATATATATATATATATATATATATATATATATATTGCCAGACGCCTTAATCCCTTATCCGGGGTGGCCACAAACAAATCTCCTCCACGTCACCCTATCCCCCGCCATTTCACTGCCCTGCTCCCAATTCACACCCCGCTCTCTCATATACCTCTCCACTCGATCCCTCCATCTCATCCTTGGCCTTCCCTTCCCTCCCTCCCCCTCCACCTCACTCACATACACTTTCCTCGTCAGTCTCTCACTCTCCATCCTCTCGACATGGCCAAACCACCTCAGTGCGTTTCCCCTAATGCTTCCTATCTCATCCACATTCACACCACAACGCTCCTTCACATCCTCATTTGCCATTCTGTCTTTCCATGTGACTCCACAGGCTCCTCTCAAAAAACTCATTTCCACTGCTCTCACTCTTGACTTGTGTCTCTCCAACAACGTCCAAGCTTTACTTCCATACGTCAGAGTTGGTATCTACTGTCATGTAATAACTTTTTCACTTCCATGCTCACTTCCCTGTTTCTTATCACTACCTTCAAGGAACCAGCAACTTTTCTTCCTTGTTGTACCCTTCCAAGCACTTCACCCTTCAAACTTCCATCCTTACTCACCACACTACCCAAGTAGTTAAACATACTCACATTTTCCATTTCCTCAACATCCAACCACACTGTACATTCACTGACTTCACCTCTCTCGAAGACCATAACTTTACTCTTCTCTACATTCACCTTTAATGTCTGTTTCTTACACACTCTCCCAAACTCATCCACCAAGCCTTGCAGCTCCCCTTTGTCTTCAACACAGTATCATCAGCAAACAACAGTACAGAATTCAAGGAGCAAACCAGGAAGATTTTCGACATTGCAGCACGCAAATGTGCTAACCATTCATCATATTCGTGTGCAGAGTCTTGCAAGGTTCCAATTTCTGAACTGTCTTTTCTTCAAGATCAACGAACCACACGCAAGATGATGATAGGTTAACTTGACAGCATAGCTACAAAGAGGTTACAGGAGCATCTGAGAAGAAAGTCGAAGGAACGAGACAGGCTAGCCCAGTATCACCTTGACGCTTGTGCCAGTTATCGACATCTGAAAGCAGTTTTAGCAGTTCTGCAGAAGATGAACCTAGTGAAAGCCCAGACAGTGACACCGAAATATTATTTGCTACTGTTGTATGTACTTCGCAAGCATTACACGATTCTACTGCTGCACGTACTTCTCAAGCAGCATCACAGCAGACGTCGGCTAGAGAATACTGCAAGGGCTTTGGAGCGACATGCAGTTTCAGAGAGAGCAGTGGCAGAGATTGTGTCTGAAGTCTTGGAAGACTATGGCATAATAACATCTGAGTACTGCAAATATGTCATCGACAGAAGCAAAGTTAGATGAGGATGGCAGAAATATTGTGAACCATCAGTGCTGAAGAGGCAAGTCTTACTGCTGAAATATAGGGCCTATATTTTGATGGTAGAAAGAATAAAACACTGACTCTCGAAACAGTTGATGACACAGCTCACCGGAGTGTGAATGTAGAGGAACACGATATATCACTGGTACAGGAGGCCGGCTCCAACTGTCTTGGTCACATTAAGACTGAAGGTGGTACTGCTGCAATCATTAAGCTGACCATCATCCATTTTCTTGGTGAAAAAAGCATAGACGTTCAGAAGCTGGTGTCAATTGGGTGCAATGGCAACACAATGAACACAGAGAAGGGCGGTGTTGTAAGACTCCTTGAAGAACATGTCAGACGTCCTCTGCAGTGGTTTGTTTGCCTTCTCCATTTAAATGAACTTCCTCTATTTCATTTGACCGAACATCTGGATGGTTGCACGACAAGACCAGGAAGTTTCTCAGAGCCAATCGGTTCTTTATTGGCAAATTGTGAGGAAATAACAACTGATGCTTTTGAGCCAATAACATGTGAATTTCCGGATGTCAGGGTTCAAGACCTGTGTTCAGATTAGCAATATTTACCGAATATTTGCCAAGTAATAATCACTGGCAGTTGCTCTGTCTCTTTGTCACATCTACAGCCACGAAAACTCGTTATGTCCCACTGGGCCACACTGGCCAATCGAGTTCTTTGTTTGTATGATGCGACAGAAAGGCCTACCAATGATCTCGAAACATTTGCTGAAGTCATTCTGAAGGTTTATGCTCCAGTCTGGTTCACGATGAAGTCCAAATCTTCATGCAAGGATGGCTTTAAGTACCTGTGGATGCAGATTAAGAGTTCATGCTACCTGTTGCAAGATCTGAGAGATGTAGTTGATCCAGTGATTCAGCGAAATGGCGTCTTTGGCCACCCTGAGAACATTTTGCTGACCATGGTAACTGATAAGCGACAACATTTCAAGGAGCTGGGAGTTAGACGAATCATGCGAGCTCGAGCCTTCAAGACACGTCAACATGTTCTGGTGCTCAACATCATTTCCACATTGGAGTTATGTCTCTCGCTACTTATATATATTATATATAAGTCTGTTTATTCATATTTAGATAAAATCTATTGTAGTGTTGAGATAAAGATCCAAATACCACTTTAGTGTAAATGTGGTGTGGGAATAGATGAATGCTCAGACTTGCAGAGCCAGCATTTTTTGGACGTACACAGTGAGGGTGAAAGAAGGCGAAAGAAGAGTATGAAATGTACATATGTTTAAGACTTGGGGAAACATATATCCATGTTAATGTATTTAATATAATTAATCCTGCCTTATTGAGATATATAATATGCATGGTAGGGTTGCAATACATGCCTGCTTATGTATAACTCTTGTTGTCTTTGAGAGATGTGGCATCTCTAAATAAGCTGACCTAAGCCATTCACAGGCTGGGCAGAGAGAGGGTAGGCAGCCAATTACTCTCAGCCTTCATATGAGGGAGACGTACTACTCTGGAAGCACTCTCTTGTCACAGTTGTATCTTTCTGTGGCGAAATAAAGAGAGAAACACACCTGCACCAGCTTCTGTTCACCTCACACTACCTCTCACTACAGGATTATCATCATTACTCCCGCCGCCGGCTGTAGCAGTGAGACTTAGGTGCGGGAAGTGCCAGCTGGGAAACTTAATCACGCCTAAGTGGCTACATAAAATTGGTGGTCCAGTGCTGGGATACGAAAAGGTGCCAAAGGGATTCTATAAGTGCAGTGAAACCCTTGGAAAACCACTCGTTGATTCTACAGGTGAATAACAGAAAATCCTAGTTCCACTTTCGCAATGGGACTAATTGTGGAGTGAAATAAAGTGGGGAGCAGAAAAAAAAAATCAGAGTAGTGAGCTCGTTCCCTCAAGATTATCTCTGCCAATGAGAACTGAACTGGCAAACTGTCTCACCCTTGTGTGTGAGGAGACAAGACCGAGGCCGGTGCAGAGAGGGGTGATGTCACCTCAGGACATCTGGCAACCCTGGTGTGGTGGAGCTAGAGGCGAGTGGATTGCACTCGAGGAGAGCCGAGAGTGGAGGCAACACCTTCGTTTGGTTGGAGAGACAAAAACTTGGTGGAGTCTGTTGAGTTGTAGTGCAGATCTACCTGGATCTGCACATCATGTTACACCTAGGTAGTGTACATGCATATCTTTCCACAAGAAATACACTTTTTCAACAACACACTGTAGAGGAAGTGTGTGTCAAAATAAGGGTTTCGCAGTCACCCCTTTAAATTGCTCTTCTCTATGTACCTTTGTCTGTGTCCTGTTCTCTATTGCTAAGCCATAAGTAATCTATTTGTGTCAGTCAAACTTCCGGTGATTGGTAAGAGAATAATTTCTGACAGGGATTAGATGGATAAGGTGAAGAGGTGGGGACGAAAGATTTTAGGAGATACGAAATTACCAACCACTGAAGTAGGAACTGGTTGTTTGGGGCAGGAAGAGTGGGAACTGGGTGAGTCAGACTCAGAATTTCGTGAGTGGATAGAGACATTGGACAAAAGCATTCAAACATTAGATGGTATGAGTGAGGGACATCTTGGGATTGATGGTAGCCAGGACACTTTAGGGAACTGGATAGAGAATATTAGATCACTTTACACTTGCATTCTGATCGTACTTACCGAACAGTTCCTGAATGTTCAATTACGTCTGAAATGGCCACTAGTTTCACTGAAGAAGCCACACCCAGTGCAGAAGTGACTGTGGACGTTGAACAGGCTACAACAGCACCCTTGGTCACTCAAGATGTACAATGTCCACTAATCTCTGATATTAATGCAACCACTCACATATCCACTCACACCTCTAGCATGTTCAGTACACCATTAACCTTCAGACAGCAAGGGCAGTATAATTTATTTTCTAATGTTCCTTATGCTAATCCATGGGGCATGAATACTGACAGTATTGGCATGCAAACTCAGGTGAATTCTCCTTCCTTTTGGCATGCACCCAATATGGCAACTACTAATCTGACTATTGCTAGTGTACCTCAGACTTTACCTCCTGTAGTGCCAGTTAGGCAATCTCAAGGACCCTTTGTCGCATAGTCACCTTCGAACTCAGCCTGCATAAAAGTGCTACCTACAGCACAGCCAAGTATACAGTTTACTAGGGAAGATGAATACAACATCCATAGGTTTCTGAGAGACTGTGAGGCCCAGATATATAGGCTGAAACTTGTTAGTGATGGGGAGAAGATTTGGCATGTTAAAGCACATACTAAGCCAAAATCCCCAGCAGCTGAAATGCTTGAGGCCTCACTATTCCAAACTGGCCCAACTGCTCATGAATATGAGAAGTTTAAGGAAGCCCTAGTAAACACTTCTGAATGTGACTGCTATGTGTCAGATGCTTGGGTATCTAGGTTTGTAAATAGAGTGCAGCAGTATCCTAATTGTACTGAAGGCCAGGCTCTAGCAAATGCAGGCAGACGTTATGCAGAAGCTAACAAAACCTTGCAAACTTCAGGCTGGGGAGACACGCTTTGGGGATTGATTTACAAGAGGGTAGCTCAATTTCTAGAATATCATCAATACTTGCTCTGTTTCAACCCTGCTAGGCGGGATAAGGTGCTTAGGCAGACGAAAAAATCTCCTGAAATAGCCTGGCATGACATGAACTTCAAGTTAAAGGTGAAGGTAGAAGGAAAGGGCAGTAGTGTCATCCGTGCACGCAGAGAAAACCCCTAATGGAAGATTCTGTACTATGTGTAAAAAGGCTGGTCACACAGATAAGAAATGTTGGCATGCTAAAAAGGCAGCATGCCAGGCAGCCAAGGCCAACCTGACCGCCACGTCTGGACCTATAGTCGTTTTATTTCCAGCTGACGTAAATGTCGGCAATCAACATCTCGCCCGCCAAAGTTACCAATCATAAACATTACCACTCGCCTTTGGACAGTGCTACCATCAATACGTCTCTACCCTGTACTCAATTCTGTATGATCCTTGCTGATTTCGGTATTATTTTGTGTATACACATAATTTTCATATATGTGTTTTCACTGTCACTTACCTTTTTTGTGTGTGTGTATCCGACTCTGGGCATAGGCTTCACAGCCTGCTATCAAGGCCCAGCAGTCCCCCTACATACCCCCCTACATACCATACACCTCTACATGCACTACTTTGGCGCTAATACCCACCGTCCATATTGAATTTATGCTAGGGCTGTCTCATACAAGACTGGTGTATTGGTAATAGAGGAGATATTTTTACGACATGTCGGTGGGTCTCCTGGTAGATCAGTAAAGCCTGATTTAATGAAATTCAAAACCTTAAACTGTTCCCTGCCCCAGCCAGGATTTGAACCTGGGTGCGTTAGAACTGCAGGCCACCTCTCTACCAACTGAGCCACCTGTCATAACAGTACGGTAAATATGCGTGGATTCTTGATCTTATTTAATATTTCAAAAGGATAACATATCCTGTCATTCCACTCCAGCCCACAGCATTGTTTCCTCGGTGAGAGCAGTTAATACTACAGCCAATCATGCCTGGAGAGGCACTGAACAATAAGGAGTAAAAAAAAAAAAAAAAAAGTTGAAGTATGACTAATACATGCACCCCTAACATATCGTGGTGGATACTGAGTGAACCAACAGGCAACGGTTAAAATTTTTACGATCTACTGGGCACGGAGTTGCCACATATTATAATTTTGGCATATTAAATATTAGCTGGGGGCCTATAAAGCAATAATAAAACAACGGTTACTAATGAAATATGTAATTATATCGTACACTCTTACGGTTGTGAGGGGAGGGAGGGGTTTCGGGAGAGAATGGTGGGAGTGGAGATTGGAAGTGGAGAAAAGGGTGGGGGGAGGTAGTGGGTGTCGCTCGTTTCCCGCCAATACTGGGATACGGTGTATTTCAAAATATTGCAAAGACGTTACCTTTGGCAGCCAGTTTTCCTTTTGTTTTTGTTTTTTCCCTGATTAACATATTTTGAATTATTTTTTAAATTCTTATTTTCATTGTATAATGCAGATAGGAATTAACAATACATTTTTTCACGTTAGCTCACTTAGTATGTGCTATTTACCATTGATTCAAAATCCATCGTTACCTCAATCATAAAATCAGACAACAGAAATGCTGATATTTATTCACGTTAGCTCATTGTATTTACCACTGTTAATATGAAAAGAAATCCATAGTCATCTCAGTCATGAGAGATGATACAGTAAGCGCCTCTGGATGACCAGAAAGTGTCTCGTCGCGGAGATGTTTATGCACCTAATTATTTAAGTCGTTTGTTTTCTTTGCGTTTAAGCTTCATAAATATTTTTTTTTTCTAGATTGCCCCTCCACTTATTCATAACCATCATGAGAGAGTGAAAATGCTTGGAATGTGTTTGTAGGGAAATAGAGATTCTGTATTTCCTTCCCAGCTCAGGTGGTTGGAAGACGATTGCCGACAATTACGTCAGCTGGAAAGAAACCGACTATAGTACTGAAGCAACAAACAACCAAGTACTAATCCTCCACAACAAAACCAGGCCAAGAATATAAAGCCAAAGGTGCAAAGATGGTGTGTCATACACGGGCAGTGTCCTCATTCTTCGGACTATTGCCCCATTGTTTTTGCCAATAGGGAACAACTGAGTAGTAAAGCAAACTTGGGGGAAGCTCAAGGCCACACGCAGAAGTAACCCGAAGAATCATACAATCCACTGATGCGTGTATGACAGCTATCAAAAAGGTGGATCTGCCTTCGATTCCTTGGATTATAGTGAAAGGCCAGGTGTCTCTCATAGTGGACATCAGGGCATGTGCAAATATTATTTCTAGTAAAGCGCTGGAAAGACTAAGACATCTGATGCCCTATACAAATTGGATGTTATCAGCACCCGATGTGATTTTGACAGGTTGACAGGGAGTAAAATGAAGATCGTAAGCCAGGTACCACTGACACTAAGGGAAGGTAAACGATCTCCTGTATTACGTGCTACATTCTATGTGGTTGAGGACTTCCCTCTGCCAGCTGATGGGTTATTGGGTCTTGAGTCCATGGAGGAGTATAATGTGGTTAACACCCTTAGAGACAGTCTATTTCCTTCAATGGGAATAAGTTTGTGGGCCTTTTTCCCTCGGCAATCAAAACTGGAGATAGTGGCGTCCAAGAAGGAGCCATTCAACCAGTCGTAACGCCAGCAAGTGACGTGTCACGGGAATCACCAGACGAACAAGAGACGGAGGGTATGGGCTGGAAGCAGGTCAGAGCTATAGTGAGTGGGAATCACCAATTACCCAGTCGGACTGTCTGCACACTTCATGTCCGAGTATCTGATGTGTCGGTGAGAACTGATGTGGCATGCTTATCGGAGACCGTAAAACATAAAGCATTGTCACTGGAGTCCACCCTGAGTAGTGTCGGACCAGACCAGAAGATGCCCCTCTTCATCGCAAATATGAGTGGTGGCGCAGTTAAGCTCAGAGATGGTTGTTATGTAGGTGACTTGATGTGCTTTGGTGCCCCCGTAAGGGAAGTCGACGATGTACCGGTGATCTCTCCAGTAGTTATATCACAAACAATGACTTAGTCAGAAGCTACACGTCTTGGGAGAGGAAATTTGCTAGAACAATAAGTGAAGCTAACAGACAATGTTGACCATAAAGCACGGATGCTAGCAATTCTTAACCCGTACAATCCCGCCATCAGCAGGGTGCCGATGGTACAAAACGTCTCGAGTAATCCCAGCAACGTGATGGTGCCAACAGCAAAATTCGAGGGCTGTAGCGCATCTCTAACTGCTTAAATCTAGCTAATTTTTTGCTAAGGAGTAGCTTAATGTATTGGCAACATTGTGCACAAGAACTTGTAGCACTGAGTTTGGTTCTGCATGGCTGGGTAACACCAGTGTGCCACTGTCCGTCACAGCGTTGGAATGTTGCTGAAGTCATCTATTTTTCCGCCTCATTGGGCTGGAGGAGGTGGTTGAAACTGTCACATGGACCCTCTGACCCTTCATTTAGTGATTCTATAGACGAGGAAGACCTGGACGACTCTTCTGGGAAGGAATATGAGCCAGTGGAGAAGGATATTGAGAATGGGGATTCCCCCATTCTCCTCCCCCATTCTTTCTCATCCCACCCAGCTGGGTGGGAAAACATAGCTCACGGCTTGGAAAACTGGACTAGAAACACGATGGACGGCCATCCTGCACTTATTTCTCCTATAAGAAGTACTTTTTTTTCCTTTCCTTGATTTATATGTCCTTGTGGATTGTTTTATGCAATAAAATTTTTTTCCGTTTTTGGTTCTGGATTGGGTGGGTATAAAATTGCAAAAATGCCTGGGATGATATGGGTTAAAGAATTCTCCGAAGTAGTGGCACTTCCAGGAGAACAGCTAGGTAGAATAGACAAGGTGAAACATCATACTGGTTTGTGCCCTGGTACAAATCTGATATATGTGCCTGCATACCGTCTACCGCACAGCCAAAGGAGAGCAGTGGAAGAGGAAGTTGAAAAGTTACTTCTTGATGAAGTCATTCAGCCTTCTTCCTCACCTTGGAATGCACCACTCCTTCTGATGCCCAAAAAGGACGGTGGTGTGAGATTCGTTGTGGATTTTTGGCAAGTGAATAAGGTAACCGTACTGGATCGTTATCCAATTCCGCATCTCAGAGACTTACTACAGTCTCTGGGTAAGGGAAATACAGTTTTCACCTGCCTGGATCTTGCATCAGGGTACTGGCAGGTGGAGCTGACCAATGAGTCTCGCCCCATCACTGCCTTTAGCACTCACCGTAGGCACTTTGAATTTCTCCGGATGCCTTTTGGACTGAGTAATGCTTCTTTGACACTTCAGAGGATGATAAATCAGTTGTTTGGGGACATGATTGGGCAGGACATCTTGGCATATCTAGATGACTTAATAAATGTGAGCAAGGACATGGACACTCATTTTTGTAAGTTAAAATGAGTGATGGAAACCTTAAGATCCACAGGTCTGTTTATCAAGCTGTCAAACTGTGAATTCCTGAAGTCAAGCTTTTTTTTTTTTTTTTATTGCGAGGAAGAAGGAATCAAAGGCCATGAGCCTGCAGTAACAGTTCCCTCCAAGAGAAAAACAAAATACAATAGAGAGCCAAATTCAAGATCCGATCATTTTGAGATGCCTGGACACACTACGTTTGAAAGATTGGAGATCATAGGCAGCAGGAAATACAGACAGAGGGAGACAGTTCCAGAGCTGACCTGTTGCATAAATGAAAGACTGGGAGTAACGGTTAACTCTTGCATTAGAGAGTTGGACAGAAAAGGGATGAGAGTTTGCTGCCAGACGGGTGCTACGCGCCCGTCGTAGAGGTGGAGGAATGCAAGCAGACAGTTCAGAGGAGCAGTGACCATTAAAGTAGCGATAGAAAAGAGATAAAGATGCAACAGTGCGGCGAAGAGACAGAGGTTGAAGGGAGTCAGTAAGAGGAGGAGAGTTAATGAGACGAAAAGCCTTTGACTCCACCCTATTGAGAAGAGCTGTATGTGGGGAGCCTCCCCACACATGAGAGTTGTACTCCACACAGGGGCAGATAAAACCCCTGTATAGAGTCAACAATTCTGCAGGGGTAAAGAAAGAGCGGAGTCGGCTTAGCACACCCAATCTCTTGGAAGCAGATTTTACAAGAGATGTAATATGATCTTTCCAAGATAAGTCCCGAGTAAATGAAACCCCAAGCATGTTCAAGGATGATGCAGGATTAAGCTGAATATTATTAAACATTAGTGGGTATACCTGTGGAAGATTTTGTCGGGTTGATAGGTGTAAGAACTGAGTCTTAGATGCATTAAAGACAACCATATTATTTTTACCCCAGTCAGAGATATGAGCCAAGTCAGACATTAGGTGTGCCATAGCCTCATCCCTTGTTTGTTGAAGTAACTGTTGAGATGGGCGTTGTGGGAACCGAATGGAAAGGTGAAGGGTGGAGTCATCAGCGTATGAGTGGATAGGGTTAGATGTACAGCTTAGATCATTGATGAATAAAAGGAAGAGAGTTGGTGATAGGACAGAGCCCTAAGGAACACCACTGTTGATAGATCTAGGAGAAGAACGATGGCCGTCTACAACAGCGGCTATAGAACGACCAGAAAGGAAGCTAGCGATGAAGGCACAGATAGAAGGATAGAAACCGTAGGAGGGCAGTTTGGAAATTAAAGATTTATGCCAGACTCGATCGAAAGCCTTTGAGATGTCAAGTGCAATGGCAAAGCTTTCGCCAAAGTCCCGAAAGGAGGATGACCAGGAGTCTGAAAGGTAGGTGAGAAGATCGCCAGTGGAGCGTCCCTGACGGAACCCATACTGACGATCGGAAAGAAGGTTGTGATAGGAAAGATGCCTTAAAATTTTTCTATTAAGAATTGACTCGAAAACTTTTGAAATACAGGACGTTAAAGCAATTGGACGATTGTTGGAGGGTTGGGAGTGGTCACCCTTCTTTGGGACTGGCTGAATGAGAGCAAACTTCCAGCAAGAAGGAAAGGTACAAGTTGACAGACAAAGGCGAAATAGTTTGCCTAGACAGGGTGTAATCACAGAAGCACAGTTCTTGAGAACAACAGGAGGGACCCCATCAGGCCCATAAGCCTTGTTAGTACTGAGGCCAGTAATGGCAGAAAATACATCAACTGAAGAAATTTTAATGTCAGCCATGAGGAAGTCAGAGGGGGGAAGTGATGGAGGAACGCACCGGAATCGTCTAAGGTGGAATTGGAGGAGAAAGAGTGTGCGAAGAGATCTGCTTTATCAGTAGAAGAAATAGCTACAGAACCATCAGAGTAGAAAAGAGGAGGGAGGGATGATGAGGTAAAGTTGTTAGAAAGATTTTTGGCAAAGTGCCAGAAGGAGCGGGAAGAATTCGAGTTGGAGAGTTGAGAGCATTTAATATGGATGAAATTATTTTTAGTAGAGCGAAGAACAGACTTAGCACGATTCCGGGCAGAAACGTAAAGATTACGTGATTCAGGGGTGGGTTGGCTCCAGTACCTTTTGTAGGACTTCTCCTTGTTGCGGACAGCATTAGAACAAGCGTGATTAAACCAAGGCTTTCTTGCGTTAGTCAAAGGATATGAGAAAGGAATGTATACTTCCATGCCCGAGAGAATAACCTCCGTAATGCGCAAGGCACACTCAGATGGCTCACGGCCATGGAAGCAATAATCATTCCAGGGAAAATCAAAGAAATACTGCCTGAGGGCCTCCCAGTCCGCGGCTCCAAAATGCCTGAGACGACGTTTCCCTGGAGGGTCCACAGGCTGTACCGGAGTGATAGGACAGGTTAAGGTAATAAGGTTGTGATCGGAGGAGCCCAACGGAGAGAAAAGATTAACAGAGTAAGCAGAAGGATTAGTTGTGAGGAAGAGGTCAAGTATGTTGGAGCTCTCTCCAAGGCGGTCAGGGATACGGGTAGGGTGCTGTACAAGTTGCTCTAGGTCATTAAGGATAGAAAAGATGTAGGCTTGTTCATCAGGTGGATCCGTGAAAGGAGAGGAGAGCCAAAGGTGGTAGTGAACATTGAAATCTCCAAGAATGGAGATTTCAGAGAAAGGAGAAATGGACAGAATGTGTTCCATCGTAGAAGTAAGATAGTCGAAGAATTTTTGATGGTCAGTAGAATTTGGGGATAAGTAAACAGCACAGATATATTTAGTCAGAGAATGACAGGAAAGCCGAAGCCAAAGAGTGGAGAATTCAGAAGAATCAAGTTCAGGAACACGAGAGCAAGATAAGTCGTTGCGTATGTATACACAACAGCCACCTTTGGCTTTGAAATGAGTATAGAGAAAGTAGGAGGATACAGAAAAGGGTTTGCTGTCACTTGCCTCAGACAGCTGAGTCTCTGTTAGAAAAAGAAGGTGAGTTTTAGAGGAGGAGAGGTGGTGCTCAACAGAGCGAAAGTTAGATGAAAGGCCTCGAATGTCGCAGAAATGAAGAAGAAGAGAGTCAGACAGTGGTTCCAGGCACCTCGAGTCGTCACCGGGAGAGGGGCGGATGGCGGGGGCATTTATGGTCCCCCCTCCTGGGGACTCCGAGGCTGGGTGAATTGACGCCATTTTTGGTGAATTTTGAATAGGAAGTGTAGTGTGTACTGTGCATGTAGTTTGGTGAAGATAGTTAGAGAAATTTGTACTGGAGAGCATGCTGGCCTACTCTCTTTGTAACTGAGACACTGAAAAAGTTCAGCAAAGGGGGATGATCAGGAACTAGTCCTGAGGGCTGATGAAACGGGAGCTCCAGCACTCCCTGTCATCAGCTTTCCATCCACCTCGGGATTACTGCCCTGCTCGACTGGTGCTACAGTCTACTGGGGCAATTAGTTGACGGTGACGGCATCAAGGCTCTTCCGGATACGGTTATAGCCGTGATAAATTTCCCTACACCCAAGTCCAAGGATGATGTTCGCTCGTTTCTCGGGCTCACTGGATTCTGCAGGAGCTTTGTCCACAAATATGCTGCTATTGCATCACCGTTGATGACGCTACTTAAGAAGGATGCTGCATGGAAATGGGGATCATCGGAAGAGAAGAGCTTCAATGACCTCAAGGAAGCCATGACAGAGGCACCTGTGTTAATGTTTCCTGATCATACTCAACATTTTTACCTGTGCATGGACGCCTCAGGTTCGGGACTGGGAGCTGTGTTACAGCAAAAGGATGAGGAAGGCAAAATGCATGCCACTGCATATGCCAGTAGGGAACTAAGACCCCAAGCAAAGAATTATTCATTGACACACCTGGGGACATTACCAGTCATATGGGCATTAGGACATTTCCGGGACATCATTACCGGCTACCGGATAATTGTTTTAACTTGCTGCGTCCTGGCAGATTTTTCACCAATGACCACCCCCCATCCCAGCAGATTTTAGAAAAGTTTTCTTTTGGTTAAAACCTCCGCTTTTTATGAGAAACATCGAAAATTCAGAGAGAAACTGCTCAGCTGATTTTAGAAATATGGTAGAAGTAAGAGTATCTGTACCTTGTTACCATGTTCTCTCAGGCCAGGCTCGAGAGAAAACGTTTTCTATGGGAGAGGTAGCTATTTCAAACCATTCATAACTGGTTAGATATTTATTTATTTGGTGCGAATTTATATGTAGTACAAGAGTACAGTAACCTCTCAAATAAGCGAGGGTTAGGTTCCCGGAGAGGTCACGTTAGTTAAAAACGCATTTTTAAAACTTAATTTTCCCATAAAAAACAATGGTAATATTGGGGGTTACGTTGAACTCTGGGAAAGTCTACCCATTTGGGGAGCTTTGCTGCTCTAAACTTAAAAGCACCAACATTACTTGAAGGAATATCCAGGTAAAAAACAAAAACAGTATTTTGGGGGAGAAATAAACAACATTTGAGCGCTAGTTGGGCTGATGCATTGTTTACTTCTCCCCAAATACAGTACATACTGTTTTCATTTTATACGTGAATTTTCTGCTTCATTGACGGCATTGTGAAAGTTCCTCAACATTATTAATGCATAAGTAGGTCATAAAAACACTACAGTAAAAGCAACATTTTCATTACAGTAAGTAGGTCACAAACAAAAACAATGCACAGCCTCACTTCATCTATGCATCACTCGTCGTCTGCTGCTGTCCCTCCTGACCCTGCTCCCCCACCTCCCACCGCTCCCCACCCTAAATTTCTTGTCCTTCCTCGCTCTGCTGTCCATCCTTACTCTGCTGTCCTTCCTCTTCCTCTGACTCTCGTGCTACTTGTGATGAAGATAACTCCCTTAAGCTTTCTGTCTCCTTCATAAAGAACTGCTTTATCTTGGTCTGAGTGGTTTTCTTCTTTCTGTTCTGCAGCATCATGTTGTAACAATTTAGATCTGCCATCACTTTCCTGGCCAAATTTTGTCTGAAAATGAGCCAAATTGTTCATAATGGGGCCAAACATCATTTTCCATTATTATAGTTCAAATAAAACCAGTTTAAGCAACAGGCAAATAAAAAATTGTATTTATGCATAAACTACCACACACAGTCTATGAGCTCAGGACTGCCCAAGGCACGTGGGGCTAATTTGAAACCATCACGTATGTGTAAAGTTGCTTTAACCCGCCGCGTCCCGGAGACGTGAATTCACGTCCTCACATGATATGCACTCATATCCCGGAGACATAAATTAATGTGGCAACATTGCAAGGTCCCTAATTTGCACAATTTTCAATTTTCGCGAGTGATTCCGCAAGTGATTTTTGGCACGTATACACGAGACACCTTCCTCTATTCCTCTACAAGATGCCAAGCAGGGACAATGCCTTACACCGCTTAACCTCTCCCCCCCCTTGCACGCCATTGTCTCGGCAATTCACCTGTTACCAGTGACCTGGCCAATAAAGACATTCAGGGACAGAGTGATTCCCCAATCGATGACAATGTGGAGAACAAAGTTTACATAGCATTAGAGGAAGAAACAGTCAGAAATGATGATCATGTAATGTGGGAAAAAAAGGTCATGAATGGTGATGAGTTAGTGAGTGAAACAATGCTTATAATGCCTATATAACTGTTTGGAAACCAATATACTCTTGTACTACATATAAATTCGTACCAAGTAAATAAATAAATACTGCTTATAAGTGGATAAAATAGTTACCCTCCCATAGAACTCGTTTTCTTTGGTGCCAGCCTGTTAGAAAACCCAGTCAGGTAAGGAGGTACTCGAACCTGTATCGCGTATTTTAAACCTCAGGTGAGCGATTTCTCTATGAATTTTCGATGTTTCCCACCAAAAGCAGATGTTTGAGCCAAAAAAATAAAAGTCTAAAAATGTCGGGACTGGGGCGTACCACTGCCCAGAAAACATCGGGATGGGGCAGGTTAAATCGAGAAACCCTTGTTAGTTAAACATATCTCCTTAAATATTTGCTCCTGTTAAAACGAAAACACGTTTTTTAAACTCGCATTAGTTGAGAGGTTATTGTATATTGGTTTTCAGACAATAATATAGGTGATATAAGCGTTGTTCACTCACCAAAAACATCAACATATGGCACCTTCTTTTACGACATTACTGCCTCATCACTTCTGCTTGTTTCTTCCTCTGGCTTATTTCCTCCTTTGTCCTCCACGTCAGGAATCACTTTCGCCTAAAATTTTGTCATTGGAGAGACCGTGGTGGTACATGTCTTTACCGGCAGGGTCACTGCTAACGGGTGAGTTGCCGAGAAAATGGCGTGCATAGTGGGAGGGGGGTCAGGTGGGACCAGGCATTATCCCCGCCTGGCGTTGGGTAGAGGAAGGTCTCCCACATATGCCTACCAAAATTCACTTGTGAATCTTGAAAAATATGCAAATGACGGACCACACAATTGCAAAACATATGAATAAGTCGTCAGGTGTCACCGTGACAAAACGTCATGACATATCCATACGTCATTGGTACGCCTTGGGTTAACTGACCATGCACCCACATGCGACTTGTTCAAGAGGAAGAATTTACACAGTAAGGTTGCGCATTGCTACAGCAAGCTAATGGAGTTTGACCCTGATGTCATGCATTTACCGGGCCATCAAAATGTTGTTGCTGAAGTGCTGAGTAGAAACATTGCTGCTGCTATATCTGAGGATATCCCTCTTCCTGAGTATTCCTTGGACACGGTAAAAACGGAACAACGTAAGGATGTGATGTGGTCCCAAGTCATTTTTTTTTTTTTATGTGAGGAAGAAGGAACCAAAGGCAACGAGCCCACAAAAACTGTTCCCTCCAAGAGAAAAACAAATTACAAGAAAACCAAATTCAAGATCTGATCATTTCAAGATACTCGTACCTGGACACACTGCGTTTGAAAGACTGGAGACCATAGGAAGCAGGAAATACAGACAGACATAGACAGTTCCAGAGTTGACCTGTTGCATAAATGAAGGACTAGGAGTAACAGTTAACTCTTGCATTAGAGAGTTGGACAGAAAAGGGATGAGAGTTTGCTCCTAGACAGGTGCTACATGCCTGTTGTAGAGGTCGAGGAATGCAAGCAGACAGTTCAGAGGAGCAGTGACCATTGAAGTAGTGATAGAAAAGAGATAAGGATGCAACAGTGCAGCAAAGAGACAGAGGTTGAAGGGAGTCAGTAAAAGGAGGAGAGTTAATGAGCTGAAAAGCGTTTGACTCCACCGTATTGAGAAGAGCTGTATGTGGGGAACCTCCCCACACATGTGAGTTGTACTCCACACAGGGGCAGATAAAACTTGTGTATAGAGTCAATAATTGTGCAGGGATAAAGAAGGAACGGAGTTGGCTTAGCACACCTAATTTCTTGGAAGCAGATTTTACAAGAGATGTAATATGATCTTTCCAAGACAAGTCCTTGTTAATGAAACCCCAAGCATGTTCAAGGATGCTACAGGATTAAGCTGAATGTTATTAAACATTAGTGGGTACTCCTGTGGAAGATTTTGTCAGGTTGATAGGTGTATGAACTGAGTCTTTGATGAAATTAAAACAACAAAATTATTTTTACCCAAGTCAGAGATATGAGCCAAGTCAGACATTAGGTGTGCCATAGCCTCATCCCTTGTTTGTTGAAGCAACTGCTGAGATGGGCGTTGCAGGAACCGAACAGAAAGGTGAAGGGTGGAGTCATCAGCGTATGAGTGGATAGGGTTAGATGTACAGCTCAGAAGGTCATTGATGAATATAAGGAAGAGAGTTGGCGATAGGACAGAGCCCTGAGGAACACCATTGTTGACAGATCTAGGAGAAGAACAATGGCCATCTACAACAGCGGCTATAGAACGACCAGAAAGGAAGCTAGAGATGAAGGCACAGATGGAAGGATAAAAACAGTAAGAGGGCAGTTTGGAAAATAAAGATTTATGCCAGACTCGATCGAAAGCTTTTGAGGTGTCAAGTGCAATGACAAAGCTTTCGCCAAAGTCCTGAAAGGAGGATGACCAGGAGTTTGAAAGGTAGGTGAGAAGATCGCCAGTGGAGCATCCGTGACGGAACCCATACTGATAATCAGAAAGAAAGTTGTGATAGAAAAAATGCTTTAATATTTTCTATTAAGAAGTGACGCGAAAACTTTTGAGATACAGGATGTTAAAGCAATTAGACTATAGTTAGAGAGTTGGGAATGGTCACTCTTCTTTGGGACTGGCTGAATGAGAGCAAACTTTCAGCAAGAAGGAAACGTACAAATTGATAGACAAAGGCAAAAGAGTTTTTCTAAGCAGGGTGTAAGCACAGAAGCACAGTTCTTGAGAACAACAGGAGGGACTCCATCAGGCTCATATTCCTTGTTAGTATTGAGGCCTGTGATGGCTGAAAGTACATCAGCTGAAGAAATTTTAATGTCAGCCATGAGGAAATCAGAGGGGGGAAGCAATGGAGGAACAGCACCGGAATTGTCTAAGGTGGAATTGGAGGAGAAAGTCTGAGCAAAGGGATCTGCTTTATCAGTAGAAGGAATAGCTAGAGAGCCATTAGAGTAGAAAAGAAGAGGAAAGGATGATGAGGTTATGTTGTTAAAAAGGTTTTTGGCAAGGTGCCAGAAGGAGAGGGAAGAATTCAAATTGGAGTGTTGAGAGCATTTAGTACAGATGAAATTATTTTTAGCAGAGTGAAGAACAGACTTAGCACGATTCTGGGCAGAAATGTGCAAAAGATGTGATTCAGGGGTGGGTTGGCTCCAGTACCTTTTAAAGGCCATCTCCTTGTTGCGGACAGCATTAGAACAAGTGTGATTAAACCAAGGCTTTCTTGCATTAGTCAAAGGATATAAGAAAGTAATGTATGCTTCCATGCCCGAGAGAATAACCTCCATAATGCACAAGGCACACTCAGATGGCTCCCGGCCATGGAAGCATTAATCATTCCAGGGAAAATCAAAGAAGTACTGCCTGAGAGCCTCTCAGTCTGCAGCTCCAAAATGCCACATATAAAATTTTTTTTGAGGGTCCATGGGCCGTACCCCATCGATAGGACAGGTTAATGTAATAAGGTTGTGATCGGAGGAACCCAACGGAAAGAAAAGATTAAGTGTAAGTAAAAGTCTGGCGATGTGTCTTGCCTACCTGAACTTCTGGTACCGATGACTCACTTCCACCTTCAAAAAGGTCTCTTGTACAAGAAACCACCAGGGATGTCCAACGTGTATCAGTTGGTTGTTCCTGGAACTCTTCGGCAAGCCATGTTACAGGTGGTTCATGATGTGCCTCATGTGGGTCATCCCGGACGCGACAGATGCATACGTGAGGCAAGAAAGAAGTACTATTGGCCAATCATGAGGAAGGACATAGAAGCCCACGTTAGTCAATGTGTCATGTGTGTGGAAATACAAGGAACGCCTGGACCTCCTACTCCCATCTTGGATTATCCCCTACCACAAAAACCTTGGGATACAGTCTCCATTGATCTCTTAGCTTTGCCAAAGAATCATCAAGGCTCAAGTTATGTGCTGGTGGCAGTGGACCATTTTTCGCAGTTCACTGTTTTAGTACCTCTACAGACGAAAACTGCAGAGGAGGTGGCACACTGTTTTGTAACCTCAGTGATTAGTCCATACTCTACACCCAAGGTATTGCTCAGCAATAATGGCTGTAAATTTCGTAACCAAGTGTTACAGGAAAGCTGTCGTATGTATGGGGTAAAGCAAGTCTTTGTTATGCCTTACAGTCCCAAGAGCAATGGCCTTGTGGAGAGGACAAACAGGAAGATATTGGAAGTCTTGAGACCAGTGATAACTCACTGGAGGATAACTGGGAAGACTGGTTACCACACGTAGCAGCGGCCATCAACTCCTCAGGCAATTCGTCAACTGGGAAGTATCCTCATTACATCCTTTATGGGGAAGAGAAGGTATTACCCTACGATTTGCTAGCTGGACCTCCCACTCTGGTGCACAATCAAGAGGATTACAACGAAATCCAGCTCACAAAGGTCCAACGGATACATTGTGAAGTATGGAAAAGATCAAAAGCCTCAAGAGCGGAGATGATGGCAAAACAACACGAGGGTAGTCAAGAAAAGATGCTGTAGGTAGGCCAGAAGGTAATGATCCACAACTCTAAGAGAACTTCCAAGCTCAAACCTAAGTTTCGCAGACCATGTAGCCTCATGGAACGAGTGCGTGGACATACACTTATAGAACAAGGGATGATACTAATGAAACTTAGGAAGTAGTACATGCTGACAGGATCAAACCAGAGCTAGGCCTAACTAACCAGTCTTCTGATGTGTTGTCCCCTGTATTCGTCGCAGTCTATGGCATCATCCGTACCTGTCCCTAACCAAGAGTATTGCAGCAAACTACGATCCCACAGCAAGGGCAATTAAGGAAGTATCCTCTTTTGCAGAAAATGTAGCTGTGACTTGTACTCCTCTCGCGTTGCTTGGGGTGGACTTGCGGAACGAGAATGGACATGCCTTTGATAATGCCGGGAGTCCTGAAAAGCCCACTAGGAGAAGTCATCGTGGTAGAAGATACAGTATGTTGTCCACTATCCAGTGGAAGACTATCTCCAAGATCCTGATACTGTCAGAGATGCCTTCGAGGGATTTTTTCACCTCAAACAGCAACTGTTGGGAATGGGAAAATTATTTGACCTGAACCCACATCTGATGACCTCGGACAGTCAAGTTTTCATACAAACCTTGCATGGAATAGTCAAGCTTCAGACTGGACGTACAGAAAAGCTCACAGACAGGCTTACTAAATTACATGTCGCTTTACCTAATGCAGATTCTGATCTTTCCCAGCATGTCCAAGCATGTACAGTACTAAGAGAGGACTTGTGGACCTTCTAGGTATCCTGTCTCAAAAGCTCTTTGGTACGGTGCTAGACAAGGACATAGTGCAATTGAGCAGACAGATGCATGATATGGCATTGGCGGCAAAGGCAAATAACAGGCTAATCTTACACACGTATGAACAATTAGGTGAGTTCACTAACAAAGCTGATGAGATGATTGAGACTATCAACCATCTCGTAGGAGTTGTGAACAACATCCAAACTAACCTACCAACCCTAACTAACTTAGTGTTAATTGCTGAGTACTTACATGCTCTCGATGAGTCAGTCACTGCTTTGGCATTGCATGCAGCCAATTAGGTAAACAGCTTAATCGTTGCAAGTTTGAATAGGGTTATTGCTTTATTGCTTCCTACTCATATTCTAATCAATGCTCTTGATGTAGCTATGGACTTACGCCACTTTTTGGTATGAGTCAACTGGAATATTTTTACCCGTTGTTAGAGACCCAGTTGACCCATGATGGCATCCTGATATTGGTACCTATGAGGAATGCTATAACATACCATGCATGGGGGTTCATTCCTTTCCTTTTTGCTACTACTAACAACTCGCTTGTCATTCTGAATGAGGGACCAGAGGTGCTAGTTGTGTCGGATGACAAAAGGTATACAGTATAGCAGAAACGACTGTGCAAGAGTTTGAGATGTGTAAGGCTTCCTTTCTTGATCTCCATGTATGTCCTGCTTTCTATTTTGTCTTCATATCGTCAGACGTAGATGAGTGTAAGATGGCCTTGTTGGAAACAAACACTTCCTCAACATTGCAACATTGCACTTTCCAACCCATTTAATTGAAGTCAGTTTTCCATGCTCATGTACATGCGAAACAGTACTTCTTTCCTGAGACAGAGGACGTAACATTGACGTGTGCCTCACAACACCAGTTCCTTACTATGTTGCACCCATTTTTTGTGAGTTGCTACAGTAAAAGATAGTTATTCTACCTAACAAGCAACATCTAGCCTCGTTGGTGAATTTCTTGTCCCAGTTACAACCCTTTCTACCTTCATTCAGCATTTCTCAATTGAATGTGAACAGGCTGTCTCATGTGTTAAAAAGAGTAGAATTCGTCACCCACCTGAATAAGACTGATTTAAAACCCTATATTCTGTCCTAACTCCCTTCATACCTTTCTCCTTCCTATTTTGGTCGTGGTGTTGGTCTTCTACTTCTTGTGGTCTTGTCCTGTGTTTGTGTTTGGGGATACTGTCTGGAAGGCTTTAGAATGAGAAACCCACTAAAAACACGGGTCTGCTCTCGTGGATTGCATGCGGACTTGCCTGAATAGTTAGCTACCCTACACACTAGGTCGACTACACAGTAGTTAGGACTCGTACAGTGTTGACAGGGACGTCAAAAAGGTGTGGCCCAGCAATGTTCTGGTGCCCGACATCATTTCCATATTGGAGTTACGTCTCTCGCTACTTATACATATTATATGTAAGTGTGTTTATTCATATATAGAGAAAATGTATTGTAGTGTTGAGATAAAGATCCAAATACCACTTTACTGTGTGGTGTGGGAATAGATGAATGCTCAGATGTGCAGAGCCAGCATATTTCAGACGTACAGAGTGAGGGTGAAAGAAAGTGATAAAAGAATATGAAATGTACATATAAAGGAGGTGCAAGGTAGGGCAGTGGATGTGGGGGTGGCCCTAATGAATGAGGGTGAGATTTGGAAGCTTCCGGTGTTGCTGTTTGCTGATGATACAGTATTGTTGAGTGAAGATGAATGGGAGTTGCAAGGTTTGGTGAATGAATTTGGGACAGTGTGTAGGAGGAGGAAGCTGAAAGTTAATGTAAACAAAAGTAAAGTTATGGTGTTTGAGAGGAATGAAGTCACAGAGTGTGCAGTGAGGTTGGATGGTGAGGATATGGAGAATGTGAGTGCATTCAAGTACTTGGGTAGTGTGATGAGTAAGGATGGAACTTTGGGGGATGAAGTACGTGAAAGGGTACAGCAGGGAAGAAAGGTTGTTGGTACACTGAAAGCAGTGATGAGAAATAGGGAGGTGAGTATGGAAGTTAAGAAGTCACTGCATGATGGTATTGTGATCCCTACCCTGACGTATGGAAGCGAGGCGTGGACCATGCAAGAGGGGAACAAGTCAAGAGTGAGAGCAGTGGAAATGAGTTACTTGAGAGGAGCATGTGGAATGACGTGGAGGGACAGGTTGACGAATGAAGAAGTGAAGGAACGTTGTGGGGTAGATGTGTATGTGGTTGAAAAGATTAGGAGAAATACACTGAGGTGGTTTGGACATGTGGAGAGAATGGAGAATGAAAGACTGACTAAGAGGGTGTATGTAGGTGAGGTGGAGGGAGGGAGAGGGAGGGGTAGACCGAGGATGAGGTGGAGGGATGGAGTTGAGAGGTATATGAGGGAGGGGGGGGTGAGTTGGGGGGAGGGGAGTCAAATGGTGGGTGACAGAGTGACTTGGAGGCGTTTTGTCTGCGGCCACCCTTTGCGGGATTAGGGCGTCGGGCTATAGATAGATAGATAGACATATATTTAAGTCTTGGGGAAACATAGATCCATGCTGATGTATTTAATATAATTAATCCAGCCTTATTGAGATATAATGTGCATGGTAGGGTTGCAATACATGCCTGCTCATGTATAACTGTTGTTGCCTTTGAGAGATGTGGCATCTCTAAATAAGCTGACCTAAGCCATTCACAGGCTGGGGGGTGAGACGGCAGGCAGCAGATAACTCTCAGCCTTCATATGAGGGAGGCGTACTACTCTGGAAGCACTCTCTTGTCACAGTTGTATCTTTCTGTGGCGAAATAAAGAGAGAAAACACACCTGCTCCAGTCTCTGTTCACTTCATGCTACCTCTGACTACAGGATTATCACCATTACTCCCGCCGCCTGCTATAGCAGTGAGACTTAGTTGCGGGAAATGCCAGCTGGGAAACTTGATCACGCCTAAGTGACTACAAACATGGTATCAGATATTTTCATGTACCATGTCTAAGTCTCAATGCCGAGGAGTACAATGATTTGACTGACTGGCAGAAGTGTGTCCTGACTGAACCTCCAGTCACAAAATCAATCTCCGATGCTGACCTGAAAAGTATGGTTCATAACGAAACAACTCTTGCCACTGAAACTCCACGTTCTCCATGTCATACACAAGCAGTGGAAAGGTGTGTAAAGGCAGTCACTGAGGCATCAACTGCTGTTGTTGGACAAGAAGCAAGAGATGGCTTTATCTGAAGAAGAATCCTTTTTTTTTTTTTAATGCAAGGAAGAAGGAACCAAAGGCTGAGCCCACAGAACGTTCCTTCCAACAACAACAACAACAAAAATACAAAAGAGAGCCAAGTTCAAGACTGGAGAAGTAGGAAATACAGACAGGGGAAGAGTTTCAGAATTGACCTGTTGCATAAATGCATATCATCATCCGGACCTCCATTCCCACCCTACGGCAGGGTGAGGGTTAGCAACGTTCAGACAGCCCAAGTCTTCCCAGTCCAATGGGCGACACTTTCATTCAATCATTATTCAAGCCCCCGGAATCCTGGCTCTAACTGATACCCCCAAAACATTCACCATATTCTGTAGCTTCACGTAAACGTATCCTAGAGAGAGAGAGAGAGAGAGAGAGAGAGAGAGAGAGACTGCTGACTCAATGCGTATTGTTTTCTAAGCATTGCAAGTTATCATGGATGGCAACAATGTGGCAATGGCAGGAGGGTAAAACCCCATAATTATGTAGTAAAATGACAAAAGTGATTGTTCGAAACAGAGAGAGAGAGAGAGAGAGAGAAATGAAATGAAAAGGTAGCACCAGGTAAAAAAGACCATATGGCACTAAGTCGCATCACAGAGTGAGAATACGGTAAAGGAGGATAATAAGGGAAAAACGGAAGATAATAATTAAATATCATACAAAATCCCTATAGGAGTTAAAAAGGACATTAAACGGGTAATAGAAAAATACCGAGAGAGAGAGAGAGAGAGAGAGAGAGAGAGAGAGAGAGAGAGAGAGAGAGAGAGAGAGAGAGAGAGAGGTTCTGAACGTAGAGGAGAACCGCTGTGCAAGATGGTTTTACCACTGTTATGGTGCAATATAATCATCAATGAACTATGAATAGTCGAAGACTATAATATGAACTATTGCATTATTTTGTATTCACTGTAGAAATAGCAGAGAGGTGCGGCAATGGTATGGGTGAAGGTAAGAGTTCAAACGATCCTGAGCATTACCCTCCGTGGCCGAATCATCGGGATGTGGGAAGTGGGAAAATCATAAAGAGAAATTGCCCTCCTCACAGGTGTCTTTGTCAGGACTGTGAATCGATGGATTCGTCCGTGGCAAATGGAGGGTACAGTGAAGACAAAGCCTCGCAGTGGAAGACCTTTGGATCTCACTTGTCAAGATGTCACCCGATCAGCGGACGACGAAAAGACGCATTCACGAGATTCACGAGATGGGCATTCACTGTTACAGGACGGCCAAGAAAGAAAAACTCTCTCAAGCCAATGAAGAATGTGGACTAGGCTTTGCTTTACAGTATTTAGCAGCAGACGTAGATGTTTTTACTGACGAGAAATGCTTCATATCGGTGGAAGCAGGGGCTCGAACGTACTGGAGACCAGGAAACACAGTATGAGATGAAAAATATACAGAGGAACAAAACTGGCCTGGTGAACTTATCATCTGGGGGATGGATGTGGGCCAGTGGACCTGGAGAATTGACGAAAATAGAAGGAAGATTTACAGGGAAAAAATACATTGACATGTTAGAAAACGTCTTATTGCCATCCGTGTGAAATACGGCAATCCCACTTCCTCATCCCACTAGACTTGTTCACGACAGGAGTCCTGTGTGTATGTGCACAATGTTAAAGGATTGGTTAAATCAGCACCCGGAAGTGGAAGTCCTCGATTGTCCCTCAAAGGGTTGGGATCTAAACCCAACTGAGACTTTATGGGCCATTATGTGCAAGAACTGGGACGTGGGTGAAGAAATAAGTGTTCAAGCTGTAGAACAGTAAAGCCCTTGAGGTTTGGGAGTCTGTGAAGAACCGTCCAAATATTTGTCATAATTTAGTAGCATCCCTACCCAGGGGGGTTGACGAAGTTGTTCAAGCTCAAGATGGTTGAATCTTGAATTGATGTTTGCGTCATTTGAATGCTTGATGATATAATTTTCTTCGATTCCGTGTGAGATAGCTTTCATAATGAAAAGTAATACCGTATGTATTCTATATGTATATACCGCTGGCAATGATTAACCGAAAGCCTGGTATTATATTTATGTCAATATCACCCTTATATTTCTTAGGGTTACCATAAATTAGTGTAATTATATATAAATGTGTTTTTCTTAATACAGTCAAGGTGAGTTACTTGTATGTGTAGTAGTAATATTCCAAATCTGTATCATAAATACACTAACTACTTTATTGTGTGTTATTAATAGTGTTTGATTGATATAAAAGCATTTGTTTAACTCATGTGTTTCAGTTTCCTCTGAATTAAAATTTGCAGATATATTTTCTAACTTCATCCCGAGCACCTTCTCCCGAAACTGACTGAAATTACCAGGTTTTTGCCGCAAAGTCCTTCCTTAGCTGATGAGACTCAAAATCACGGTGGTGTACCTGTAAGTGTGGTATGAATTATGACCTTATTAAAGACAGAAAAGTATGACCATAACATGCACTGAAAAATTTAATATCCAGTGATAACCGACGACTGGCCCCTCTACAAAGAAACCAACGAATCACAGTTATGCGAACGATGATTTAAAAAATGAAATAGAAACTGATTGCTTCTACCATGCGAGGACTGAGAAACATCATAGTACTAACCATGATTCTCTAAATCACCTTATAAAAAATTATGTCTCGCGGAATATGTAGTTACCTGTATATCATCATGTTCATATTTATTAATTTAATATAACCTTATCAGAATCATATTGAGATCATGGCAATATTGCTTACTTATCATCCCATGGATCTGGACACTGAATCCCTCCCTCTGACTCCGGCTCCTGCCACCCCGGCACCTTGCATCCCCATCCTCCCGAAGCACCGTTGTTCGAACCTCAGTTGGTAGGGATTCATGCTGTGCCTGGGATCAGGACAGAACTTTTGTCTACCACTGTACAATGCATATTAACACTGTATAATTGTATATTATGCTGTATAATACATTGAGTGCCAAAGATTTGTGTCATTTTTGTCACAGTTTGGTAAAAAACAGATGGCAGAGGGTAGAAAATTGTCGTATTTCAATAAAATTTTATATCATTGATGAGTACATTTTATATCATTATTGAGTAATAATACTGGCAACGTTTGGTAGGTATTACATATCATTAATGAGTACATTTTATATCATTAATGAGTAATAATACTGGCAACGTTTGGTAGGTATTACATCCAATAAATCCGTGATTTGATTATTGACTCCTATTTTCACTCCAGCCTAGTATATATATATATATATATATATATATATATATATATATATATATATATATATATATATATATATATATACTGCACAATAATGGATGCAAGAACTTACAGGGATTTGCAGAGTGGACTTTCTGGCCACCACATGGTGTTGGCGAAAGTCAAGGTTCAAATGAAATGAAGGAGTAGGAAAAGGGAAGGACAGGAGGAAGTAGTCCATCCGAGCAGGGCAAAAAGGTTGCGAGAGTATGGAGAAAGGGAAAAATATAAGAGAAAACTTGGGAAGCGATTGGGTAAATATAATCTGAAACAGATGGGGGACGTGGAAGGTGTGTGCAAGATATTCAAAGAAGAAATCTGTGCAGCATGTGAGGTGGTGTGTAGGATGAAGATAAGACGAAAGGGAATGCAGGAGCAGCATGGTGGAATGAAGAGGTGAGACAGCCTGTGGCGCAAAAGAAGAAAGCATATAGTGAGTGGATGAGAAACGGGCATGGAGGAAGCTTAGAGACAGAAGAGGGTGATATTTGTAGAGGGGAAGTGAGAAGTGAAAATATGAGTAAGATAGAGTAAGAATGGAGTGGATGAGGAATTTGGAAGGAATTGGAGTGTAAAAAGGAGGGAATATAAGAAAATGTTCTAGAAAGAGGTAAAGAAAGTTGAACAGGGTGATAAAGAAGTCGAGAAGTGTAAGATAAAAATGACAGATTTCTAGAGAAGGGAGATAACATGAGCAGACAGAGGAAACACTTAAAGGAATACTTGAGCATAGAGAATGGAAGTAATGCGAGTATAAGTGGCTGGAAAATGGCTGGGGGAGGAAGGGAGGTGAGAAGAGAGGAAGAATTCAGTAGGATGAAAGTAGTGGAAGTAATGAAGGAAGTCAAAACGGGGTAAGCTCCCGGAATTGATGGAGTGTGTGGTGAAATGCTGAAGCATTGGGGAGACATGGTAGTAGAATGGATGTGGAAGCTGTGCATATTGGCCTGGGAGGAATGTGGAGTTCCGGAAGATTGGAAGTCAGGTATAATTATCTCCCTGTATAGTTGGGCAAGTAGAAAGTGCAAGATAAATAATGGAATATATGGAGACATCTCGCAGTTTCCTGTAGTAAGCCCACATATCTTTATGAATGAAGCACTCAGAACCTAAAGCCAGTGTCAGGTAGAACGTGATTGGCTGAACATCTGAGTGATGGTGAAGCAAGTATTCTCATCATTTTATATGTAAATGAAGGTTAGTAACAAATAAGTGTTAGGAAACCATTTATAGAGAATACTACTGTATTTAATGGTCGAACATGGAGTATAATAGAGTAATAAGCGTTAGCCCCACATCATTCACAATCACGTGGCGCCATTACCTGACCGCCATCAAGATGTGTTTGCCAATTATGGTCTCTGGATAAAATTATGAGTTGTATTAAAGTGGCACATTTGTTTTGCTTTTCAATCAATGATATATTGTTTTCATGGAATAATATTATATTTGTTTGGACAGTTATCCGAATAAAATAGGAATATTATTTATTGGTCGTATATAGATCACACGTTATTTTGAGGAGAATATTTTATAATGATATAAGGAGTGCATATTTTGTCAGAGGAAACATTTTTGCTGAAAATTAATATGATTTTGTTCTATGCCCACCGATGATGAGATATATTAGTGTCGAAACACTATCAGCATTAGTGACAAGTAACAGGCAAAAACAAACCCTCATAATTGATTACCATGCCGTCCCTGTATTCATTTTCACCACATTAAAAAACATGTCCTATTGCATGATTGCGATGAATTGTCTTGGAAATGATAAAAACAGATAAAACCGTTGTGAGATATGTGTTGGAATCAGCGCTGTGCTCATCTTGCAGCCATATCGCACAATGCCGGTAAGTGGTACACAGACAAACTATGGAACACATCAAAGAAATCATATGATCATAAAGCCTGGCCACATTATAGGGCAGCGTCCAGCGGACATGAGTGATAAGCCCGTCACTGAACACTTTGTGGCAACTTTGATGGGCAAATCAGCATACAGCCAGTGCCTGTAGCTCAGTGAAATTACCAGACTCTTCCCGGTTGTTTGGTGCCAAACATGGGTCGACGATCCTGCCATCCTCATAATGTTACATCCAGCTCTTTACCGATTGTTTTTTTGCACGCTGTTTATTTTCCTTTTGTTTTTTTTACAGTTGCAACAATTAATATGCTATACTGAGCTACTGTTTTTTCTATTCAACTGTACTGGTTGACCAGCTACTCAGGAGGTTGGACAACACAATTATGCCTGGCAGACTGTGCCCAATGAGGGCACAGTCCGCCAGTCACGACCTGATAGTGTGAACGGGGCTTAACAACTTCAATCCGGGGATTGACTTACGTCAAGCAATATAATTACGTATTCAAATGAGAGAACAACCCCACGGCTGCCAGTGTTAACTGACGCCAGTTACCCATTTGGTAACCTCTTCCTTTCGCTGTCTTCATCGCTGTCTCCTTCGCATCCACTCTTCCAAACATTGTGGAGGAGGGATCGCTGTTGGTTAGGTGTTGCAAATTAAAACTAGATATTTGGTTACCTAGTCCCTGTTTGATATTACAGAACGATGATGTATGCACCTCATGGATGAGGAAGTAATTAAGTGGAGCTGCTGGGAAGAATTTTAAGTAACCATTTCATAATACACGAATGTTACTGATTGTTTGACTATATTTTGGCGTTTCTAATGCACGTTTCTAATGCAATGCATTTATACGGAGATGAACCCTTACGGAAGTATTGTCTGCATAGACGTAGGCTATACTTTAAGGGATTTGGCGCCCCATTGGTTCCGGGTCAATTCCTTTTCAGCTCTTCAACTGTCCCTCCATTCCTTCTTTTTCCCTCGTGCTTACTGTCTCTCCTCTGTATCTCCTTCTCCCTTGCGCTACAAGGTCTTTCTGGACTAGAGCAGTGTTCTCTCTCCTATTTCAATACATTATACTGAGATGAAATATAAAAGGCAATTAAGCAACAAATAGTTTAGTACTAATTTACTGCCTATGCCATTTTAATAGATATCATGCGTCATAGGCATAATAATCCATAGGCATAATAACCCAAGAAACTGATGAAATACAATATCAATATTAGATTCGTTCAAAAAAGCATTGCTGGTTCTCTTCGTCAGAGGTCAACATCTATTATTCTGATTCACTAGACTTCGTTTCAGCAGCTTCGAAGATCATTAATTAAAGAAATTACCAACTGATATGTTGCGCATCTGTGCTATTTTGCCAGTTACGTTTTACAGATTGCTAACGTTCTTTATTATACACCACGTTCGTTTATTAAATACTATAGTATTCTCTTTATATTGTTTCCTACCACTTATTAGTTATTAACCTTCATTTACGTATAATATAATGAGAATATTTGCTTCACCACCACTCACCTCAGCCATTTACGTTTTACCTGACACAGCCTCTAGGTTCTCAGTGATTAATTCATTAAGATACGTTGGCTTACTGCAGGAAACTGGTGGACTTTTGATGCATGATCGTGGGGAGTACGGACGTGTTTTGCTGGCTCTCCTCTAGCTTTCAGGGCTGCCTCACTGGCATTAGTTTTGTAATTAGCGGGAAAAAAGTTAGGTTAGCTAGTTCTAATATTCCTCCCTGTCCTTAATAGATATAGTAGGTGTCTATATCTATTTACTGAGATTGCTATTCCTTACCTCTGGAGTGTACCCCCCACTGATCGCTCTGGGGTGTGAGTTATACACAGGCGCGTCCTCCCGAGAGTGGTTTGAGAGGGGAATCTCAGACTAGGTGCTTCCCTGGGTACTTTGTCCCTTGATCGTTTTTCTCTCTCTTCCCACTTCCCCCGTGAGGGGGAAGTGGTTACTATGTCGGACGCCCCTGCTGGCTCCCCCCTCCCCTTCAGGGGGGGAGGTGGTCAGACCGACAATAGGTGTGACGTGACTGACCACCCCTAGACTGACGGACGCCAGACTCGAGCCCCACTTGAAGTTCCAGTAGGGAATGCGACCTATGTAACAATTCATGCTCTAGGTTCCACTCCCCTGTCCAGACTCAATCTCTACATTGTCAAGAAGGTGATTGACCACTGTGTGGGAGAGGTGGAACAAGTAAAAAAAACTTGGAAATGGAGACCTCTTTGTAAAGACTTTCAACTCTTGTCAGGTAAAGGACTTGTTAAAGCTGAGCAAGTTTCATTGTCATGATGTCGAGTCGAAGATCCCGGTTTCCATGAATTCCTGCAAGGGAGTTATCACTTGCAGGGATCTCATGGTTATGGAGGAGAACGATATCATACGTGAACTAGCTACGCAAGATGTCACTGATGCACGGTTTATCACTAGATTCATGGAAGGCGTAAGGAAGAAGACTGCAACAATTGTACTGACATTTGGCAAGGTTGTACTCCCTTCGCAGATTACAGTTGGTTATGAAATACTTAACGTAAGACCGTATATCCCTAACCCTCTTAGATGTTTGAATTGTCAGCTCTATGGACACACAGATAAGACTTGTCGGGCTTTGCAACCACTGTGTAGCAAATGTGGAACACAGGGTCACGATGTTGAACACTGCACATCCGAGACTGTCTGTTGCTTCCATTGCAAGGGTGCTCACTCCACTTCCTCTAGGGATTGTCCCAAGTGGAAGGAGGAGAAAGAGGTCTGCACAGTGAAGGTGACAGAGAGTATCTCCTACTACGAAGCAAGGAAAAAGGTGAGGGAGTTGCATGCAACTCCCACACCGAATAGGTCCTATGCTTCGGCAGTGATATCCCGTCCTGTGATGTGCTCTGTGGAAACACAGACAGATCCTGAACCGGTTCCTCTTGCCACACACTCTACCTCTCCATCTCAGCCTCCTGTCCAATCCACATCTCAGACTGACATCCCCACTGCAACTTCTTACTCTCAGGCTGCTGCTGCCTCTAAGTCAGTCAAGCCTAAACAGAAGCCTGATAACTCTAGTAAGAATAATATGACCACACTCACCAAGTCATGACCTCATGTCTTACCTGCTCCTGGCCCAGCGAGGGAGAGAAAAGGTAGCTCTTCCTCTGTGGAATCTGGGAGCCTAGTTATTGACAACAAAATGGAGGTTTCCGTCTCCAAGCACCGGGATAGGTCCCCCAGTAGTCGCTCACCTGCTGGCGGGCGACAAAAAAAGACTAAGAGCACTGGCCACCCTCGAAAATCTTAAACAGCCCCATTCACTATATTACAGTGGAATTGTAGAGCTGTTGGGAATAAGTTACAAAATATAGCAATCTTGCTTTCAATACTAAGGCCAGACGTTGTTTGTTTACAGGAGACGTGCCTGGAGGATCATCCTGATCCTCCACAGTTCAAACACTACCATTCGTATAGAAGATATGAAGGTCACGGATTTGCCATATACACACACAAATCACACCCACAAATGGAAGTGATTCTAAATATTACTCTGGAAGCTGTCGTGTGCAGAGGAAAATTTAATAACACGTATCTGTCTATTTGCTCTCTCTACTGTCCTCCACATGGCCTCATTGATAGTGATGCTTTAAATTCACTATTTGAACATCTTCCTGGAAATAAGTTAGTGTTGGGCTATTTTAACACCCATCACTATCAGTGGGGTAGCTTGAGGATTGATGGTCATGGGGAGCAAGTAGCCGACCTAATACTACAGTCCAACCTCTGTTTTCTGAACGATGGTAGAGCGACTCGTGTAGATGATCGTACTGGTAACTTTTCGGCCATTGACTTATCTTTGGCCTCCCCTGGTATACATCAAGATTTCTCATGGGACCCTTATGACGACTCCTTGGGAAGTGATCATTTACCCATCTGTCATTCTTATACAAGTGACATCATTTCGGACCCTCCACCTCCAAAATTTAACTATAAGAATGCAGATTGGGGATCCTTCTCAAGGATCACCTATTTAGATATATGTGGGGAGACCATAGATGTTAAGGTCGAAAATGTAACTACTTCCATTTTACAAGCAGCTGAGGCTACTATTCCCAAGACTTCTACAGTTCATGCGAAGCATAGAGCACATTGGTGGACGCTGGATTGCCAACAAGCATTAAGAAAATGCAATAGGAGATACAGGATTCTTGATAGTCAGCCCACTGAGGAAAATTTTATTGCATACAAACAGGCATGGGCTGAGGCAAGGAGAATAATAAGAAGTGCCAAACGTGACTCCTGGCGGTCCTTTGTGTCCACGGTGACTCGTACAACACCATTAAATAAAGTCTGGTCTACAATAAGAATATTAAATAATAAAGGCCCATACTTCCCTGTGACCATTCTGCAGGTGAATAACACCATCTATGACAAGCCCGTGGACGTTTTTAACATCCTCGCCATGAGTTTTTCTCATGTAAATAGCTCAGCCAATTATGATCCGCGTTTTCAACATCATAAACGCTCGGCTGAGCTACAGTTAATTGACTTTGCCACAAAAGACGTAGACTCCCCGTACAATCAAGAGTTTACGCTAGATGAACTGCTCCTTGCCCTTAAGTCCTGTAAAGACACCAGCCCTGGACCAGACACCATCATGTACGGTATGATCCAGCATCTTAATCAGGACAACCTGATTAAGATGTTAGCATTGTACAATGAGATTTGGACGTCTCGAATGTTCCCAAATTCATGGCACTTTGCGGACGTCATACTGATACCCAAAGAGGCTGATCATCTTATGAATCCCACTTCATTTCGTCCTATTGTGTTGACTTCTTGTCTATGTAGGGTCATGGAACGAATGGTTAACAATAGGCTTCTTTTTGTTTTAGAGTCAAAGAATTTATTAAATGATCAACAATGTGGCTTCAGTAAATACAGAAGTTCACAAGATCATTTAATGAATTTGGAGCATTGTATTGCAGAGGCATTTACCAATATAGAATTCATGATAGGGGTGTTGTTGGACATCCATAAAGCCTATGACATGACATGGCGACACGTTATACTAATGAAGCTCTATGCTTATGGTTTAAGAGGAAATCTGCCCATTTTTATTTCAAATTTCTTAAGAGACAGGACTTTCTGTCAAATTGCCCCATAACTTAACATCAGATATATTTATCCAGGAAAATGGGGTGCTTAGTCCTACTTTATTTAGTATTATGATCAATGGTATTCTGTCATCAGCTCCCATCCCGAGGGATCTTAAATACTCTCTCTACACTGACGATTGTGCAATATGGCACTCTTCGCGTAATGCACAATTTTCGGCTGGGCAGATTCAAGCAGCCCTTGACTCCATCCACCAATGGGCCTTGCAGTGGGGATTTAAGGTTTCTGTCCGTAAGTGTGCCGCTGTAGTTTTAACGACTCATAACGTACCTACTTTGTGCTTAACTTTGGATAATCAGGCGGTACCTTTTCAAAATTCTATAAAGTTTTTGGGCCTACATTTTGATCGTCGTTTGAACTTTAAAATTCATGTTAATACTTTGCTTGCTCGTTGCGATAAACCAGTAAATGTCCTCAAGTACCTAGCGGGTACTACATGGGGTCCCGACAGAAAATCTTTATTAATGGTGTATAAGTCCCTCGTTCGATCAAAGCTAGACTATGGCGCACAGGTGTATGGCTCGGCATCCGATGTCACGCTGAAAGGATTGGATGTGCTACAGAATAAATGTTTGCGAATGTGTCTTGGAGCCGTCCGGTGTACCCATGTAGCTCGTATGGAAGTGGAGGCGAATGTGCCTCCCCTCTGTATTCGTCACGAACATCTGGCCTTGTCCTACGGCATAAGGACATTTAGGAAAACTAATATTGGCAATGTGGCCTGTATCCCCATATGTCAATACCACCACCTTCTGCGGGGGGTGCATCGGCCACTTGCCGTTCACCTCCACTTACTGACTCAGGAGCTTGGTGTGTACCCCTGTGACTGTGACAAGTTGTTGTTAAAAAATATGGCGCCTTGGGAGCCACCTGGCTTTACTGTTGATATTACATGGCTCCCAGCACCTAAGACCAAGGCGCTGGAGGCGGAGGTCCACCACTTGTTTCGTAACATCATTCGTTACTTGAGGTCCCACCACTTGTACACCGACGGCTCCAAGTCGAGTGAATGTGTGGGTACAAGTGTGTGGTCTACAGAATGTGCCCTCAGGTATCGGTTGCTGACCTACACATCTGTGTTTACCTCCGGACATTTTGCTATTGACAAATCCATAGACTATGCTCTCAATTCTAGGCATGACTCATTTGTCATATTTTCGGATTCAAAATCAGCCCTTCAGGCAATTGAATCTTGCACTACGGACTCTCACGAGATCCAGGGCCGCCTCGTTAATAAGTTGCATTCTTGCAACAAGTCATTCACGCTGATCTGGGTGCCTGGTCATTGTTGTATCTACGGCAATGAGCAGGCTGACTTACTTGCAAAGTCGGCTGTAGAGCTCGAGGAGACTTGGGACGTTCCTCGTGATCTACGGTCAAGTCTTTCTCTTGGAAAGAAATCAATAAATCTTCTGTGGCAAGGTCAGTGGACCAGACTTAATATTTCAACCTGTAAGCCGTACCTGGGCAACTGGGACACTGCCAACCGTCCCAGTCGCCTTGAAGAAAAAGTGTTGGCTCACTTACGGCTTAATGCCACCATATTAGCACATATGAAACATTATATGGAAAAACGATTCCTGCCGTACTGTGACATCTGTGATGCGGTGTTATCTATCAGTCATATCATCCTGAGCTGTCGGCGATTTATTCGTGAACGTGCTTCACTTATAAATTACTGCGGCGAAGCAGACGTCTCCTTCACCCTTTCCACCAACCTGGGTGATGGGGACATTGTTGTGACTGATAAATTGATGGCTCTCTTGAGAGAGACCAGACTGATCAGAGTGATGTGACTTTTTTACTGTGTGGTTATGGTTTTTATCAACGGTAAATATGTATATATTGTAATATTAATTAGGGTCGACAGTTGACATATTTGAAATAGTTCCTCCTCCCACTGATCTATTTCTAATATAGATGTCCCCTACATTAAGCCACGTTCCTCGCCTGACAGTCACCAGCTGATGAGTGCACGTATGCAATATAGAAAGATATTGGGCACTTGCAGTCGATGGTGGTCTGCTGGGCGAGGTTCTTCACTTTTTGTACAAATTATGTAAAAACATTATACCATCTTCCTTAAGTTATTCTAATTAGGGCCGACAGCTGACGTATATGGAAATGTTCCTGATTCGTCTGGTTCCCTTTCATATATTGATGTCCCCTGTATTAGGCTGTGCCTCGACTGACAGTCACCAGGTGATGAGTGCAGGTATGTAATGTAAAAAGGCATTACATATCTGCAGTCGATGGTGTTCTCTTGGTCGAGGCTTTTTTACCATTAGTGTAGGTCTAGTTATTTGTCTCTTAGGATTTAGTATAGGTTAGCGATTTGTCTGTTAGGTGATTAGTTTTAGGGTCTTTAGATTAGGTATTTTTGTTTATAAGTAATATTAGGTTAAAAATAAAAAAAAATAAAAATAAATAAAAATAGAAATACAAAAAAATTATAAAAAAAATTATTATATATATATATATATATATATATATATATATATATATATATATATATATATATATATATATATATATATATATATATATATATATATATATATATATATATATATATATATATGTACTACGCGTGCAAGAAAGTTGTATGTTCATATGCATGGATGTGTGTATGTATGCATGTATATATATATATGTTCGTATATATATGCATATATGCGTCAATGTATATACATATATATATTTTTGCCTTAATGACCAGGGGTCCGGCCCCAATGGTCGATAGGCAAAAAAAAAAAAAAAATCAGGAAACTGCCAGATGTCTCCATATACTCCAATATTTTCTTCGCACATGCCCAGCTGCATGTTAGGAGGCAGCAAAGGCCAGTGTGCCAGGGCAAGTATATGAACATTTGGATTTTCCCAGATGGTCCCATTTTCGCTGGAGGGGTTTTCACATTCGTCCTCTTAAGGTTTGCATTTCACAAACGTTCTTTCACGCATTCAGTGGGAACATATGCCTGTATGCGGACTTTGGGCCTTTGGTAATGAATAATCTGAATATTGGAAGACAGTAACAAAAAAAAAAAAAAAAAAAAGAGAGAGAGAGAGAGAAATGAGAAAAGGAAAATTACATAACTTCGTCACAGTTCAATATTTAGTTTAAGCCACTTTAAGATAGTTTTCAGACTAAGGTAAAAGTGTTCTGTGGCAAAAAGAAAAATGTAATATCTGCTTAATGCCTAATAATATGAAAATGGATTTCACTGGAAAATATTTAGTGAATTTAATTGAGATGCTTAAGTAATTACTTAAGAGTGGATACGCACGCATAGGAGTTATGTAGAAAAACAATTTTAAAAAAATATCTAATAGTTTCAGCTAGCATAACATGAAGTTTTTTATGTATTATACACACCAAGAAACGGTCATTATAAAGTCCGTAAGTATTCTTTTATTAAGTGTAATTTGATATTCTATGTTCAGTGCTAAAAGTGTGTGTGTGTGTGTGTGTGTGTATAATTCACCGAGTCGGTCAGGATCACTTGATGGTCGTGATCGTCAACTTTTACCCTCCCGGAAGAGAGCTGAGAGCTCATATAGTCCGATCTAAGGGCAAGGCTGTGACCTTCACACACGCACACAGCCATCCCCTTGCTCCAGGGAGACAGTAACCACCCACTTCGTCAGTGAAACTTTTCGCAACCTGAGCGAGGCGCGAACTCCCGTCTACCAGATGGCAAGCGAGAACGTTACCACTGCGCCAGCGAGCGGTGTGTGTGTGTGTGTGTGTGTGTGTGTGTGTGTGTGTGTGTGTGTGTGTGTGTGTGTGTGTGTGTGTGTGTGTGTGTGTGTGTGTGTGTGTGTGTGTGTGTGTGTGTGTGTGAAAGACTCAAAATACCGATATCCCTGTGAGACAAAACAGCAAGGTGCCAAAATCGCCATACAAGGGAGGTTAAATCTCTCACCTTGGGAATAACTCTAGCAACGTAATTCAGCTCACAACAGATGATTTTGTATATTCGACACTGGGCCGGAGAAGCCTACTGTTAATCCTGTCAGTGTTAACTCTCTCATCACTGGAACAGCTCAGGCAAACTCTAGTTAATGCTAGACTATTTCATTCAAGTATGAGTGTTTAAGAGCCTCAGAGTATCGTAATTTATATGGCAGTTAACAACAGACGATTTTACGCACTTGAGATTATATTATATGAAACACATGGAGGGTGAAAGACTGACGAAGAGAGTGTATGTGAGTGAGGTGGAGGGGGAAAGAGGGAGGGGGAGGCCGAGGATGAGATGGAGAGATGGGGTGGAGAGGTATATGAGAGAGGGGGGTGTGAGTTGGGAGCAGGGGAGTGAAATGGCGGGGGACAGGGCGACTTGGAGGTGATTTGTTTGTGGCCACCCCAAACGGGATTGAGGCGTCTGGCAATAGATAGATAGATAGACATGTCATTAGTACTTATAGCTACTGTGGCTCTCATGTTCGGGACATTTATATTACTCCGTACCAGATAAAGGCAGACAGTTTTATATACCCAGTAGCTGACAGTGAATCTAGAAACCTGAAACAAATACTCCATCTTGTATCTCAACTGCTTGCTTAATCTTCACCCGTTTTCTCCATCAATCATAAATATTCAATAAACAAGTCTGAATTATATAAACATTGGCCTAATTAATGCATTCATTACGGCATCATTGTTCTCCACTCACTCATGGCCTCATTACAACTCATTATTGCTGTTAATTGGCACTGCGCCTCTCCACTAATTAACGTTGGCAGAGATGAGCCAAAATACAAATTAGGGTCATTGTTTGTTGAGCTGTGAAGCGTTGTTTCTGGAAAAAAAAAATGCCAGCAGCGTTCACCAATGTGTGTGTGTGTGTGTGTGTGTGTGTGTGTGTGTGACAAACTCTCACCTCCCTAGCAACACAAAGAATCCTTTCTTTTCTCAGGTTTTTTGTATTATTTTGTAAGAACTGAATCCCTGTTCACAACACTATGGCGTGGAAAACTGTAGAAGAATGGATAATGGTCTTGAACACATTGTGAATACTGTGTCTAGTTGTACTGTATATTCAAATAGAACCCAGCGGCATAATCTCGTTCTTCAAGGTGTGATCACTCGAATTACATGCCATTTCCTCTTCCTCATTTAATCTCATACCAGAAAAACTGGTATTCGCAAAATGATTTCTAACCCGTCTCTCTCTCTCTCTCTCTCTCTCTCTCTCTCTCTCTTTCTCTCTCTCTTTGAGAACAACTATGGATAGAACTGATCAATCTTTTCTGCCAGTGTTGCAAGATGCTCCTGTACGAGATCAAACAGTTCATTTCCCCTTTAAAACATTTTAAAAGAGAACATTCCGAAGGTATGTTGCATCACGCTTCGTGGCCAAAGCTGAAGCTTTTTTTTTTATGCAGTTTGATTGTCTGTAGTCGTGAGGATAATGTCATGCAAAAACATCACGCAATAATATTTTACACTGCACATAACATGGAGGACATGACATGGAGCGGGCGGGCGGAGGGGGGGGGGGCGGTGGCTCTATTTCAATCGGTAGTGAGGTGGCCTGTAGTACTACCGGACCCAGGTTCAAATCCCCGCTGGGGCAGGGAACAGTTTAAGGATTTTGAATTTCATAAAATCAATTTTTATTGATCTACCAGAAGACCCATCGAATCGGAAGAGAGGTGGCCTGTAGTATTACCGGACCCAGGTCCAAATTCCCTCTGGGGCAGGGAACAGTTTAAGAATCTGAATTTTATAAAATCAGTTTTTACTGATCTACCAAAAGACTCACCGGATCTGTAGAGAGGTGGCCTGTAGTATTACCGGACCCAGGTCCAAATCCCCGCTGGGGCAGGGAATAGTTTAAGGATTTGAATTTCATAAAATCAGTTTTTACTGATCTACCAGATGACCCACCAACATTTCGTAAAAATACCCCTGCTAATACCAATACACCAGTTCTGTATGAGACAGACTTAACATGTATTCAATATGGACGGTGAGTGTTAGCGCCGATGTGGTGACATGTAAAAGTGTATGGTATGTAGGAGGACTACTGTGCCTTGGGAGCAGGCTGTGAAGCCTATGCCCAGAGTCGGACTCATTAATAAAATATATATATATGCACTATTTTATATATTAATCTCTCATTCTCACCATAATTTAATAATTTTCACTTGGCACAAATCTGAATGGATGACACTAGAGTACATTAATTACTGTAAAACAAAGGGAAAGAGCTTGCCAATCTCATTATGTATAATTTTAATATATTGATGAAATGCATAATGTTTTTAGAGAAGTCGGGCAATTTCTCTTGTTAACAAGGAATTAACACATTTTTAATAGCGTATTTATAATTTACACTTATTTAGCTTTAATATTAATAATAATAACACCTCCATCACTTAAAATTAATAGCTGAATAAAATATGGAACCTTCTGGAGAATATTGTGAATATATGCTGATACTGTATGTTTACCGTATAATATCACATGCAGCAAAATAAATAAGATAAATATGAAAATGACCACCAATTTCATTTTTGGCACCTGAACTTTCTGAAAATATTTGTGGGTCTTTGATTGTCTCTAAATCTTCACACGACAACTGGCATCCCCTCGCGCTGCACCAGTTTGGCACACCACACCATTAGAGAACTACTGAAAAGGTGGCTGCCTCAACTTCTACACCCACAACGCTCATATACATAAGATAGATTTACTTCCTCATGTCCTCTTGCTTACCACCATCTTCATCTCTCTTACTCGCGTCAACTAATTCTGAATGCTCACCGTGCACATCTTTAAAATATCCTTCCTCAGATCAGCTTCCACCTTACCCTCATCAAAAGCATATAGCAGTGCTAGCAACTGCATCTTCTGCCATCACTCTAGACCTTCCTGATTATTTTTTATGCTCGTTCCGCTCAATGCTGTTTTGGCGTGTTAAGCATAATAAAAAAGAATTAGCTACCAGTCCACTTAACCCGCCCCGTCCCGTCGACGTATGGGTACGTTGCAACGATTTGCATTTGCCAGTCCAGGCGACGTACCAGTACGTCGTGCAATTGCAAGGTCCCTAATTTGCACAATTTTCAATTTTCGCGCATGATTTTTCGTATGTATACACGGGACACCTTCCTCTATTCCTATACAAGATGCCAAGCAGGGACAATGCCTTACACCGCATAACCTCCCCCCTCCCCCCCTCACGCCATTGTCTTGGCAAAGGACCTGTTACCAGTGACCTGGCTAGTAAAGATTTTCAGGGCCAGAGTGATTCCCCAATCGATGACAATGTGGAGGACAATGTTTACATAGCATTAGAAGAAGAAACAGCCAGAAATAATGATCAGGTAATGTGGCAAAAAAAGGTCAGGTATGGTGATTAGTTAGTGAGTGAAACAATGCTTATAATGTCTTTATTACTGCTTGAAAACCAATATACTCTCATACTACATATACATTCGTACCAAGTAAATAAATAAATACTGTTTATGAGTGGATAACATAGTTACCCTCCCATAGAACTCGTTTTCTTTGGTGCCAGCATGTTAGAAAACCCAGTCAGGTAAGGAGGAACTCCTACCTGGATTGGGTATTTTAAACCTCAGGTGAGCGATTTCTCTATGAATTTTCAATGTTTCTCACCAAAAGCGAAGGTTTTAGCCAAAAAAATTTTTTTCGAAAATACCTCGGGACTGGGGGATGTCGGAGGTGCGGAAAACCTTGGGACGTGACGGGTTAAAATGCTTACTTTCACAGACAGTCATTGTTCTGTCCCTCCCCCTCCCCCCTATCACAATCGTAACACACTTTTCCTCAGCCCCTGTAGTAAAAGGGGTGATTTTTGCCACATTTCACATACGAGGATTGAAATGATCTATACTCGCCCGATTATTATCCAAGTACATCCAACACAATCCATTCCAGTCAATCCACCAGATCCTATTCTAATGTGGTAGCTTTTACAACACTGATTTTCTTACCAGTCGGGTTGCAGTGCCCATTATCACATGGTATATTTCTCCGGTGGAATCTGTCACACAGCACGCTCCCAATGCCTCACGTCCATCAGTTTCTATACACCCTACCCAGTCCTGAAAGACCTGATATAATTTCTCAGTCATTATAGTACGAATTGGGATTAATATTGTCATTAACAATGATAATTATGCATAACGTCAGATGAAATAAAAGCACCTTACCTCTGAGTATCACTGAAATGAACCCCAGTGACAAAAATTGCTCTATGGTGACTCGATGACCTGAATAGATGTGATTGGATCATTTTTATTTGACTGAGAGCCATCAGACAAATGAACTTGATTACCTGAAATGATTTACTTTGACCTGAATAGCTGTTAACCGACCACAACTGTCTCCACTGGGCCTCAACGAATGTGAATGACCTAAATGAACCAACGTGGATCTAAAATGATCTTAGCCTGAAATATGTCAACTGGACCTCAGCTGATATGACAGGATATAAATAGCCAAAATCAACCAAGAGCATCTGAGTTCACCTTCCTGAATCGGAATGAACCGAGGATGACAAGAATGAATCTATGAAGAACTGAACAGATCAAACGACCTCATGGGATATGACAGGACCCGGCTGATCTGACGACGTGACTGGACCAGTTGGCCTCGAGTGGCCATAAATAGACCTGAAATTAACCCAACTATGTCCACTGGTTGATACTGGACCAGAATGACGTAAATGGACTGTGTCATGAATTTGCGTGATCGTGTATTTATACAAATTCGTGACATTGTACTCTGGTGGGAAACCACGAACTTTAGTGGAAAACCCACTGCGTATCATTCAGTTCAACCATCCCTGTATGCACTTTGATTGGGATAGTTTTTCAGAACATTTGTCACTGCTTCAAAAGTGACTGTTTTCATGTAGGACATTAGTGCTCCACTGAGTGATTTTATTGCGTGTGTATATAGTTCGCCATGCCTCTGTTGACCATTGGAGTTAGTCCACACGCACTTCCAGTGAACATGGCCATTTCTCATCCCCCCATACCCTCTTTGGAATCAGTCAGTGACGGACAACCAGAGAGTAGGGTCGTTGTGCCAGCACTGGGAGCAGGCCCTTCTACGCCTACAGTCTCCAGAGTCAGTGATTCCCCATATCTTCCCACCATCGGTGATCGGTTGCAGCGGACATTAGCGGCGAATAGCAGTGCCTGGTGTGCAACAGACAGATGCCCAGTCTTTCGTAACTTCAGCTCCGTTCTCTCCACTGACCACTATTTCCGTTCAGTTTCCTAGGCTTTAAGATTAGCTTTTGAATGAGTGAGTGTATTTCCTTTGATAATTGAATTCACTAGTCCCCCTGCGATAATGAATTCCCCTCTTGAATTCATTTTTGAAATTCATGTAACGTAAATTTATTTCATTGTAATTATTAAATTTACAGCTCTTTTCTTGAGCTTAATGTAATATAGAATCTTGTTTCATTTCTCTACATTGAGCATACCTTACTGTGCTTATCTCAGTTTGCAAAAATTTGTATATTAATCATAACTGGTATTTAAGCCAGTTCTTCAGTAATTAAACTTAAATCCGTTTTGCCAGCCAGGAGTTAAGCACCAGCAAGGACCTGTCCATTATCAGTATTAGTTATTGATTGTCAGGGGGTAAAATCACTTTCTCGGAGGCTAACAGTACTAATCATACAGCATTCATTAGTAGATAGTCTCCGATGTGTACTGTTCAGAAAGTATATATAATTTTCGTCCTTGGAGAATCGGTGAAGTAAGCCAGAATAAAGTAAAACTTACTACTTGATTTCACAAGTCGATTCACCTTGTGTCAACCGATCATATATTTATATCAGCATTGTATTCATAAATACACATTTCCCCGTGACATCTGGCGACCTCATTCCAGGATATTAACTCCTAGCTTTAAAATTATTAACGAAATAATACTAACTCACTCACACCTCGGTATTTGTTATCATTAAAGTCTATAGGCACTATCTTACTGGTGGTTATTGATTCAGCTTTATTAATTTTATGTAATAGTTTTCCCAGTCAGTTGCTTTTTTTTTTCTTTTTCTTTCTTTACCAGTTTAACTAGATAAAACTGGCCACCACCAGCCTGTGCCTATATTCTTTACTTTCGATTATTAGCATTTCTCTGCAAAACAGCAGTCAGTACTCAGTCTTTAGTTCACTCAGTTTTAGTTGAGATAGCATCATGGCTACCAGTCCATATGTACAGGAAGCCAAAGATATGGGGCTTACTGATCCTCAGGAAATTAAAGAATATGTGCTCTCACGGTATAGTTATGATCAGCAACGTGAGAATGATGCCCGTGGAGAGCGTAGAATTCAATGTGAACACGAGCGAGAACAGCGTGAATATGAATGTGCTGAGCACGAGGCACATGAGAAGCACGAGCTTGAGGTGTTGAAGCTCAAGCGAGACTCCTTGGCTTCAGGCACATCTGGTGCCGCCAACCCAAGCTCCATGAGCGCTCTCCCAGCACATGCTCTGGCAACCTAGCACTTCAAGCTTCCTTCATACAAGAAAGACTAACGAAAAGAGCCGTTCATAACTCATTTCAATGACATGGCACAGCTGTACCAGCTGGATGAGGCAGCTAAGCGGCTCCAGTTTCTTAGCTTGTTTGAGAGCCCTGCCCTCGATATTCTCCACAGAATTCATGCAGACAATCTCACGTATGAGATGATGAAGGCCGCACTCATTAAAGCATACGGTCTCACAGTTGACGACGCCAGGAGTCAGTTCATGAGGGTGCGTCTCCAAGAAAAAGAGACTGCTGTTCAGTTCCTCAACCGGCTTACTGCTTACTTAGATGAGTGGATGGTGAAAGATGAGACCCCTCACACGCAAGAGGGGATAATTGACTTTATGCTGTGCATGCAGCTAGAGAAATCATGGCCTGTTGAGCTTATGGTTCGGCTTACGATCTGCCAGGTAAGGGACGCCAGCAAAATGGTGGAAGAGGCTGATGCATTCTTCACTGTGTACGGGTATCAAACTCGTAAGCAACAGACCTGGAACAAGAAAGATACTGCCAAGTCTGGGAAGCCATCTCAGACTGAATGCCAGCATCAAGGCTGTTCTCAGAATAATGGCCAAGGTCCAAGCAAACCGCAGAAGAAGAACCCGGGGCATACTACGCAGAAACCCGAGTGGAAGCAGTACAAGTACCCTAAACAGCTGCAGTATCTGCCACGCAAGCGTCAGTCAGGACAATCCTTTTCAGCACCAGCCCCAGTGTAACGGAGGCAGAAGGCAAACACAACCTTCATTCCCCAACAAGCGCACAGTGGTGTCGTCCCTAGCAGCACAGGTCCTCCTTCACAATTCACTAGTCCCCCTGAGACAGTGAACCCTCCTCCACAGGTGGTCAATGCTCCAACTCCCTAGATGGTGAGTATGACCCCTCAGGCATCTGGTCATCAGGGCATCACATTCGCAGAGTTGTTTGCTATGCAGCCTTATCAGTGGCTGGCTGCTTCCTCCACAGGCCCTCCCACAGGCAACAGTGCCTTCCTTGTTCAGCCAGGGTTTGTGGGAGGCGTTTCTCTATAGGTCCTGAAAGACAATGGTTCCTCAGGTTGCTCTGTCAGACAGAGTTTAGTTCGGCCTGAGGAATACACAGGTCGACAGATCCAAGCTCACCTTACTGATGGATCAGTGAGATTGTTCCCTGAGGCACGTATCCAGGTGGCATCTCCATTTTATACTGGTATGACACTTGCAGTTGTCATGCCAGAACCCTTGTTTGACCTAATAATAGGCAACATACCAGGTGCCAAGTATAGTTGCACCGTGGATGGCACTACTCAGACTTCGGCTGCAGTAAAACGAACCATGGCCAAGGCTCCAAATCGTGTCATCCCGGTGACCATCGCATCGCCGCAAGATCTGATTTGTAGTCAAAATGTTGTCCAAGAACAACAGTTTGACCTGACACTTGCTGCTGTGCGGAAGAAGCAAAAGGGTAAAGTGATTAAGTATTCATGGGAAGGTCAAGCCAGGTTCTTTTGTAAACAAGGATGGCTCTACCATGAGTCACAGACACCCCTGGGCGAGTTTCGACTGCAGTTTGTCATTCCCGCTAAGTATCGCCAAGCAGTGTTAGAATGGAGTCATCGTTCAGTGTCAGGAGGTCACATGGGCAAAAGGAAAACCCAGGGCTGTATCTGTGCTGACTTTTTCTGGCCAAGAATGGGACAGGAAATAGACAGGTTTGTGCATTCCTGCAGTGTGTGTCAACGTACCACCAATCAGGGACATGTCCATCCTGTGCCGTTTGAATCCAAGCCCATAATCTGTGAGTTGGTTGAGAGAGAGGGCAGTGATAATGTGCATGCAGACCTGATGTCTCATCCGTTGGCCCCGCAGGACACATCACGTCCTGGGCCTGTACATACATATGTACCGTAGGTTAAGAGGGAAGTTCAAGACCCTCACAGAGGCAATTCGAGGCTGTCTGAATTACCTTGTGGTGTGTCTCGAGCTGTGGGCCTCTCTGAGGATTCCTGGAGAATACACATTATCCACATGAGTGTACTAGCATGTTTCCTGGTTAATAATGTAGGTTTAACCAGTAAAATGGATGTTCTGAGAGATCTGAGCAATCCAAGGACTGTGTTTCCTGGTTAATAATGTACCCAATAATGGTGTGCCTTTTGAAGCATATTTACTGACTACTAGACAGAAAGAGAAATTGTAATTTAATAAAAATTGTTTGTCACACTGACATTTTTGATGCTCCACCTTGATTGATTTGTCAGGTACAGTTGGTGGGTGCAGCAGTTTTGCCATGCAGATCAGCTGATCATCTCTGCTGCATACTGCCACCTCTTCTCTTCTGCCTTGTCATCTCCATTTACTATTAATTTGGAATATATCATTTTACATGTAGGTACAGTTACACTACAACTGTCACACCTACATCGTGTATTGCATACACCATGCTACATAACAATTAGTTATTAATGTAAATGTACTGAACTTTCACTCAGTCTGACCTGGGTACAGAATTTTTCACCATTGTCATGTTGTTTTTCCATCAATCTTGCTTCTATTAACGTAAATACAAGGTTTTTACACTCATTGGTGTCAGTGATTTTCTCCTGTAGCAGGATAGTACACACACCACAGTGTGAATCTTGTGTGACTGAGTTAGGATTTATATGTATGTATAAATCGTAAAATTTTTCGGAAAACATTTGATTTTGATGGGACCTAATGTCACAAATTCGCCCGATTGTGTATTTACACAAATTCATGACATTTTACTTTGGTGGGAAACCACGAACTTTAGTGGAAAACCCTATGCGTATCACTCAGTTCCACCATCCCTGTATGCATTTTGATCGGGATAATTTTTCAGAACATTTGTCACGGCTTCAAAAGTGACTGTTCTCATGCAGGACATTAGTGCTCCGCTGAGTGATTTTATTGCTTGTGTATATCGTTTGCCTTGCCTCCACTGACAGTTGGAGTTAGGCCATGCCCACTTCCGGTGAACAAGGTCATTTCTCATCACCCCCATACCCACTTTGGACTCAGTCAGTGATGGACAACCAGGAGAGTAGGGTCGTCGTCCCAGCACCGGCAGCAGGCCCTTCTGCGCCTGCAGTCTCCAGTCAACGATTTACCATATCTTCCCACCATCAGTGATTGGTTGCAGCGGACATTAGCAGCTAATAGCAGTGCCTGGTGTGCAACAGACAGATGCCCAGTCTTTCGTAGCTTCAGCTCTGTTCTCTCCACTGACAGGTATTTCCGTTCAGTTTCCTAGGCTTTAAGATTAGCTTTTGAGTGAGTGAGTGAGTGTATTTCCTTTGATAATTGTATTCACTATTCCCCCTGTGACAGTGAATTCCCCTCTTGAATTCATTTTTGAAATTCATGTAACGTAAATTTATTTCATTGTAATTAATAAATTTACAGTTCTTTTCTTGAGCTTTATGTAATATAGAATCTTGTTTCATTTGTCCACATTAAGCTTACCTTACTGTGGTTATCTCAGTTTGCACAAATTTCTATATTAATCATAATTAATATTTAAGTCAGTTCTTCTATATTTAAACTTAAATCCGTTGTGCCAGCCAGAAGTTAAGCACCAGCAAGGACCTGTCCATTATTAGTATTAGTTACTGATTGTCAGGGGGCTAACAGTACTAATTATACAGCATTCGTGAGTAGATAGTCTGCGCTGCGTACTGTTGAGAAAGTTTATAAAATTCTCGTCCTTAGAGATTCGGCGGTGTAAGCCACCATAAAGTAAACCTTGCTACTTGATTTCACAAGTTGATTCACCTTGTCTCAACTGATTATATAGTTATATCAGCATTTTATTCATAAGTTCAGATTTCCCCGTGACAGACTGAACCAGATCTGAACAGGCCTAACATGATTTGAACTGACCTGAAATAACCTAATAACCTGTATGGATGTGACTTGCCTAAAGAAGCCTTAAGGACCTGCTGTATTAACCTACTAATGCCTGAGTGGACTTAAGTGGACCTGAAATTACTCAAATAAATATGAATGGCCCAGGGAAAAAAAGAAAAAAAAATGAGGGAAAAAAAAAACTGACTAGAGAGAGAGAAACCTGACCTGGCCTAAATTGCCTGAATCGACCAAAGTTGACCAGATCGAAGAGTAAGATCGCGTGAAATGACCTACAGTAAGTAAATAGGCCAAAGTGGATGTGTTGTGCCTAACCGGATTTGAAGTAGCACTCATCACTCTGATCGACCTAAGTAGTTCATACTGGCATACGTAAACGATAATTACCTAAGTTAACGAAAGTCACAAAAAATTTTGAACTGGTTTTTAAAAATCATACTTGACTTTACTGGACCTGAGTGTTATAAAAATTACGGTAACACGATCTAGAGTGAATTTAGCTGACCACGAACTGTTGGATTTTTTTTTTCTGTATAACATCAAGCAGACAAAACACCAACGTGTGGGCTGATCGCATTCTGGTATAGCTTAAAACCATTAATTCCTCCACCCAACAGGTTGGGATGTGTGGATCTCTACTGAAAAAACGTCAAAATGGTGTGACGGCTGTATACCTTTTAAACCTGCAGTGGCAAGGTGGGTTCGCGGCCCTAACGCTAGAGGTGCTTTACTAGTCTGATCTTACATTCCACTCGTAATTTCTATACACAGGTTGTCCCTGATTAGTTCTTTCAGGAAACTTATTGGTCCTTTTCAGTTGCTGTTCTGATGGTGAATATCAGATTATGGTTTTCTACATGACGGTTATGCCATCACCAGGAAGGAACACGTCCGAAAAATGTGGTTTTCATTTTTATTTCACGACCACACTTATCCTAAATATTTCCTTGTCGTCACTTTCCTTACATCCCCTACAGTATACGAGTACTCTTCCATTCCATTATATACCTGACATTGCCATTTCTTTTGTTGCCATTTATACTCTACATATCCTGCAAGAAACGTCCAGGTGTTGTCCTATCGAAGTTTATACCTTCTAGTTAGTGACATAATGCCAGCACTTCCTTTCAGTGCCCCCATTGGCTAACATGCCTAAGCTGGAAAATGAGTATATTCGTAGAAAGCTGAGGTTGGTTATCATGCTGTGGGAGGAAAGGACCGAACACAATAAATGTTAATTTATTATTATTATTATTATTATTATTATTATTATTATTAGGGTAAATTATGAGCCAACGGTAAAAATCCCATACATGAGAGTAAGTCTTAAAATTCGCATAACACTTCCAGGGTCTTCAGTTTTTAATATTTATGCCAGCTATTCAGTCAATACACACAACCACCAAACTCACATTAATTATTACGCTGCTGCTGTTTTCTCACGCCGTCTTCTCTGGCAGCAATTTAAAGAAAATAGTGAATACTCACGATAGTTATATGATACGCACGATAAACTAGACGATGAACAGAATAATCATTCTGTAGTAATTTCGGTCACTTAAGGGCCTTCAATTTCAGCAAAAAAAAAAAAAAGTATAGTCAGTTCCTGCTGATCAAACATCCATTGTATTTGACAATAATAGAAATTTCCACAGACTGTAAATCTTCCAAGCCTAAAATGCATTAATAATCATTAGTTATTAAATATAGTTGTGCTGGGTGGGGACGCTCACCGTCCACTCCATGCATGTAGTACTGCTTTGGGTGTCAGCCCCTCCCTGTCTTCCTTCCATCCTCCTCTGTCTTTCCTTCATTCTTTCCTCTTCCTTCTGCCTATGGGTGGCTCTACATTGAATGACAGGCCAAATGGTTTCCTGTACGGTACACCAGGAAACCATTTACTACACTTAGTGGTAGCCATATAACCAAATTATGGCACCTTGTGGTTTAGTGAGTAATTAAGGAGGTCCAATCGGATTGAGCCGGTGCAGATTTATATCCACGGGGTGGTTGGGGTTTATTGCTCACGTAATGCCACTCAGGAATGAGTGAGGCTGGTCACTCATCTTAAATTTCAAGACCAACTTGCCTAGCGCAGGGCTCCTATGCTCCTCATGGAGCAACATAGGATTGGGCGATGGATGGGAGGATGGATTAATTGTAATGCATGCTTGTTATCGTTTATCACACAGGTCAAATTATCGCATTGGGCAATAATTTTTGCACATCTGGCAATGTTGGATCACTGAGTGCTGGGTGCAGCACATCATAGCATTCTAATCTGAGCCCAAGTCTGTCTGAACACACTTTTTTTCGAACAAACGAATTCTAACTCGTGTTTGCCATAGTGATTAACAGACAGTAAGATTTGCTGATCTTTTACCTACTAAGTGAAAAATGAGAATATTTTTGTGACTGCGGAGCATATTGATGGGCCAGTCAGATTACGTTGACGGGCCGGGTCAGGCCCGCGTCCCGTAGGTTGCTGAACCTCTTAAATAGCTGATCAAGTTAACCCTGCTTGTCATAAATCGGGGCATCATCCAGCCCACTTAAGTTATCAACTTAAAATGGATGGGTAGAATCACAGATAACACGTGGCGTACGGTAGAACTGACCCATGCAACGTAACAAATATAATGGAGCACTGTACAAAACTTTACGGTACACTAAGATACAGATCCATCATCATCCCATGGAACTACCCTATAAGGGCGGTTGGTTGTCTACAATTGACGGGCAATTTGGTCAGGAGAACCAGTGTTCATAAGTGTTCAGAAATAAGAACAACACATCCCCTGCCCACCTACGGTCCTGGGGAGAAACCTTGACAGTAAGTGATATTGCTCTCTCTTTTGGGTCTTTAAGACGAATAAAATCTGTAGTACCACGACGTTTATATATTATTCATGTGGTTAAAGCGAAGTCGTTTTATTTTAATTTGGAGATATCTTTGTTTCAGAGTAGTTAAGAATAAATATTCTAAATATGTTAACTGGTCCTAGAACTCTTTTTAAGTAAATCTTGATGTCAAACACTAAAACTGAAATTACACTGAACTTTGACATGTCACAACTGGAGCACTGGAGAGTCGAGGGAACACAGGGTGATTATACTTGTTATGATGGTAGTACAGGCGTCAGTAGTTTATAGTTGTCTCATAGATAACGGGATGCACAGTGCAGAACTTAATAGCAAGTTCTAAATGGATGTATTGTTAAGAAACATTGTAAATTTACCCTGTTCACAATCTGTGTGTGTGTGTGTGTGTGTGTGTGTGTTTCACCAGTGATTTTGCCTTCATAAAATGACTGCCCACAACGCCTGCAGATGTTAACTGTTTACACGGTGTGTTCCCGTGGCGTTTGCGTTTTTATAATTTTTTTCTCTAATGTAACAGCACAAATAATTCTAAAATGTTTCAGACCCTTTTATGCAAGGACCTCGTTCCTCATTCAATCCAAACTGTTGCCTTCCTGTCTTCATCTTCTTTTTCTTTGTAGTGTCTCTGATCCTGCTTCATCCTCTCTGTTTTGCGTCCTTTTGTTCCAAGGTTCTGTGTCTCCCACTTCGCTACCGATTTAATGCTCTAGTTCAACCTCTTGACTTTCTTGCTTCCCTTGCTCGATCCTTCCCCTTTCTTTCTATTCTTGTCTTTAATTTCTCCTATTAAGCTTCTCGTCTCCTTTGCCTTCTTTATTACTCTTTCTAATTTTTCGCTTCATTGGCGAATTCAGTGCAGTCATCGATATTTCTTCGTCGTCCCCCTTCTTTCCTTTCTTCCCTCTGTATTACTTTGTTCTCTCTGTTCTCATGTCCCTTACATTTTATCAACTCTCCTCTCCTATTTTTACCGTATGTCATCGCATATGCTTGTATTTTTCCATGTGGCTCCTGAATTATATGTTTGCTGTATTATATATATATATATATATATATATATATATATATATATATATATATATATATATATATATATATATATATATATATATATATATATAATGTAGCAATAGCCGTGTGTCTGTGTCTGTCTGTGTGTGTGTGTGTGTGTTTTTGGCAGCCGAAACTACACATTCAAATCGCATCAAAATTGGCACAAATGGCAAAAAATTCGCTGATGTGAAAAAACTTGATCCCATCACGATTGAAAAATTTTTACTATATATAATGAGCGATCACATTTTGACCAAAATAACGCCGCCCCTGGCGCCCGGCATAGGATCTCCGTAGAATTTTTTGCCCACAGGTACAACTAAAGTATTTCGGATTTTCGTCGGACAACTTGGGTTCTATTCCCGAGGCTGCAAATAACACGATCAATTGGTTAGCTGCAAAAAATCCAAGCGAAACGTTACACTAGAACAACACATAAACGCGAGAGCTCTCCGCAGGAGCAAGTGCAAGGGGCCTGAAGGGCCCACGAGCACTTGTGAATATATATATATATATATATATATATATATATATATATATATATATATATATATATACACACACACAAGAGAACAGTTGCTACAAGAATATTTTTCTTACAATATTAGCAGAACACAAGAATTACAGATATATTTACAGTTTCTCAGTATAGCAGTATCTTACGTTTACCGTTATATAGCAATTGTAAATATTTTAGAATTTATAGGGTCATCCAGAAAGTTCAACATCCGGACCTTATCTGTATAACCTTGTCCAGGGACTTTGGTCTTCGTGTGACTCTTTTCAAAATATAGTAATCCCATCCTCGATTGCTTCTCAACACATTAACCAAAGACTCATTTGGATCACACATCACAGAATTATACTGTTCACACACACACACACACACACACACACACACACACACACACACACACACACACACACACACACACACACACACACACACACACACACACACACACACACACACACACACACACCGAGGGGAACAATACACCATGTGCCGGTGTAATATTTCATCTTTAGTGGTGTGATGGTCGGTGTAGTGGTCGTTGCTCCCACGAACATAATAAGCAGGGCCCTAAAGGGGATGTGTATCCTGTGCATTGCCATTTTGCCATCTCTTTTCTCTCCCATCTCTTCTCTTCATTATTCAATACTCGTTTTCTTCTCATTCCTATTCTTAGTATGCACTCTTTCCACTTGTCTAAGTCGCACGTCTTTTTCTGGGAGGTTTAGTTCAGTTGACTGTCAGTCACCCTTGTCAGTGTCGGCCGATTCACCGTGCCTCAGACATGTCACTCCACTGTCACTATTTTCTTTCACTTTTCTCCTTCCTTTCATTATTCTTTCTTTTATCTCATGTTCCTTTTCATCCCTATATTTTGTCATCCTCTTCCCCTTTGTATTTGTCTGTTCTCTTATCAAACACTTCTGCTATTGTGCACCTTTTGTACAAGCCCTTTCTTAATCAGATCATTTACCTTTTTTTTCCTTTGACCCACGTCCCCCATGCTAATGGTCCCTTCGTTTCTTGCAATTCTCACACCAACTACTGTTTTTGCACTTCTAAACCTTTTCCTCGTGTTCCACATAATTCCTTTTTCTATGTGTGTGTCTGTGTGTATGTGTGTTTGTGTGTCTGTGTGTCTGTGTGTAATGGAACCAGAGAGGATCACAACCATTGATTTGCTCTGCCGCTCTCTCTTCAGAGCGGTGACGGCAGCAAATCTGTTTCTGATCTCCAGTTCACTCAGGGCAGAATATGCAGGGTCTTGTGATAAGTTTCTGGGTGAAGCATCACAGATGTGCAGGAAGTTTTGGAGAGAGAGAGAGAGAGAGATTTCGGTTGGCGAGGGTCTTATACGTAGCGCAGGCTTATTGAGGTATTAAGGCAGGGTTCTGAGTGTATAATGTTATGCAAGGAATGTTTGTTGTGAGATGGTGAGGTAGTGTTAAAGCAGGATTCTGAGTGTATAATGTTGTGCAGGAAAGGTTTCAAGTGAGATGGTGAGGTGGCGTTGAGGCAGAGTTCAGTGTTTGATGTGCAGGGAAGGTTTGTAGTGAGGCTGTGAGGTGGTGTTGAGGGAGGAGCACGTGGCACTACCCGAACCCGGCGGTACCTCCGAGATGTATGAAAAGCTTTATATAGGGAGGACTGGAGCCTGTTAGTCTCTAGGCATTAGGGTGTAACTCTTGGTCATCTTTCTTTACTGTCTTTATTCAGTATTTCAGTAACACTGACAGTATTCCTGTAAACTCTTCTAAATTTTTCCTCTAAATCTCTACATCACACTTCATGTTCATTAATACATTACACTTTCCATTTAAAAAATCACCATATCCAACCCTCTAACCACCCTCGGGATCTCAAGGTAAGGTGGAGGAAATCTACAATGCTCTTATCTTTAGCTTCTCCGATTCTGACGAAATTTAATGTTCTGGATCTTTGTCTGACACAGTGAATTTGTGTATCGTTTGTGGCCGTTCCTATAAGAACCATTGTTCAACACCACCATTCCTTTTCTTAGTCCCGTGATCTAGTTCTTCCTGAGATCCAGATGTCTGAGAGAAACCTTTCTCAGTATCTTCCCATTTTCTCTATATTTCCTTGCAAAAGAAGGTTGCTGAGTGTAAGTGCACACCAACCTCCTGTACTCTTGTGTTCCCACTCGTGAATCTTCGACATTCTTCATGCCCTGGAAAATTTCATCCCGTTAGCCTGTGACTAAATTTCTTTCTGCTTCTGAAGAAAATACTCCACTCCCAAGGACTGCACGTCTGCAGCAAAGTGCATCTTGTGTGTGACACGTATGGATATGGGCCATCCATTAAGGGATATGAGCGTGAGCAACGTGATAAAAACCTGTATACAAAGTTGCAGGACCATCGCAGCGAAGACCAGCTGACTTCCGTGGTGCATTACAATCAAGAACGTTCAAAACTGAGCTGTTGAACTTCCCCGTACGATAATGGATGTGTCTAGACTATGTATCTGTGTATTGGAAGGACATACAGTCTAATCAACCGTGGGTCAGTCTTGCTTCACTTATACAGCTAAATAAGGACAAATACAGTGTCGTCAGGTTGATGAACTAAAAAGCAGTCACGAAGAGGCAGACACAAGTCTCCTTTTTCATTCGCAGTATGTCTCACCACCAGATTCTGAATCCCCCAAAGCAGCAGTTGTTTGGAGTGATGACACAGACGTCTTTGTCCTGCTCATCTGTCAAGCAGTTCAGATCAGTGCAATTCTGTGGATGGATGCTGGTAAGAGCTCGGGCAACACCAGGTGTTTCATTGGCATTTTTGCCATCGCACTTGATCTGACACCAGGTATATATGCTGCATTACCTAGTTTTCATGCCTTCACCATCTGCAGTTATACAGCGGCATTCTTGCAGAATGCCAAATCAAGGCCTTTTGACTTAATGGTGAAAGACAGACGATTAGCAACGGCATTAAGAAAGCTAGGTACACCCTCTAAAAAAATTTTCGGCACCCCCTGCTCTGATACCTTTCGCAACGATCACTGTTACAGACGGCGAGAATACGTGGTGTGGTTGATACCCCTGTACCTCTCTCACTCTCCCACTGGATTTCATTAGCGGACGAAGTAACACACACCAGCAACACAGGGCCAGGGATACCAAGCACACACCGAAATTCAGGAGATGATTCAGAATGCTTCGTGTGGTGTATCATAATGTATCGTGTCGTAAGGGTGCCGAAACTTTTATTATAGCCTGTACCTCTAGTTCTGTGGATGCAGAGGTGGCAGCCTCAGCTGAAGAGTTTGTTTGTGCTACATACGGAGTTCGTAACGTGACAGATGTCAACCTCGCACGTTATCACCTCTTTAGGAAGTTCTATGCACCATCCAAGGCTGGCCAACCTCAGGAGGAAATTAAATCTTCTGATCCGTGTTGCCTGCCTTCCTGTAGTGCAGTGCTTGAACAGAAGCTCAAGCATACACACTATGTGGTATTGCTCTGGAGGAATGCAGCACTCTCTAACCCAGTTGGCTTTGGGCCCAATGGGCATGGTTGAACACTTAAAGATAACAAACTGCGGGTGGTTTGGTTTGAGGAACCCCAGTTCCAGCCAGTGCCAGTCTAGAGGAGGAGAGTGACAGTGAGGAAAGTGAGGTGCATATAGTGCATCTTCAGATGAAGAAGATAGTGATGAAGACTAAACCTAAACCCTGACTAAACCCTGCAGTTTTCACTGAAGATTGGTTTATATGTTTAAGAAATTTACTCTGGTCACCGTTTTGAACGGACAGTATTTTGTGTGAGAGAAATAACTGAATTTGTAACTTTGCAAAAAAGATCTAACTTTAAAGAAAAATGTCACGACCACTGCAATGCATCAATTTGAACCAAACCTTTTTCAAAAATTGCCCAGATAACCCTAGTTTGAGCCATGGGTGTTTGTGTCTCCCTATCAATGCTGGGGCAAGCAAGAGCTTTAATTGCAAAGATATCCAATTTTCTATGAAGTCGGAGGTCATGTGACATTTTGACCCGTACTAACCTCAGTAGTAACCCAATTTGTATAAATCGTGTTTCACTGAACGACAATTCAATAACAAGTATTTTGGTGTAGATATGACAGTTCTGCACTGAATATCTTGTCAGAAAGAGACTTTTATGTTTGTCCTATCCCAAAATTTTGAAGAAGCAGTGGATGTCACAAAACGATGGAAAAGGGTTAATACTGCCCACACCCACCACTGCTAAAACTTAAGACTACCCATTTCAAATATCACAATGTACACCCTTAAAAAAAAATACATCTGGTACTTTTTTTTTTATAATTAAATGGCCCCCAGCTCTTGGACAAAACTGATTGCTGGTTCAGTGGCTGTGTGTGTTCCTGCCTAGGTACCTGTTGAATGTCTTTTAGGACTTGCCGAAACACGGTTCTTTCCATACTGAACAAACTGTCACATTCTAAGTACTTTATTTCTCCTTGTCATCTTTCCAAGAACTTTTCATGTAAATTTACTTCTTCCTCTTTCTCTCATCTTTCCCACATTGATGGTTTTGTTTCGTTTTCTCTGACAAAGCTGAAAGATTTGCTCAAACCTCTACATCTCTCACTCTGGTGCTGTTTCTTCATCTCTCCTGTCTTTGACTTCCTGATACAGTCACGTCCTCGTATGCGATGGCTGGACATCCGACCATTCGACGGAAAATAAAAATAAAGTTATACAGAGGTAGTGATCGCAGAATTGGCCTATACGATAATTTTGGTGGTCGTGTACAGTATGACATTCCTGTGCTTATGCTGTACTACCCATGCAAGCTGATAGTCAGACATTTGAGCCAAGATGACCGCCCAATATGTACATGTGTAAAACCTTGATCTGAGGCCTCTGTGCACGCAGCCTGAATCGCACCATCCCTTTAAAACCCCATCTCCCACGTCCACTTGCTTGTTTCCCGTGGCTATGATCGTCTGCCTAGCATTCCCTTTGTTATATTTCCGTCTCGCGCGTGCGAGGCCACTGAAACACCATCGCTATCCCCATATAACAGTGCGAGTGTGCAACAACTAGTGCAGTGTACGGTATTAAGTGGAGTGATATATATATATATATATATATATATATATATATATATATATATATATATATATATATATATATATATATATATATATATATATATATATATATATATATATATATATATAGTCTATTATTCTCAAACGTGACTTGAAAGTCATGTCAGGCAAGGGTGCTACCCCCAGCAGTTGCGTGGTGCTACTAAGGGCACCAAGGGCAAGCCTAAAAAGGTAATGCATTGCCTTTTCATAAACGTGAAATTGGACACAGTTAAGTTCCATAATGCCTCACGTCTTCACTCTCCCCATCGCTCCTCACCTCTTCCTGATGACTTGGAGTGATCGTCCAGACCCTCTAACTGTCCCCCAGCTCTGGGGGGAGGGGGCTACCTTTGGTGACACGGAGCTGCCTGGGATATTCTTCAGGTCGACTGCAAGTATACTTTTTTAGATTTTAGATTATGTGGTCCTTGGCCTCCATCCTATCCCCAATAGACCAAAGTTAAATTGACCTTAGTATGAGTTTTAATATGTGACTTGTTTTCAGTTGTTGTAACCCCACTATGTACTGGAATGGAATTTCTTTCTTATGACAATATAGTTTGTAACCCCACCATATACTGGAATAGAATTTCTTTCTTATGACAATATAGTTTCTGCTTCTTCTGATCCCAACACGAACAATGGGCAGGGTCCTAATGGAGGCCTTCATGTTGATCAAGAACTGCTTTCGTGCTGACAAGTACCATTGGGTAACTCTTTTGTATTTGTTAACTTGTACTTTCACTCCTAGATGGAAGTCTGCTCTTCCTCAGGCATTTGCAAAAGAAGAGTGAAAAATCCCAACACTAACAATACCTCTGTTTCCTTAATTTCCTGCATTTTCAATTCTTCAGTTTATCGTGATTTGAAAGATTCCGATACTGGTCTCGTAAACCTCTGTTCTAACTGTTATGATTATCGTTGGGAAAGCTACATATGATATATTTCCTCCAGCTGCTAGGCCACCCTACTGTCGGGACTTGGTGAACTTTTTGCCATTGAACTTGGTGACTCGAAGGCTTTCAACAGAGTGTAACACAAGTGCTTTGTTTCCAAATTGTACACATAATCCTTCTGCTCTACCTGTGCCTTCGACTTTAAGTCCCTTTCTGTTAATTCTGTAGCAACTGTTGCAGACAGCCTCTGTTCTTCTTTTAGAGCTATCAACAAAGGTGTTACTGAGGGTTCTGTCCTACCACCAATTGTCTTCCCCGTCGATAACTTCACTTTTTCACCTGATTCTTATTGTATCCATCATAGCAATAATTTCAGCATTAACGAGATAGTATCCCTTCCTTTATAAGGTTTCTTATTTCTGATTTGGGTAAAGGAACTTTGCTGGTTTTATGCATCAACGACTCAGTTCATCCACCTTTCAACCCACCAAACACTTCCACAGTAGTGTACTTTAATGTTCAACAGTGCAGAACACGTCTCGCACTATATCACTGTATCCTGATATCATAAGGGTATCGTTTCTCAGGACCTATGGCATGGCACGTTACTTCACTTACAAATTCTGTTTCTTAGAGGCTGTGTGCTAAACCGTCTCTGTACATTCTTTACTTACACACACGTGCTGACACAGCAAGAACCATTATTCGTCCCATTCTGGAGTACTGCTGTCATGTGTGTGTTGGGGTGAGGGGAAAAGCTAACATATAGTTCATATAAACAGAGTGGAGACAAGGCTTATCACCTCATCAACCCACCTTCCTCCTTCTGTTTCCCTTTAACCACTCTCTCTTTCCCGCAGTGTTGCATCTTTCTCCCCACTTGTATCACTGTTTCATTGGCCGCTGCTGTTTTGAAAAGTCACCTTGTATCCTTGTCTAGTTATGACAGGCGAGCACAACCCATCAAGTCACTCTCTCATCTTTCCTGTTCAACTCTCAAACTATGCCGTTGTCATCCAGAATCATTATCACTTAACAACTCCCTTCTCTCAAACGAAGGATTACATGCGAGTGGACAACATGGAATGGAGGAGGGATCAGTGATGTTGCGGCCATCCTTGATGAACCATGGGAGAGGGCGTGGAAAATACGTCCCTAGAGAGAATTGAAAACTGCTATGCAACTAGGTGGTGGCAATGCATGGCCTTGAGGAATTATGGTCAGAAGTGTACATGTATAGTGAGTGTTGGTGGTGTGAGTTCTTAACAGAATGATGAAGTACACTATACTCTTTTCATTTTAACTTGACCTAGAACTGTCATCTCTCCGTCTTGAATGCTAAATTTTAACAAAAGATAAACACCAGAATATGATGCTCATCACAAAGAAATTCCCTGGAGAGGATTTAGGACAGTGTCACTGTCTTCTTCCTATCAATGAGCTATGTGAAATAAGCTGCAAAAATGATGAAAATATGGGCCAAGTTAAAGTGAATGAGCATCAGCAACACTAAATAAAATGATATGCGGTTGTAGGTGATTCATGGTGCAGAGTGTTGAGGGTGGGCACTGTAACGAGGGGTTGAGTAGTCAATATGGGTTTTCAACAGAACTGTGACATTATGAGGGTGTAAGTCTGTCAACCATAGGATGAAGTGTGCTGACTTTTTTTACGGAGGTGAATAGAGGATGGAAAAAAAAAAACACTAAACAACAGGTGCCCTCCATTCATACAAGAAAATATATAAAACATTTGAACTTGAAATGTTGTAGGTTGAAGGCTGAGGAGGAAACTTCTGTGGAGGTGAATTCGAAAGAGATGTGGGTCAAGAAATAAAGGTACTCTGGTAAACATCAAGAAATAAAGGTACTCTGGTAAAAATAAGTACTGCAGTATGGCGGTGTGATGATTACAGTTAGCGCTATCAGATGCTCGTGTAACACGGAGGACGCCATGGAAAGGTGGCGAATAGATACAAGTTCATTTGAGTATTTACCATAAGTGTCAATAAAATAATGTATGGGAGGCGACATTCCTTCATTGTGTAGGGGAGATAGTTCATTAAAGCTGTGTTATTAATTATTAAAGTTTTGCCCTGAATTATACACACACACACACACACACACACACACACACACACACACACACACACACACACACACACACACACACACACACTCCTATCTATCTATTATCTATCTATCTATTTATCTATCTGTCTATCTATCTATATATCTATATCTATATATATATCTATATATATATATCTATATCTATATCTATATCTATCTATATATATATATATATATATATATATATATATATATATATATATATATATATATATATATATATATATATATATATATATATATAAAGTCATTATACATGAGTCTTGATTAACGGAAACCCCTGTACTGATTTGACAGTTAAGGATGTCAGATTTTGTAAATAGCTGGTTTTGTATAAAGGAACTGTGAATATTTAGTCAGCTTTGTATATGAGTGAATGGGATTATAGGTGACAAACAGATCATTAATTCTGAATGAGAAACAGGCTGGTGATATACATTTAAAATTCTAATACAGGAGTAAAGAGTGCTATGGTTGTGATAAGAACGATATGAGTGGTTTTAAAAAGTTAATTATATAATACACTATAATGATGTACTGACTTTGGGAAGGATCTCTATGATAATGTTACGTTTGTAAAGACGCTAGAAAATGAATAATGACATGTTAATATGAACTAGAGCTACCACATTTGTGTTGACTTTAAGAGTGTTTGGTGAAAGTTCCTAATGTGTTTGACTAATTCAAAGGGTTTCTTTGATAAGCGGTCATGTGGTAAAATGGTCATGCATAATGTTATTGGGTTATGAACCATGAGCTGATATGTAGGGGAAGAACAGCAAGGGCATTTAAGAAATTGTTGAAGGTGATTATGGTGTGGTAAGAAATATTGTAAAAAAAAAAAAAAAAAAAATAGATGCAATAGGATACCCAGCCGGTCTTTGTTTTTACAAGTTACAGGTTTCGGATCGTTTTGGTAACAGAAGCAAAGACAAAAGATAAAGGATTATATAAATTATTTATCATAATAGCATATTTGAAAAAAAAAAAAAAAAAGTACGAGTAACGTGTAACTGAGAAAGGAATGCACCTAAAATTATGCCAGACTTTCCACCAAGACGAAATAAACCAGGGAACACAGGAAGGATTTGCTGATAAAGAAGTTAATTTAAAGAAAACTTTTGCAGTGACTATACTTAATCTAAACTTCTTGCATATTAGGGGAAATTTTAAACAGATTCAGAAGCAACTGACAAGGTATATATATATATATATATATATATATATATATATATATATATATATATATATATATATATATATATATATATATATATATATATATATATATATATATATATCAATAAATTACAAATAACCGTTGTCTAACAAACAGGTCCTTGTTATAAGTTCTAGGTAATGCTTTTGATCCAAAGTTTTCCTCGACCTGAAAAAAAAAAAAAAAAAAAAAAGTGAATGTACTGTGTCTGGCAAGGTAAGAATTTCAACTATTCTGAGAATAGCTGAGAAGTCACATTATAGGATCAAAGGTATAACACATGTAGCTGCAGTACATAAAGGGAAGACTGAGGCTGTGGTGTCTAGGTCTCCCTGTACTCCATCAAATATTTGCTGTCTGAAGGTTGATGTATGAAGATGGAACGTCAAAGATCGAGTCGCAGGAGAAAGGAGTTAAGCCAAAGTTATGAAGGTAAGAGGAAAATGGAAGGGAATAACTGAAACGAAAAACTGAAACAAGAAAATGTGAGTAAGAGTATGAAACATAAAAGAGGAAGTAAGGTGGAATGAGGTTAAAGGTTGAAACGTTACAATCTCTCTCTCTCTCTCTCTCTCTCTCTCTCTCTCTCTCTCTCTCTCTCTCTCTCTTTAATATTTCTCCATCACTTTATCATTCCTCTGATATCATTCCAGTTTCCTTTCATTCCTCGAACACAGATGCATGGCGTGGCAAATAGCCTATACATGAGGACCATAACCATGATAGTGAAAGAGTCTACCGAGATAGGGTGTCATCACAGAAGCATAGGTTTTGAGAAGGTCAGGTAGTACCTCATCAGTAGTAGACGCCTTGTAAGTAGTGAAGCCAGTGAGGGAGGAAAATGCACCATCTGAAGGAATTTTTATGACAGGCCTTTAGAAAGTCAGAGGGGAAAGAATTGGAATCGTCCAAAAGGCAACAGAAGTCTGGTCAAAGACTTCTGCCTATCAGCAGAAGAATCAGCTGTAGAACCATCACAACGGAGAACAGCAGAGAAAGAAGATGGGTTGTTTGAAAGGTTTTTGGCAGGATGAGAGAAAGAACCGAAAGAATTTGGGGATTTCTGGGGATGTAGAACGGATGAAATTGTGACTGACCAAGATGAAAGATAGTCTTAATTCCAGACAGAAATGTATGATTTAGATTCGGGGATAAGTTGTTAATGACGCCATTAGAAAGGCGCCTCCTTACTGTGGACAGAATCAGAATAAGCGTGATTAAGCCAAGGCTTTGTTTGCATCAGACAGGGCATAAGAGAAGGTAATGTATATTCCATGCCCGACAGAATAATCTCCGTACTGCGAGATCACCTAGAGGACAGTAAGTCAGAGAAACAAAAATTATTCCAGGTAAAATCAAAGAAGTGCTGTTTGGCTGTCTTCCAAATCCGCAACCCCAAAATGCCACATATGCTCCCTCTTAGGAGGGTTCAGAGACCTTACTGGCGGAATAGGACAGGTTACTGGGATGAGATCGCGGTCGAAGGAACCCAGTGGAGAGAATTAACTAAGTAAACAAAATGATGCATTCTGAGGTATGTTGGAATTCTCATCATTGCAATTCCTCCTTTTTGCTTCATCCTGTGTCTCTGTCTTGCTTATATGACATGTGCTGGAGTAGGACGTCTTACATTGTCTCCGATGTAACTGGTTGGCTCTGCTACCTAGTTATGGAAACGTCTGTCATGACCGTCCCTATCCCCCGAAAGGAGGATGGTGAAATGTAGGAAGAGAGCAACTTCAACCTTCATTCTACTGATTCAAAGTCAGATGAGCCTGGGTTGCAAGTGCTAACTTTGCTCACTGTTCCTCCATCAGCAAAGGATGTAGTCCAGCATCTCGCGGGTTATTGTTACCTGTGCTTTATGGTATTATCCAATATAGCGAGACTTGTTTCTGTCGGAGGGAGAGGGAAACTGCTCTGAACGTGATTGTGCTTTCACAACATGCAATAGAATGCCCAGACTGTGTACTGAAACATACACTTGACCGCAATTGCACGCGCAACAGGGGTTGGATATTTAGAATGATGTGAGCCCGCTGTATTTTGTTACCTTACAGGTTGGATACGATTCAGGTATGTAATGCGATTTCACCTATGCACAGAACTAAAATCTTACATTCTGAAACAATGTTTATTCATTATTTTGTTTCATTTTGTACAAAACATCAGCGATGATGCTATATGCCTAAGTGAGATTAGTTATACACTATTTTACGCTACAAGCATCAAAACAACGCTATTCTAAATGCATTATTGAAATTTATGAAGGGTACGAATCACTTAGGCGATATCTGTAGCAGCAGCAGCAGCAGCAGCAGCAACAGTAGTAGTGGTGGTGGTGGTTGTAGTAGTAGTAGTAGTGATCAACTAAGTGTTATTAATTCTTTTGCAGGATATTGATTTTCACACTGTATTATGTTTTCTATACATCGTCTAGCCCTCATAAGTCTGGGTACAGCCGTTTTGGCAATATAAACGGGAAACCGATCATGCTGCTGGTTAATAAAGTACAGTTAAGATTAGGACAGCATGGTGTTCAGGCAGTATCTAATAATGTAGTTTCAGTAATTTCTTCTGCAATCATCATATTCATTGTGAAAAGCATTTCTGCATTTGCGACCCAATCCACAGCCTTTCACATCTCACCACTCTCACTGCACAAAACTGAGCCTTATACCAGGTATCATCTGGATTATTCAAAGCTTATTTAGTCTGAAATCAGTGCAAAAATTTGTCAGATTATGGTACAAGCATGAAACTTGGCATAAATGTCCTTCACATCATACCTAACAATTTCAAGGGTGGGGCCAATCAAAAATGTAACTGCCTTAGCAATGGTTGCTAGGCAACAAATTTTCCTTGGTTACCAGCTATAAAAATAACAATATTTATCTTTTGAAAAATAAATTCTTTTTGTTATTGTCTTGCTTTTTTTTTTTCTTTTTATAAATAACAGAACGGAGGAAGGAAAAACAAATGAGTAAAAAAAAAAAAAAATCCATACACCAGATTACTGGTGTCCTCCGTTCATAAAATATCTGTAACAGTTAGACTTGAACAGTTATGAGTTGAAATTTGGAGGGAAACATCTCTGGGGAAGCGAGTTCCAGAGAGATGTAGTTCGGGGAATGAAAGAATTCTGATAGGCAGAAGTTCTGCAATATGGCTGAGTGACATTCCAGTCATGAGCGCTACCAGATGCCCGTGTAGCACGAGGGAAGGCATGGAGAAGTGGCACCAAGGACGCAACTTCGTTTGAGCATTTGCCAAAAAAATATCTGTAAAATAATGCAAGGGAGGCAACATTTCTTCTTACTTGCAGGGGAGGTGGTTTATATGTAATGGCAGGGTTGTTAATGATTCTATCAGCTTTGTTCTGAATTTTGTCTAGTTGTCTTAATGCAACCTCTCCACAACCATTCCACAAGGGTGAGCAATATTCAAGCTGAGAGCGCACATGACTTATAAATTATAGCTAACTGCTCATCGGCGAAGAAGTTACGGACTCTGTACAATAATCCAAGTTTCTTTGAGGCGGTTTTAGCAAGTGATCTGACATGAGAGGTCCAGCTGAGGGCACTGTTAAGTGAGACGCCACGAATTTCAATACTTTTGGAGATGGGAATATAGATTAAAAATTAAATTTTATCCATTTTTGTCCCATATATTACTTGCATTGTGGGAAAAATAATTATCCGAGCAATTTTTGCAGCGATTCTTCAGATAATAATGAGTTGATATCTATAATTCTAGTGTGCATGATAACCTCTGTTATTTCCTTCTTGCATGCTTTAGATATATGAATAGCATGATATTACTAATTAATTTAATCTATTATTATTATTATTTTTTTTTTTTTAGATCCTGCATGCGTTGCTGTACAATGTAGTTGCTACAGTAGTTGGTGGTGGTTGTAGACTACATTTTGCTTGTGATACTAATTGTCTAAAATGGAAAATAAAACCCCAAAAGCTGCCCAAGAAATAGACTGGACAAAATGCATTCTGTGTAAATTAGACACTAAAAAAACACTAGTCAATCCAACACCAGTCGGGTACAGAACATTGACTGAGAACTTGAAACAGTTTCATGAACTCGATACCTTGCCCATTAAATTTGATATCTCAAGTAAGTGCACTGGTAGATGTGATTGATACCATGGGAAACCCATTTCAGGAGGAAAGCCAGGATTTGTTGATGATGCATTAGAAGGACATAATGGGCAAGGATTTGATTGAATGTTTCACTGGGATAGAATTGCTGGGCAATGAACAATACATGCAATTTGTAGATGAAAGGCTAAGAACACAAAGCAAGCCTATCACAGCGTCCATCCCCAGAAACAAAATAGTGATCTTTCATGAACAAGCAGAAAGAACAAAGAAGCCACAGGACACAGTCAGTCTCCTGAAAGTGGAGTCTTCTCTTTTTGCTAGGCTCTACGTCACCTGCCAGACCAGGGTTGGGGATTAAGATATCTTGTTCTCCTATGAAAATCACCCATATCCACATTTCCTGTTATCCTATGGGCAATTACGACTTGGGAAGAAGTCTGATTTAATGTGCTGCTTGGAGCAACACACACTTGCTAGGTCTGAGACACGACCCCTGACTGAAGTCACCATCATGGATGGCTCAGCGATTGTGAGTATGCTAAGGACGAAAGGATGCAAAACCTTTGGTGAATATGCCTTGAAGGTCTTTGTTCCTCACATCCACAGAGAACAGGGTCTGGCACAACGTGTGGACATCATCTGGGACCAATATGAACTCAACAGTCTCAAAGCACAGACTAGAGAACAGCGAGCAATGGGCCAAACCCAAAGGCGTCGTGTGGACGTGTCAAGCCCATTGCCAAAGAACTGGCAACAAATCCTTCGTGTCGACAACAACAAAGTTGAGCTCTTTAAGCTTCTGAATGATGAAATGATGAGAGAAGCAAGTGAGGAGAAGGTACTGGTGCTAACTGATGGTGAAAATGTACTATGCAAGCCTGTGTGTGACACGACCAACTTAACACCATGCAATCATGAGAAAGCAGATTTTAGGATGATGGTTCATGTGGTTGATGCTGTTAACCAGGGGTTTGTGAAAATCCTAGTCCACACTGTGGACACAGATGTGGTGGTTCTGGCAGTATCAAACAGTTCAGGAACTAGGGCAGGTTGAGCTCTGGGTGGCACTTGGCACTGGAAAAGACTTCCGGTATATCCCTTGTTACGGTAGCGCCAGCCCGGGGCTATTACAAAAAGACAACAAGGCAGCCTTAGATGATCGGCCTCCACTGCGTTGCAAAAATAACGCAGACCCGGCACTCACACTCCGCAAACTAGAGAAAAACTGCGCCACGGGAAGTTATCATTTAAACGCAACACTCTGTACTTTGACTAACAAATGGAACAGCCTACCTATGGATCTAGTCTACTATCGTCACTACCGGAAGTAATACCGCCCAAGACAGTCTACAGGAACACCTCACACTTACTTCCGGTGGTGACGACTTTCTACTTAACCCGTGTCCAAGGGGGAACGCAGTTAATAGCTCACGATGGTTCTCACTAGCCTTGTGCAAGGAGATGGGATTAAACTGTGTAGGGGTTAGGGGTGTGTGTGTATGTACGTGTGTTGGGGAACGTTAACAAAGGCAGCGAGAGGACCACAGTGAGCCAGACTGGCCCTCCAAAGACAACACGGTCACAAAACAAATAAAATAACTACTTCCCTCAGTCAGCAACAAAAGAATAAAATAAACTTAAATGAAAACGCCAACTCGGCACAAAAAAATGACTGGGGAGAGAGAGAGAGTGTACAACACCCGATACTGAAGCTGGTTGGGAAGACACTGCACAAAGGCTGGCTCGTGTGCAGCCAAGCGCGAACGCATGAATCAGATTAATTAACAAGGAACTTAAATTCGTGCCCCTCTCTCTCTCTCTACAATGAATTGATACTTCTAATGCAAGCAAAACATTATTAAATATACTGGTAGCTCACATAAGACAATCAAAATAATCAAATGCATTCTCAGCATGGTATTAAATAAAATTGCCCACAGTGGCGGGAACGAAAGAAACAAAAGAACTTGTAACACTCGCTAATTTAAACTCTGCGAATGACACGGATACATACTGCATAATCCCCTAGCCCAGCTGTAACGGCTGCACTCGTGGGAACGGAAAGGCGGACAGTGTAACACGCCCTTCCCCAAGGGAAAATTTTGAGCCCTGGATCGAAATTTTCGAATCAAGACCCTGACCCCTCCCTGGATAAACAATCAGCAATTACGTTATCAATCCCTTTAATATGCCTAACTTCTAAATTGTACTCTTGCAAAAGCAAACTCCAGCGGGTCAAACGCTGGTTCTTAAATTTAAACTTGTTCAAAAACTGCAGTTGATGATGGTCTGAATAAATCTTGATCACAGGGCCAAAAGGGGGCAGGTAGACAGCAAAGTGTTGCAGGGCCAAGATAATCGCTAATAACTCCTGCTCTATGACGGAATAGTTCTTCTGGGCTCTATTAAACTTCTTTGAGAAGTATGATATGGGATGTTCAACCTGGCCCTCATCCGGCTGCATCAACACTGCTCCTACCCCTACTCGGCTAGCATCAACTGCCAGCACAAAAGATTTGTCAAAATCTGGTGCACGCAATATAGGGTGGTGGCACAGCAGAGACTTAACAGTAGTAAAAGCTTGCTCACACTCGGCTGTCCACTGCCACTTCTTATCCTTGCGCAATAAGTCAGTAAGAGGGGCAAGCACTGTGGAGTAATTCCCAATAAATCTTCTGTAATAGCCGATCATGCCCAAAAATCGCTGGAGGGCACGGCGACACTGGGGTGCTGCAAAGTTGGAAATGGCATCCACCTTAACCCGAGGTGGAGCCACTTGCCCATGTCCTACAACAAATCCAAGGTACTGGACCTTAGCACGTACGAACTCGCACTTGTCCAAGTTGACTACTAAGCCAGCTTCCTCCAACCGTTTAATGAGCATTTCCACATGATCAAGGTGCTCCTCCCACTTGGCGTCATGCACAATGACATCATCGATGTAAACGACACAATTAGGTATACCATCCACCACTTTATCCATAAGCCTCTGGAAAGTGGCTGGAGCATTCTTCAATCCATAAGGCATCACCTGACACTGATATACTGCACCACTGACAACAAAGCTAGCCACTTGTTTAGCCCGTTCCGTCAGCGGGACCTGCCAGTATCCTTTACTAAGTCAAGTTTGGTGATATAAGTGGCATTTCCCACCTTGTCCACGGAGTCATCGACCCGAGGCAAGGGATAAGCATCGGTCTTAGACAGGGAGTTAACCTTCCGGAAGTCCACACACAACCTAACCTTCCCATCTGGCTTCAGCTGCAAGGTAACTGGTGAACTCCACTCACTGAAACTCCTCTTGATCAATCCATGGTCCAACATATACTTGATCTCATTATCGAGAGCTTTCTGTCTGATAGGGTTGATGCGGTAGGGAGCTAATTTTACAGGCTTACTATCCCCAACGTCAATGTCATGAGTAGCCCAAGTTATCAATCCCGGTGAATCTCCAAAAACTTTCGGATGTTTCCATAATCTGTTGCACAGCTCTTCTCGCTTTACTGGATCAAGGTGTCGCAATTTCTCCACCAGAGCTGCATAACCATTGCCCTCCCATAGGTCAGCTGGTAACATCTCACCACGACTAAGCACTTCCTCCTGCTCCTCCAACTCACTACCAACCGCCAAAACTACAGGAGCGCTCTTATCCCTGGTTCCCTCAACGTCCACTCCAAAGTCTCCTTCCAGGGACTGTGGCTGTAACCCTGGTCCACTACTCACATTACCGGCACCAACAGCTCCCTCCACAGCACGTTCCTTTGATGCCACATCCTCCCTTCCCCGTCCTTCACATCCCAGGTGAGAGACATCAGCAGTCATCCCACAATGAGAATCAACTGGGCGGTAGTATGGCTTCAACATATTAATGTGGCACAACTGAGTACTCTTCCGCCTATCTGGGGTAACAATTAGATAGTCAAGTTCCCCAACTCTCTTCTTCACAATATAAGGACCACTGAATCTAGCCGCCAGAGGTTTTCCTTGCATGGGCAGCAGTGCCAAAACTTCATCTCCTTGCTTAAACTCACGACTTCTGACCTTCTTATAGTAATGAGCCTTCATTTTCGCTTGAGCCCCGATTAGATGGTCACGGGCAAGCTCTAAAGCGCAATGCAGTCTCTCCCGAGTGCGGCAGACATAGTCAAGCATGGATTCCTGGTTGCCAGATTTGTTGTTACTCCAGGCCTCTCGCACCACATCCAAGGGACCACGAACTCTGTGCCCAAACACTAACTCATTGGGTGAAAACCCTAATGACTCAGTTGGTACCTCTCTCACTGCAAACATAACAAAGGGTACCGCTAGGTCCCAATCCTTTCCACTATCATAGTAGAAGGTGCGCAGCATTGTCTTTAAGGTCTGATGATGCCTCTCCAGGGCACCTTGTGACTGCAGATGGTAGGCACTGGACAAAATGTGTTTGATGCCCAACTCTGTCATTGTCTGCTTAAACAAATTAGATGTAAAATTCACTCCACGGTCTGACTGCAACTCCTTGGGCAGGCCAAAATGATTAAAAAACAGGATAAGTTGCTTGACTACTGACTTCGCCTGCATGCTTCTGATTGGTATAGCCTCTGGGTATCGCGTGGTAACATCCATTATGGTTAACAAATACTTGTTTCCAGCAGAAGTAGGAGGTGAAGGGCCCACGATATCAATGATTACCCGGGTAAATGGAGGTTCAACTGCAGGAATGGGAGTCAAAGGGGCCACAGGAAGAACTTGATTAGGCTTGCCCACTATCTGACACGTGTGACAGCTCTTGATGTACGCAGCAACTTGTCCCGGCATACTTGGCCACCAAAAGTTATATCTTAAGTGCTGCACTGTCTTTCTGTTTCCCAAGTGACCTGCTAAAGGTCCCTCATGTGCTAACTGTATTAACGGCACCCTATACTGCACAGGCACCACCACCCGCACTAACTCACCCACTCCTCCATTCACCGTGGCGCCAGTGGGCGTCCATCGGCGACGTAAAACATTGTCTTTAATCAGGAACTCCTCCTTACCACACTCCATACTTCTTTCTTCCCCTACTCGAGCAAACAAGGGCTTTAATGTTACATCCTCCTGTTGCTTCACCCTCAATTCTGCTGACCCAACACCCGCCAGCTCTACTGAGGACTGAGATAAGGGACTGGTCGGGACACTGGATTGCGAAGGGCGATCAATCTCAGCGTCACCTCTAGTACACTCGACAGGGGGAGGAAAGTCAGACTCCACATTGACATCATCACCTCTACCCTCAACAGTGACACTCTGTTCCTCAGGCGCGTTTGACGGTGGTCCTGCATCCCCGCAGTCGACCCCAGCATCCTGAAATTCTTCTAATTCAGTCGGTGGGCTGGGTTCAGTCTCCACACAGACACACTCAACACCACCTCTAGTGTCCTGAGTGGGAAGTGGGGCAGCGCCCATGCACGCATTCCCACTCTCCTCACCCACTACAGCAACACTCTGCTCACTAGGTTCCTCCATTGGTGGCCCTGCCTCATCACAGTCGACCCCAAGAACCTGTGACTTCGCCAGTTCTTCCTCCCAGGCTGCAACCTGTGCCATAGATCTTGTAATTGCACAGACTGGGAACATGGCTTCCACTTCTGCATCAACTTCAATACCAATTTCTGGGGCGTCAAAACACTTCTCTGCCACAACAACTGGTGGGGGAAGAGATGGAAATACTTTCTCCCCAGCCAGGTCGTTCCCCAGCAGAAAATCAACCCCCTCTACTGGCATTACATCAGCAACAGCTACTTGAGCTGCAGCCTGAACAATGGGGCAATTGAGTTCCACATGAACATAATCATAGTATTCATCTGAGTTCATGCCTCTACACAGCACATACTTCCCTGAGTTTACAGGCCCTCCAGTCACGTTTCTGCACACGGACTGTTGTGCACCGGTATCACCAACCACAGTAACTGGATAACTGATCCCATGAATTTTCACTATGCCGTGACACATAAAAGGTTTACACCAGTCTAGGGACGATTTCTGAGGCAGTTCATCCGGAGGTGGCGTAGCATGTTGGGTAACTTTTTCAGCCTGAGCTGGCAGCGAGCACAGCCGGCTGCACTCCAGCTTTCCACAGACTTCTCCCTCACCGTTACCACTTTCCCAACTCCTCTCGTTCACCTGACTCGAACCTACAATTAGTGCCACTGGTTTGGCATTTTGGGAGGCCTTCCACTTAGGGCAGTTAGGTTTGATGTGCCCACTCTGTTTGCAAAAGTAACAAAGTAGCTTCGAACTGGATACAGGGCTCTTTCTCCCAGAATTCTTTTTCTCCTCTGTACTTCCCTTGGACTGATTCACGGGAGATTTATCCCAGGCAGGGCCACTCACAGTCCTCTCCCTGGAATACTGAAAATTAGCATACTTGACCCCCATACTCCGCAAGGCAAACACCCGGTCATCAGCCCACGTCGCTGCTTCCTTCACGGTCTTAAATCTCTTCTCCCTAATTTTAACACCAATTTCTTTGTCAGCCATGTTGGTAAAATGTTCCATCAAAAGCAGTTCACGCACATCGTTATACGAAGTGGCGCTCTCACTCAGCAACCACTCGTCTAACCTCTCCTCCAGATACCTGGCGTAGGCCATATAGGTGTCAGCAGGTCTTTTCCGAGCACCACGGAACAACAACCGATAAGCCTCTGGTCTAAGTTCATATGCCTTCAGGATGGCTGCTTTAAATTCATCATAATCATCTACATCCTCAGGGCTCAACCTATTATACACTTCCAAAGCTTTTCCCTTCAGCACATTAGATACCAAGCCCCCTCAGCGCTGCCTGGGCCACTCAAACTCCCTAGCCTTCTTTTCAAACCTGACAAACCATTCTGTCACCTTCAAGTCATCAAATGCTGGCACTAATTTTAGACTCCTTGAGAGCCAACTCTCCCTATCCTCTGCACGGCCTGAGGTATGGGTATCTGAAGTAGACCTATTAGCAGTCACCTCCAAGTGAGTCTTCTCCAGCTCAAATCGCATTTTTTCACACTGCATTTCCAGCTGCATCTCCCTCTCTTCTTTCTCTCTTGCACGCTGCATCTCCATCTCCATCTCATCTTTCTCTCTTGCACGCTGCATCTCCCTCTCTTCATTCTCTCTTGCACGCTGCATCTCCCTCTCTTCATTCTCTCTTGCACGCTGCATCTCCATCTCTTCTTTTGCACGCTGCATTTCCCTCTCTTCTTTCTCACGCTGCATTTCCCTCTCTTCTTTCTCTCTTGCACGCTGCATTTCCATCTCCAACTTTTTCAACTCCAACTGCAACTGGGCCTCCGGTGACAAGACTCCAGGGTATATGGGAGTGGAATGAACAGCTCCAGGGAAAGCACTAGACTTACCTGGGGGAACTGCTCTAAACTGGCTCGGCGGCATCATAGATGGTAATAGTGGGGTAGCAAAACGAGGCAGCTCAGCACCATAGTCAAACTCAGGGCTCACACGGGGAGTACCTTTGCTATGTGCCTCTCGTTGTTCCATATTTTCCATATCCACAGGTGACTCAGCACGTACGCGATCTGGTGTAGACACGCGTGACTCCATGGCGACAATTCAATGGCAGTACTGAATAATGAAATACTAATGCTGACTGAGAAACTACACACACATCAACTTCACCTCAAAGCACAGAGAACGCCAAGGTAACGATATCCTAGCAAAAAGAAGGCACTGTTAGGATATCCTGATGCGAGGTCGCCACTGTTACAGTAGCGCCAGCCTGGGGCTATTACAAAAAGACAACAAGGCAGCCTTAGATGATCGGCCTCCACTGCGTTGCAAAAATAACGCAGACCCCGGCACTCACACTCCGCAAACTAGAGAAAAACTGCGCCACGGGAAGTTATCATTTAAACGCAACACTCTGTACTTTGACTAACAAACGGAACAGCCTACCTATGGATCTAGTCTACTATTGTCACTACCGGAAGTAATACCGCCCAAGACAGTCTACAGGAACACCTCCCACTTACATCCGGTGGTGACGACTTTCTACTTAACCCAAGTCCAAGGGGGAACGCAGTTAATAGCTCACGATGGTTCTCACTAGCCTTGTGCAAGGAGATGGGATTAAACTGTGTAGGGGTTAGGGGTGTGTGTGTATGTACGTGTGTTGGGGAACGTTAACAAAGGCAGCGAGAGGACCACGGTGAGCCAGACTGGCCCTCCAAAGACAACAAGGTCACAAAACAAATAAAATAACTACTTCCCTCAGTCAGCAACAAAAGAATAAAATAAACTTAAATGAAAACGCCAACTCGGCACAAAAAAATGACTGGGGAGAGAGAGAAGTGTACAACACCCGATACTGAAGCTGGTTGGGAAGACACTGCACAAAGGCTGGCTCGTGTGCAGCCAAGCGCGAACGCATGAATCAGATTAATTAACAAGGAACTTAAATTCGTGCCCCTCTCTCTCTCTCTCTACAATGAATTGATACTTCTAATGCAAGCAAAACATTATTAAATATACTGGTAGCTCACATAAGACAATCAAAATAATCAAATGCATTCTCAGCATGGTATTAAATAAAATTGCCTTCAGTGGCGGGAACGGAAGAAACAAAAGAACTTGTAACACTCGCTAATTTAAACTCCGCGAATGACATGGATACATACTGCATAATCCCCTAGCCCAGCTGTAACGGCTGCACTCGTGGGAACGGAAAGGCGGACAGCGTAACACCCTGCTTATGAGATATCAGTGGCTTTTGGACCAAGGAAGTCTCGATCACTACCTACAGTATATTTCATGCATTGACAGGGTGCGACACCGTTTCTAACTTTGCTCAAGTGGGAAAGAAGACAGCTTGGAAGGTGTGCAAGACACATGAGGAATTCACAGACACATTCTATGAAATGTACAGTGCACCAGACGATATACCAGAAGAAGTATACGCATCCTTGGAGTACTTTACAATCTTGCTGTATGATAGGACGTCAATTAATTAAGTCAGAAAGCTTCTGTTCACACAAGGGGCGTCAAATGTCAGCTCTTCCTCCTACTAAGGCTGCCCTACAACAACACATACTGCGGTCAGTACTGCAAGGTGGTCACTATTGGAGTCATGTTACAAGGCCACATCGCCAGTTACCCTCCCCTGCAGATTGGGGATGGACATGCCCAGAGCAGTGGACATCCCTGTGGACCACACTGCCTCAGGCCAGTGCATCATGCCCAGAGCTGCTGCAGTGCAGATGCAGATCCAGGTGCGTAGACTGCAAGTGCACGTGGGCGAATCTCAAATGCACTGTCTGTTGTACTTGCAATTTGCTTTTATAATTTTCAAACTTGGCATTCTAGATCATATTTTTGTGTATTTATTGCCTTATGACAGTGTTTGAGATAATACAGTAGAACTTCATCTGGTTATAATATATAGGCATACATAGTTAATCACTACGGTGAAATTGTTGCCTAGCAACTGTTGCCAAGGCTGTTACATATTTGATTGGTCCCACCCCTGAAATTGTAAGGTATGTTGTGGAGGACATTTGTGCCAGATTTCATGTTGGTATCACCATCCGAGCAATTCTAGCTCTATTGGGTACCGATCGCCTAGACTAATTCAGTTTCACAATGCAAGCATATTTCATCATGATCGAACTTTAGGGAAAGGACTAACATATTACTAGCTCCAAATACAAGGTTTCATTGTATACATGTGACAGCGCTTTACGTCCTATAAAAATGTTTGAAAATAAAAGTAAAGTGTAAACAAACCCACAAGCAAAAATTTTCAGACTATAAGACTTTTATGCAAATATTCGTATATAACAGTATTTAACACTAACTGAGAAAGCTTAAATACAGTGCAGCACTGTTTATACACTATTTTCCGTTTCTTGCACGCCATATACATTCTACCCAACCCCTCTTAACTCTCAGCTGTGAGCATCCCCAGCTCTCGAGCATCTCAAGTCTTTATTTGTCACTTCAGTTAGTTACACATTCCCCATACAAATGACAGCTAATAGTGGGCTTATTTTTTTTTATTACGCTGTGCGTAAAGCTAGACTCGGGTAATAATGGCTTGCAACGATAGTCCACGCCCTACTTTACTTCGAGTCTGTAGGCAGTTCACAACTGTATGTTGCTCTAGTTCATTCACGTGGAATTCTCAAGCTATAAACACGAGTGTCCCGTCACGGTCAACACTCAAGCCCCTGTCGCATGGGGTACTGGAGCCAGCTGTACAGTACAACTTCCAGCACTGTTAACTGTTACAGTGGCTGTTGCATTTTGATAGATGTGTCAGTTAGCTGTGTGTTGGTTTACATCGTAGCTTCATGGGTATGAATGGGCTGGCAAACCCTGTTATTACAACCGTATTACAGTGTTTGAGATATCATGTCTCTCCATGTTGAAGTGGTTGGTATATAAAGTATGTGTATGCAAAAAAAATCCATATGGAATACAGCTGCAGCATATGTAACTTATATAATTTAAACGAATAATGTATAGTATTCATTTATGTCAGTGTATCAGACTTGATTCAGGGTAGGTGAAACATGAGTGCACTAATGCATTTGACACTGGAAGTCGTGGTAGTAAGCTAGTAGGTTAAGGCATGGTGTGCACATAGTAAAACTACGGTAAAAACATAATATTATGCAGATAATAGAGCGTTTTGCATAATCAGAGTTATATATGCAGTGAATATCAGGTATGGAAGCGGACACAGTTCTGAGGGTTCGAACGAATCCTTCTTTCCTTTGAAGTTCGACTGATGGCTGGTTGTGCAAGAAATTTTTATTTCTAAATGATTCCGAACGTCATGGAAGCGTAACGTTAATATGAAATATGAAATGGCGAAGAATTTAATGTTCTTATTAAAGAAGCCCCTGTCCTTAGCTACCGCACACACTCCCTTTCCCTTCTACCTCTTATGCACCTTCTGATAGAAGCACATACCCTGTCAGCCACACCCAAGTCTGTCTGTCTGTCTCTTCTCTTCTCTTCTCTTTGTTCATATTTTACACGCATTTACATCTTCAAACTTGCATCTTCTCTTACCCCATTCTACTTTCTCAACAGTACAGTATGCTGCTACACATGTTCCCTTCTTAACCGTAGTTAACTTCTCACTCTTTGTCCACAAGCTCTCCTTTCCTCACATTATTTTTCCTCTTTACCCTCTCCTTCACGTACAGTTGGCCAAGAAGAAAGTGCAACCAAATATGCTGGTGTGTGACGATATCTAGCAGCTGCTACGTAGTCTATCTATCTATCTATAGCCGACACCCTAATCTCGCAAAGGGTAGTAAACACTCGTATTTTTTCAATGGATCACTCAGAATCTACAACCTTTGTAAGGATGCACGTGATTGGCTGAAGCGTTCAGTATCGGAACAAATGTTTTGTCCCTTATTTATTACTAAATATTAACTACGTGGCAAGAAGTAATGTATACAGATGATGTCATGTACTAAATAAGCCAGCTGTAATTACATTTATAGTGAGAATAATACGTAGCAATGAGTACCGATTAACTTATGGTATTGTGTTAGCATTGAGAAAGGTGTTTCAGGGGTTAGTTTCGAATGATTTTGACCTTTGAAGCAGCAGAACCTGGCTGAGGCACATTGTCTAATTGGTGTCGGTATCTATCGAGATGCAAAGTTTCCTTACGAAGTGGGCTAATATGAGATGTTAGGTAATTACACACGCTCTGAAAATTAGTGATATAAGATATAAGATTGGCCATTCCAATTCAACATCACTAGCAATGCATATTTTGTAAATTGTTTATGCAAGTCTTATAATATTTTCTCAGTACGATGTCATTTATAATTACTTCATTTTGGTTACAGAAAGTTACATTTAAATAATAGAGAACAATTGTTATTTCGTCTTTCAGTTTTCTTACCTAGATATTCCTACCCTCCTTTTCATAAAATAGTTACTGTATCGTGAACTACATAGAAATAAGTGATGGTTGACAAAAATAAAATAAAATATAACAACACTGATGCCCGGCAGCAATACATACAGTATGGGTGCAATGAGACATGAGGATATATAATTGTTAAAGGTATCCCTGCTTTCCACACCATAGTGAGATGAGAAGGGAGGAAGGATTCATGGGAACAACGTGTGGTGTGAACAGGTATGCCGAACATGGCTTTTAGGCCCCTCCAATTCGACTGAAGCAATCTCTTCATAGTAGACATCCTATGAAATTAAAGCAAACAACACTGAATCATATCGAAATCCAAACATTTAATAGGTGTTTATAGTTTCTACTCGAACATCACAACATGCAAGGTGGTCAGGTTACATCTGTTGTCGAACTGATGGTGATGCGGCGAGGTGCACTGACATGGGGAAATGGAGCAAGGGTGAATGGCTGCCGGTTTAGGGTAGCGAGTTTGATCCCTGGTTGACCTACTAGAGCATTGCAGCCTACCTAAGCTGCTTTTTATATTCCATATACGTTTGGATCGTTGGTCATAATATACATAAACAATACATCCGTTTATATAGACAGTGGACATAGCGTAAATACTGTATAACGATAAATGTGTTTAAATGCAGAATGACTGAAATGACTGCGCTGGGGGTAATTTACTCGAGGTTGAGACCCCTACTCACGGATGGGGCTCTACAAGTAGCGTGCTACCAGATTCATAGTGTGGACACTCGCTGCTGTCAGTATCACTTTGCAATGAAGTAGTTAAACGCATCAAGTATTCGGTTATGAATCATGATGATGGGGATTAGTTAAGGTGGGTCCTTTACCTGAGCAGGCAATTATTCTCTATTATTTAAATATAACTTTCTGTAACCAAAATGAAGTAATTATAAATGACATCGTACTGAGAGAATATTGTAAGGCTTGCTTAAACAATTTACAAAATATGCATTGCTAGTGATGTTGAACTGGAATGGCCAATCTTATATCATATATTACACTAATTTTCAGAGCGTGTGTAATTACCTAACATCTCATATTAGCCCACTTCGTAAGGAAACTTTGCATCTCGATAGATACCGACACCAATTAGACAGTGTGCCTCAGCCAGGTTCTGCTGCTTCAAAAGTCAAAATCATTCGAAACAAACCCCTGAAACACCTTTCTCAATGCCAACACAGTACCATAAGTTAATCGGTACTCATTGCTACGTGTTATTCTTACTATAAATGTAATTACAGCTGGCTTATTTAGTACATGACATCATCTCTATACATTACTTCTTGCCACGAAGTTAATATTTAGTAATAAATAAGGGACAAAACATTTGTTCCGATACTGAACGCTTCAGCCAATCACGTGCATCCTTACAAAGGTTGTAGATTCTGAGTGATCCATTGAAAAAATACGAGTGTTTACTACGGAGCAGCTGCCAGATATCGCCACACACCAACATATTTGGTTGCACTTTCTTCTTGGCCAACTGTACATGCAGTCTGGCTGTTCACTGTACTATACCCTTGGACACACGTTCTTAATCCCAATCCTTCCTCTATTCTCACACACCCTCCCTAATCAAACAATCTTTCGAAAACTCATTCTCACAGGCTCATCATTTTTCCACACTATTATTTTATACGAGACTACGTTTGTTAGGTTACGTTGCAGTGTTACATAAATACTACACCTGCGCTTGGGACATGAGTATGGTCGCTGCGTTACGCTCTACGTTATGACGTGTCTGTCTGTCTGGCTAACTTGTCGTCTGTAGAAAAAAAAAAAAAAATGATTTTAACCAAACATACTTTAAGCAGAGAAGGTCAGTCTTGGGACTGACATTGTTTAATGAAACTGTAGAGCACTTTTTAGATACCAGTTTTGGCAGCCCACAACTTTCTATGCGCCTCTGACATAGAAGCACAGTTTGAAATAGCATAACCTGCACCATTAATTGCAGTTGATCGTTTCATCATGTCAGCCATAGGGGCACTGGGATCACCAAGCAATGAAAGTTACAAAAATATTGACCATCTAACAATTTTATCAGATCATAGTCTGTTGTTAGGGCAAATTTCCATGCATAGGTATATTCATTGCCTGACCTAAAAATCATCGTCTTTCAGTTCTAACAATCCGTTACATTCTTCTCCGCCCACAAAACTATCCAGGCAGTATTTGGATTACTGAAATCTCCCAATGTAATGTTGTTTCTGTTTTTGTGACATATTTTTAATTTGCTCTGTAGCATTTAATCATTTTCATCATCAAACTTGGGTCGTCTGTACACTACACAGAAAAGTTTTATTACCCTCCGTGAAAATATTTACATAACCATTGTATGGGTCAGTATGAAATTTATCTTTATTGCATCGGACCCTGAAAAGAAAGGAATTCAGGAAACTGGGGCAAATGTCATGAACAGAGGATCGAGAGTCCAGTGAGATCCCAGCACTAGGCAATGAAGCTGGCAGGCAGTGAAGACACTACTAACTCCTCATCATCAACGATTGGAAACGTAAATCCAAAGAGAAGGAACCAGTGTCCACCAACAAACCCAGAATTGGGGAGGACCTGAATGTCACAATTGCCAGACGATCACCGGCATGATACACCAAATCTAACATCTGGAGATGGGCATCTGTAGCAAAAGGGTGGGCCTCGCATCCATACTGAGGTGTAATAAGAATAAGAGATCTATGCACGAGGAGGAGGGTCTGATGTTCAGCACCCCAAGGGATATGAATCAGAAAGTTAAACTCAGTAGGCTGAATGCCTTAATACTTTACGACCTATCTTAACATACGGGAAACGAGGAACTCAGGTCAACCGTCTGTCAAAGTCTCAGAAACTGGGTCTTCCACACAGATCATGCAATCATAGAAATACAGATCTAGGTCTGGGTGAACCCCACGAAGATGCCAAAAATTCATAACCACAAAAGAAGAAATCACGAGACTCAGCCTGCTGGGAAACTCAATTGCGAGCCAGCTGCAACTTCTTCTCAACCAGAGACACTCGTGAGGCAGTGATGGAAATCGAGAGATCATCGACATATAGCAAACCACGTGCACCATATGGGAGTACATTGATTACAATGTTAATGGCAGCTGCAAAAACAATAACACTAAGGATACTATTTTGTGGCACCCTGTGAACAGGCATTAGAAAGCACATCCCTCACTTGAACCTTTCAAAAATTATTAGCACTGGATGTATAGTATTCAATGGTGCCTTTCCTGTGTTGTGCCTGTCACGGCCTTTTCCCTTTGAGATGGGTGTACATCCGTTCCTGTGCTCGCACTGGGTGGGAGAGGAGGGTTAGAGGTACTATCATCTTTGCTGTACTTATCTCTCACTGTCAGAGTAGGAGCGTTTACTCAGTAACTTAATGATTGGTACCTTCTCAATATGAGGTGTAAAATCTTTTTAGGCATTACTTGTCCTTGTGGAGCGTATGAGGAGCCTAGACGTGGTAGCGCTGTACAAACAGGGTGGTGGTGTTGTGGCGTCCACATGGGAAGAAAACGTTTTTGTACCTTGCCATGGGAAGGACCCAAGGTAGGTTTAGTCTAGTACATGGCGGCTTGATATCTTTGCATGGTATACGAGTATGTGCTGGGCTGTACCTCAGGACAGCCCAACAAATGTTACTTGCCTTTGACTAACGGGTCATTTCGGCCACAAGGACCGAGGGAAAGCAACGACTGAAACATCTTGACCTTGCAACGTCAGTAACTCTCTCTCTCTCTCTCTCTCTCTCTCTCTCTCTCTCTCTCTCTCTCTCGTACAGTACAAAGGAAGATAGTAGTTTGTCAGCCAGGAGGGTAAACCTAGAAAATTGGTCCATATCTGTTTGATAGGCCAGGATCCCTAGTTTCATAATCTGCCAGATGATAATTTATCTTGTCATCCTTGGACAGCTCGTGATGTTCACGATGGCGCCTAAGATGACCACTGAATATCTAAAATTGCATAGCATGGGTTCTATGGTACCTAGGGATGCAATATTGGAGTCATTTTGTAGGCGCCGTGGGTCAAGGAATTCATTTATGATATTGTCAAAGTCATATTTCAAATGAAACTTACATTTTTTTAGATTTCTGAAAAACAGTGTAGGCAAAAATGGTCAGCGAGCAGATTCTTAGATTCTATATCGGTAATGCTATAATATTGATTAAGAGGTATTTATAATTATCTCAATATAACTACCTTCGTTGACGGACGGGTATTTATAATTATCCAGTTATAACTACTTTCTTAATTACATATGGCCAGAGGGGCATTTATAATTATCCAGTTATGACTGCCTTTCCATTCTTGAATATGTTGGCATCATAAGTAGCAGTTTCATTTGCAGCATCAATATGAAACCCAAATTTTATTTAGCATTTCTTTTTAGGTGTGAGATGTAGTAAGATATATCGAGTCATAGCAGTTTATCATGATGGCTGAGGAAAAGTGCTACTTTTCACAGAAATTTCAGTGTGATGCCAGCTCAGAACTGCTGATAATTTCAGGTATCCATAGGATACTGACTGTTATAAGGTGCAATTAGATATAGTGTGATGGTCTTCACCAACAATTAGAGCAAATGTGTACAACTTAAGGAAAAACATTTCTAGGAGACTGCAAACTTCATATGTTTATCTAGTGTATGCCAGGTGTGTGAGGAGTAGACTGTAGCACCAGTCGAGCAGGGAGTACTCCCAAGGTGGGTGGGCAGCTGATGATAGGGAGAGCTGGAGCTCCAGTTTCATCAGCCCTCGGGACTAGTTCCTGATCGTCCCCGTTTGCTGAACTTTTTCAGTGTTTCAGTAACACAGAGAGTAGGCTAGCATGCTCTCTAATACATGTTTCTCTAACTGTCAGCACCAAACTATATGTACAGTACACACTACACTTCCTTTTCAAAACTGAAAAAATTAAAATGACACATGTTAATGATCCCTCGGAGTCCCCAGGGGAAGGATACCATAAATGCCCCCCCCTCCCCCCCCCTCTCCCGGTGACGACTCTAAGAGCTGCCTGGAACCACAGTCTGACTCACTTCTTCATTTCTGCAACATTCGCGGCCTTTTTTTTCTAACTTTCTCTCTGTTGAACATCATCTCTCCTCTTCTAAACCTCACCCTCTCTTCCTTACCGAGGCTCAGCTGTCTGAGGCAACTGACAGCAGACCCTTTTCTGTATCCTCCTACTTTCTCTATAGTCACTTCAAAGCCAAAGGTGGTTGTTGTGTATACGTATGCAACAACTTATCTTGCTCCCGTGTTCCTGAACTTGATTCTTCTGAATTTCTCTACTCTCTTGCTTCGGCTTTCCTGTCATTCTCTGACGAAATATATCTACACTGTTCACTTGACCCCAAATTCTACTATCAAAAATTCTTTGACTATCTTACTTCTACGATGGAACACATTCTATTCATTTCTTCCCTTCCCTGAAATCTCCATTCTAGGAGACTTCAATGTTTACCACCACCTTTGGCTCTCCTCTCCTTTCACTGATTTATCTGGTAAACAAACCTACCGGTACATCTTTTCTATCCTTAATGACCTAGAGCAGCTTGTACAGCACCCTACCCATATCCCTGACTGCCTTGGAGAGAGCTCCAACATACTTGACCTCTTCCTTACAACTTATCCTTCTGCTTATGCTGTTAATCTTTTCTCTCCTTTGGGCTCCTCTGATCACAACCTTATTACCTTAACCTGTCCTATCTCTCCAGTACAGCCTGTGGTCCCTCCAAAGAAACGTCAACTGTGGCACTTTGGAGCTGCGGATTGGCAGGCCCTCAGGCAGTACTTTGATTTTCCCTGGAATGAATATTGCCTCCGTGGCCGGTAGCCATCTGAATGTGCCTTGCACATTACGGAGGTTATTCTCTTCGGCATGGAAGCATACATTCCTTTCTCATATCCTTTGACTAATGCAAGAAAGCCTTGGTTTAATCACGCTTGTCCAAATGCTGTCAGCAACAAGGAGAGGACCTATAAAAGATGCCAGAGCCAACCCACCCCTGAATCACATCTTTTTTACGTTTCTGCCCGAAATCGTGCTAAGTCTGTTCTTCACTCTGGTAAAAATAATTCTATCCATACGAAATGCTCTCAACTCTCCAACTCGAATTCTTCCCGCTCCTTCTGGCACCTTGCCAAAAACCTTTCTAACAACTTTACCTCATCATCCTTCCCTCCTCTTTTCCACTATGATGGCTGTCTGACTTCCTCATGGCTGATATCAAAATTTCTTCAGCTGATGTATTTTCTTCCATCACGGGCCTAAATACTAACAAGGCATATGGGCCTGATGGAGTCCCTCCTGTTGTCATCAATAACTGTGCTTGTGTTTACACCCTGCCTAGGTAAACTCTTTTGCCTTTGTCTTTCAACTTGTACTTTTCCTTCTTGCTGGAAGTTTGCTCTCATTCAGCCAGTCCCAAAGAAGGGTGACCATTCCCAACCCTATAACTATCGTCCAATTGCTTTAACATCCTGTGTCTCAAAAGTTTTCGAGTCTCTTCTTAACAGCTTAATTTTAAAGCGTCTTTCCTATCACAACCTTCTTTCTGATCGTCGGTATGGGTTCCGTCAGAGATGCTCCTCTGGCGACCTTCTTGCCTACCTTTCAGACTCCTGATCATCCTCCTTTCGGGACTTTGGCGAAAGCTTTGCCATCGCACTTAACATCTCAAAGGCTTTTGATCGAGTCTGGCATAATCGCAGATTTCCAAACTGCCCTCTTACGGTTTCTATCTTTCTATCTGTGCCTTCATCTACAGCTTCCTTTCTGGTTGTTCTATAGCCGCTGTTGTAGATGGTCATCGTTCTTCTCCTAGATCTATCAATAGTGGTGTCCCTCAGGACTCTGTCCAATCACCAACTCTCTTCCTTTTATTCATCAATGATCTTCTAAGCTGTACATCTAACCCCATCCACTCATATGCAGATGATTCCACCTTTCAACTTTCCATTCGGTTCCTGCAACGTCCATCCCAACAGTTACTTCAGCAAACAAGGGATGAGGCTATGGCACACCTAATGTCTGACATTGCTCGTGTCTCTGATTGAGGTAAAAATAATCTTGTTTTTTTTAATGCATCAAAGATTCAGTTTTTACACCTATCAACCCGAAAGAATCTTCCACAGGAGTACCCACTAATGTTTAATAATATCCAGCTGAACCGTGCATCATCCTTGAACATGCTTGGAGTTTAATTCACTCGGGATTTATCTTGGAAAGATCATATTACATCTCCTGTAAAATCAGCTTCCAAGAGATTGGGTGTGCTAAGCTGACTCTGTACCTTCTTTACCCCTGCACAGTTGTTGACTTTATACACGGGTTTTATTCGCCCCTGTGTAGAGTACAACTCTCATGTGTGGGGAGGCTCCCCACATACAGCCCTTCTCAGTAGGGTGGAGTCAAAGGCTTTTCGTCTCATTAACTCTCCTCCTCTTACTGGCTCCCTTCAACTTCTGTCTCTTCCCCGTACTGTTGCCTCTTTATCTCTTTTCTATCGCTACTTCCATGGTCACTGCTCCTCTGAACTGTCTGCTTGCATCCCTCTATCTCTACAATGGGCGCGTAGCACCCGCCTAGCAACAAACTCTCAATCCTTTTCTGTCCAACTCTCTCATGGAAGAGTTAACTGTTACTCCTAGTCCTTCATTTTTGCAACAGGTCAACTGTGGAACTGTCTCCCTCTGTCTGTATTTCCTGCTTCCTATGATCTCCAGTCTTTCAAATGCAGTGTGTCCAAGTATCTCGAAATGAACAGGTCTTGAATTTGGCTCCCTTTTGCATTGCTTTTTTTTTTTTTTTTTTCTTAGAGGGAATTCTTTGCAGGCTCCTGGCCTTTGCTTCCTTCTTACTTGCATAAAAAAAGAAAATGTAGACTACAGCACAAAGGGTGTAACTCGCTCCCACAGATCAGATGAAGCCAACAGAATACACCCGCTGAATGAACAAACAGAGCTTCCATTACAGAAGATGTTTTTGGGTGTGTCAGAAAATAAGAAGCAGATCATTGAAATCATATGGCAGTCTCTGTTAAAAGATAAAACTTTTCACCAAGGCCACCTGAAGGACCAGAAGCTCATTGTCACTGGACTTGATGTCACACCTATTGAAATAAGCAAATGTGGTGTAGTCACTTTCAGAAAGAACACGGACACAACTCATGAAGAAGCAGACATCATAATGCAATAAAAATGCTGATTGTTGCTGAGGAAATGCCAGTTGGTATCACAGTGCTGTCTGATGATACTGATGATTGTGTTGCAACTGTACTATTACTTGCAGGAAAATAATTTACTTGCTGGTTACAGTGCAACCACCAATCACAGAATAAACTGTGGTCAGTATTGGAAGAACTGTGTCAAGGTTCAGAGAGATCACTCCTAAAATCCTCCTAACACATGCCCTTTCAGGCTGCGATGCAGCTGCCTGTTACCATGGTGTAGGGATAGCTGCTGTACTGAAAGTTATAAAGTCTGATCTGCTACTTTCATTGCTTGGTGATCCCAGTCCCCTTATGGCTGGCATAATGAAACGATCTACTGCAGTTAATGGTGCATGTTATGCCATTTCAAACTATGCTTCTATGTAAGAGGTGCATAGAAAGTTGTGGGCTGCCAAAAATGATAAACGATGCTCTACGGTGCCAAAAATCTGTGCACTTCCACCCACAACAGAATCATTTGAGCAAAATGTCAAACGTGCTCATCATCAGGCATGTGTCTGGCGATCTGTGAAGGATCCTGCCCCTCCAAAACTAGACCCTGAAATGTATGAGCGGGTAAAGGACCCATTTACAGCCACCAGTGCCCCTGACTGTCCCTGCAGGTGTGACTCTGGCACTAACATCAATCCTGCAACTTAAAAAGTTTGGTTGAAGAAGTGAGAATCCTTGCAAAACAGCTAGATGTAGCTGCAGAAATGCAGGATTGTTATGCACGATGTTCCGTGCATCTAACAATAAGAACTTCTTAAATGCTAACAAACTTGCTGCCACTCACTAGTGATCGTATGACTTGAAGATTTCACAAAATCAGTTTTTCAGGATGTATCTTTTGCTCTTCACATGATGGCAGTTGGTGTCATGTTTAGCATAGTATTTTTCGGTATATTAGCATTGTGAATTTACATAGAATTTTTATGTATTTTATAGCTACTGATTTCAGTAGCTATACCAGTTAAGAAGAACCTTTCTATGTTCACTGTTATCCCCAGGACAAATTACTATTATTGCATTTTTGTGGCTGAGTTAATGGAAATGAGTAATTTGGTAATTTTATTCAAGAAAATCTTAATTTCTCTGCGTATAACATAAAAATTATGATTTCAATGCATTGTTTAACTTAAAACCATGGAAGTAGAGCCAATTTTCATATCTCTGTTTCAATTAGGTGCTTAGATATGGGCAACTGCTAACGTGGCAGCCATCTTGGACACCATCTTGAATATCTTGAATTGCCTATCGATGACATGATGTCATCCTGCACATTCTGAAACCAGATATTCTGGGCTATCCAGCGGCACCATGAACAGAACTATAGACAACATTGCCAGGTTGGGTGGAAAATTGGCTGGCTACTGAACTACAGAGAAGATGTACGCCAGTGTGTTCACTTGCCTATTCTATGTTATTAAAGGCAGAGGACGACTACCTAAATGTATGAGTGTGAATGTGTGTGTGTGTGTGTGTGTGTGTGTGTGTGGTTCCGTTGATGTGATGTAACTGTACCTATATCTGTCTATCTATATACCTAGGCTGCATCCCCCAAGGAAAGGGAGGTAGCCAAGACGGGACGACACACACCCAATTAACTCATCCACTCAAAACACATTCATTCGCATCTTAGCCCCAAAGGGTAGAAGGGACAGACCCTCACGACACCACACCGAACGAGGGTGAACTGCACAGGGCAGTGACATCCGCAGCAGGGCCCAACAGCAGAGCTGGTTTACCCCTGCCACATCATAATGAACCCATCCCCTTACCCGCCACTGACCTGATCAGCTGATCAGACAAAATGCGGGAGAATATCCCCTCAGGGCTGCATCATCATTTATTCATTCACAATTTCTCTCCATTCATTTCTATCATGCACAGTCACTCTTCCTTGCTCAACAGACATCTCTCTCGCATCCAACACTCTCTTCATACCGTCCATCCATCCTATTCGTGGTTTTACTCTCAGCCTTACACCTCTCACATCAAATCTAGTTATCTTTTTCACCAATTGCTTATCATCTATTCTCTCCATATGCCGAAACCATCGCAACACCCTCTGCTCAACTCGATCAGCCACCTCCCGAACAACTCCAGTTCTCCTTCACACTGCATCATTTCTCATTTGATCCATACGCGTCATTCAACACATACTCCTCAGACACCTAATCTCCATTACATTCAAACTTTTCCTCTCTGCTTCACTCATATTCCATGTTTGAGCCCCAGATAATGCAGTCGGTACCAGAACATCCTCATACAGCCTTCTTTTTACATCCATTCAGCCTTGTACACACCGAGATACAAAGTCTAGAGACAGTCGAGCGACTGTGTATCTCGACTGTTGCGAGACAATCCAGATACAGATGGGCGACAGTCCAGAGACACACTGGAGACAGGGCAACTTTGTCTCTGGATTGTCTAAAGACTGTTGCGAGACGATCGCTAGACATTTCTGCTGCTTTCTCGCTGGACTGTTGCTAGACAATTGAGAGACAGTCCAGCGACTTTGTCGCGCGTCCGTGATTGAACGATCCACCTCGTGAATTCTGAAATATCAGTTTACAACCAACATTTGTCATATTAAACTCAAGAAGTGATACTCCAGTCACAGGCAAAATGTACATGTGAAGATGTACATTTATGGACGAATATATATATATATATATATATATATATATATATATATATATATATATATATATATATATATATATATATATATATATATATATATATATATATATATATATATATATATATATATATATTTATATTTATATATATTTATATATATATATATATATATATATATATATATATATATATATTTATATATATATATATATATATATATATATATATATATATATATATATATGTGTGTGTGTGTGTGTGTGTGTTTACCATATATACCGGTATGTATATTTCATTTCATTCATTCATCACCCAATCCTATAGTGCCCCATGAGGAGCGTAGGAGCTCGGGGCTAGGCAAGTTGGTTCTGACATTTAAGATGAGAGTGACCAGCCTCACTCATCCCTGAGCGGCATTACGTGAGCAATAAACCCCAACCCTCCCTTGGATATAAACCCTCACCGGCTCAATCCGATTGGAGCGCCGTATTTACTCACTAAACCACCAGGCGCCAAAATTTGGTTATATGGTTACCACTCAGCGTAGTACATGGTTTCCTGGTGTACAGGAAACCTTTTGGCTTGTCACTCAGTGTAGAGTCACCCACAGACAGAAGGAAGAGGAAAGAATGAAGGAATGAAAGACAATAGATGGAGTGTAAAGTCACCCGTAGGCAGAAGGACGAGGAAAGAATGAAGGAAACACAGGAGGATGGAAGGAAAGAAGAATGGAGGAGAGGAAAGGGCAGACACCCGAGAGCAGCACTATATCGAGTGAGTGGATGGTGAGCGCCCGCACCTACGTATATATATATATATATATATATATATATATATATATATATATATATATATATATATATATATATATATATATATATGTGTGTGTGTGTGTGTGTGTGTGTGTGTGTGTGTGTGATTGAATAATTGCCAAAACCAACATTGGAATCACTAAAGCTAATAACTGTCATGACTGAACCATATACGTACACAATTTTTCAACGATGTATGTAAAACGTGTAAAAATACCATAATTATTATTAGGACAGACCCGTATACGTACAATATAATCTTTCAACGATCATGTATAACTTTTATGCAAAATTAGAATATATAAATATACTCTATAATTATTTAAGATAAAACCATATACATATAATTATTCAATGTATGGTACAACTGTTATGCATAAATAATGTTAAAATAAGTGAATACTGACTCCTCATAGCAGGAGTCGTGCATTTGTAAATGTGAACTTAAAAAAAAAAAAAAAAAATCCGTCATCCGTTGCTAAACCCCTCCGCACCGAGCAACTTGTATCTTGTCTCCCATATCTAGTAGGAGACAAGATACAGCCGAAATCTTGTCTCTGGACTGTCGCGCGACTGTCCAGCGACAGAATAAGACTTTCCTGAGACAGTCGCGCAACAGTCTAGTGACACTGTCGCGCGACTTTTGCTGGATAAAGTATCTCGGTGTGTACGTTACCCAGAGACAGTGTCTAGCGACTGTTGCGAGACAAATTTAGATTTTTCTGAGACAGATGCAAGACAGTCCAGAGACAATGTTACACGACTTTGTATCATGGTGTGTACGAGACTTAAGCGGACAACATCTAAAAACTTTTTTCATTCCTCCCAGCACCTTTCCTACTTAATTTATTTTAAACTTCACTTCTGGATCTATTCTTCCATCCACAGCAACATGTGACCCTAAATACTTAAAACACTCTACCTCCTCAAGCAACTTACCATTCAAAACTATATTCATCCTCCTACCATCTACCAACCTTGTACACTTCATCAGTTTACTCTTATTCTCAGTTACTTTCAATTTCCTCCTTCCACACACCCTTCCAAACTTTTCTACCAACTGTCTCAATCTCTCCTCTGAATTAGCCACCAGTGCAGTATCATCTGCAAACAGCTGCTATTTCAGATTCCATTCTCTGCTGTCAACATTCACCAGACTCAGGCCTCCACCTAACCCTCTTGCATTCACCTCCCTTACAACACCATCCATATTTCCACAACCAAGGCGACATCACACATCCCTGCCACAACCCTACTCTCACGGGAAACCAATCACCCACAGTATTTCCCACTCTTACACATGCTCAACTGTTTACATATAACCTTTTCACTCCTTTTAGTAACCTACCATCAAGTCCATACAATCTTAAAACAGTCCACGAAGCCTCCCTGCCAATTCTATCATACGTTTTCTCTAAATACATGAATGACCAAAACACATCCTTACCTTTTGCTAAATACTTTTCACACACCTGTCTCACAGCAAACTCTTGATCCATGCATCCTCTCCCTCTCCTAAAGCCACACTGCTCATCACAAATCACTCCTTCTGTACCCTCTCTAACTTCCTTAATTAACACTACCATACACCTTACCTACAACACTCAACAGACTTATACCCCTAAAGCTAGTACATTCATACTTATCACCCTTACCTTTATACAACGGGACCACACAAACACTTGCCCAGTCAACTGGCACCATACCTTGCACAAGGCACACATTCAACAATCTTACTAACCAGTCAACAATAGTCGCTCCACCACCTTTCAGGCATTTCACAGCACACCCTTCCATACCTGCAACTTTCCCTGTTTTCATCTCCTTTACTCCTCCTGCACTTCATCCACAGTGATCAAAGAATCACTGAACTCTCCCAACACATTTATTCCTTGCACCCTTCCATCTGCTACAATCTAAGCCTCCCTTTCCTCCTCTACATTTAACAGTCTTTCAAAATACTCCACCCATTTCTTCCGTACTGCATCCATCTCAGTTAACATCCTTCCATTCTCTGTTTTTACTCGCTCTTCTTTTCCAGACTCTCCCTCTCGCACCCTTGTCACCTCCTTCCAAAACATTTTCTTATTCTGTTGAAAATTCTCAGTCAACCGCCTACCCCACCTGCAACTGCTGCCACTTTAGTATCACTCACACCCCCTCTCACCCAATTCCTCTTTTCCTTATACCTCTCATATGACACCTCATCCTTCCTCTGCAGTCACACTTCATATGCACGTCTCTTCCCAGCCACAGCCATACTTACTTCCTCGCACCACCATTCACTTCCTTTCTTACACCACCACCCACTCGTCTCACACCACACACCTCTTCCGCCTGCCCCACCAAAGCACTCAAACAACTGCCATTCCTCCTCCACACTGCTATTCTCCTGATCTGCCACTGCGTTCCACTCATCTTTCAATTTCTCTTGATACTCTATCATTTTCTCTCTTTTATCCAACTCACTCAGATATTCCCCCACTCTACCCTCTCAAAACTCTCACATCCAACAATCTTCCTATTACACTCCTGGACACAACCATATAGTCCATCAATGCTCTGTCAACAACCCTTCCACCCTCCTGTCTCACCCATGTATACTTATAAATATCTTTCTTCTCAAACAAGGTATTTCCAATGACCATCTCGCTCTCGACGCAGATCCCTATCATTCGTTCCCCATTTTCATTTCTTCTGGGCACACCATGCATACCAACTACACCTTCAACTGCTACATTTCCCACTCTAGCATTCAGATCTCCCATCATTACCACATTGACATTCGCTCCAAAACTCTGCAGACACTCATCAACATCATTCCAGAAAAACTTACACTCTTCTTCATCCCTTTCACTACCAGGCCCATATGACTCACAAATACCCACGACTCGTGTTCAAATTTCGCTTTCACCCACATCAGTCTCGTTGACACCTTGTTCCATTCAGTCACACACTGTTGTACTTCCGGACTCACTAACAAGGCCACACCTCTTGCCCTTCCTCTATCAACACCTGACAATCTTCCATTCACACTTCCAAACTTAGACTCACCTTTCCCTTTCATCTATTTTTCACTCAAAGCTAACACATCCAACTTTCTTCTCACAAATATTTTCCAAATCTCCTCCCTTTTAGCCTCAATGGTGCTATATCCACGCACATTCATAGACCCAATCTTCAGAGTACGGGGATAACTCAATCCCCCTTCCCTTTCTATAACCTGTCTCTTTTTTTAAACTAAAAAAACAAAGGACGGAGTTCCTTGTCCCCCCACTCCGCCCCTTTTAGTTGTCTTTTACGACACGCAGGGAATACGGTGGCAGAATTCTTCTTATATTTGTAACCAAAAATTTTTCAGAAAGTAGCCAAGACCAAATCGCCCTTATGACAGCCAGTAATTTTCCATCAGTTTGCCCTCCCTCCTACTTATGGCACCCCAGTCAGTCTCAAAATACTTTCAACTAACCAGCACAACATCATCACCACAAAATTTCCTAAGTATTTCAAATGTCTGTCTCTCCATGAAACCTCAAATCCTTCTCTCAAATAATTCAGTTTCATTACTATCACCCTTTGTACTTAAAATGATATCCCAAGCTTCACTTCCAAACAGTAGAGTGTGGATCACAGTGTTATGCAAAGGACTTCCCTATTTTCGTGCTCTCCTCCCCATTTCTTTTCACCGCTCTCATAATACCTGCAAACTTCCTTTGGTGCACTAAACCTTCTTTTAAACTGGCGTTCACCAGGTATACTTTGCCCTTATTTTTTAAGGAACTCACATTCTCGTTTTTGTGACCATTCATCTTACTGCGCATTTCTTGACTTCACTCCTTTTCTGAATGCAGTACTCTGTGCTTTGGTACATTAACATTAAAATTTCGTTTTCTACACATACTTCCAAACTCATTCACGACGTTTTACAACTCTCATTCACTTTCAGTCAGTAGAAGACTATCATCAGCGCACGACATGACAGGCAATTTCCACAACCTACCGTCCTTGACGAGGGATATTTAACACTGATCCCCTTACCACGCATTTTTTTTTTTTTTTATCATCCTCACATAAAAGCTTAACAACAATCAGCAAATTCTCATCTATTCCAAACATTCAAATCATGTTTAACATTGTCTGTCTCATGTGTAGTATGTCTTTCCCAGATATTCCTTCAGTGAGAATAACTTGTCTACCTACCCACACCCCTTTAACAAACTCTCTAACCAGTATGTAGGCTTTCTCCTCTACTCTGGAAAGTATCTTCCTATACACCTTTCCCAGTACACCTATGAATGCAGAAGCCCCATGTTCCTGTTATAAAATGAAACTTTAATCCTTGATTTCCGTTTCTCTGCCAGTCTCCCGTACTTACAGGCCAACCTATTTTTCATAGATCCATTCACCAATCATTTTCCATTACCTCCATGTATCAGTATTTCTCTGTTCACTTCCCCCACTTTTGCATTCTTCGGTAGTTTCACACTGATGCCATCCTCTTCTTTTCTTGCTTCTTTTGGCAGCAGTTTCCTTAGCCACTTACACTGTTTTCATTATCCATATTCACCTTTTTATTTTAAAAAATTCACTTTTGAATTTTTTTTCTCTCTTCTCCAGTTCCATGCTGTCATTTATATCTGTTCTCCATTATCACCCTCTCTTTCATTTTGGACGTTCTTTCCGTCCGCCTTACATGTTTTTCTTTTTTTTTTAACCTGCACATTCTCTCTCTCTCTCTCTCTCTCTCTCTCTCTCTCTCTCTCTCTCTTGATGTTTCTTCTCTTTTTAACAAACAACTCTCTCTTCCCTCTTTCTACACCCTTAAATCCTCTGTTCCCTATCAATTCATTATAAGCTCCCTTCTATCCTTCCACATCTAATTTCATCACGTAGTTTTATCGCCCTGTTATTTCTCCTATCCCCACACACCTTCACACATGCTACCCAAATTTCTTCTATGAGCACTTTACATACAACCACTTTGTTCCTCTGCTCCAAGTAAAATGTGCACTGTGCCCGGTCTTATTTCCACTTGTCTACTATCGTCTACCTTTTCTTCCTTCTGCAGTATTTTAAAATCTACTTGCAACATCTATTTTCTTTGTTTACTCATCGTTCTTGCACTTTCATCCGTAACATTACTACACAACGATAAGGCAAGCCACTCCCTATCCCCTATACTTCCAAATATTAAGCATAAAATATTCCAGGTGGGTCATGCACAAACACCCAGATTTAATCACAGTCCAATAAACTTGCCTCCCATCCTGCTTATTCTTCTGTATCTGTATATTTGGTAGCTCAGTTTTTGCCTGAAAAAGGAACTAGTAATTACAAGATCCTTTCCTGCGCAGTTTTAAACTAGGGCATTATCATTTCCATCCACCTCAGTGGATACATTCGTCAGGGAAACCATCCCTCCGATTTAATGTTCAACATTTGACAATTCATATCTTTTAATGAAAAATACACTTTCTACAATCAAACTTATCCCAACATACCTCTAAAGTCTCCCGAAAATCTGCTTTACTTTAAATATTCGACATACAGTTGTCCCATTTGTAGTTCCACTTTCAGCCTCTCGCATACAATCCATGATCCAACTGATCCATACACCCTTATTTCTTCCTTTAGTCTCCAATGCATAGCATTGCATACGCTCTAGTTTGCATTATCATCCACTCCGGCACACACTCACACAGTCCATATCCCCATTCTCTCACACATTTACCTACGAGTATTTTGATCTCAGTCAACCTGGAGATATCTCCGACCACCTTCACAATCCCCCTCTAATTTTCTCCGTCATTTGCGAATCTAACATTTCAGATCAACATCCAGAAAATATCTTATATATGATCCAGTAACGTCAACCGTTGGTTTGTTCGATTCAGAGGTTATCAGTATTTTTTGGGTGGGCAGGAGGGTGGGTGATTAGGGAAAGAGAGAGGAGCTACTAACCTTGCATAAAACTATTCTTCACCTCCAGGACATGTAAGGATCACATGAATTTGAGTATATGGTTACTGCACTGTACTATATACTGTTTCCTGGTTTACATATTTGAAAACATTTAAAAACTTTACTGGATAAATTTGGTTCATCTGAACAGTTAGTCACGATACTGAGGAACAAGATACAATTAGATCAGTGTGTTTTAACCCGTGGATGCACGTAAATTTCATTACACACTAGCGTTTGACTAAGGTCAACTTAACCCCAGTGGTTTTTCCTAATATATGGCTGTTTTACAATAGTTGGTTTTCTCAGGTTTTATCTTCAGTACAGGCAGAAATTATTTGCAATTTAGATTCGCCTTATAGGAAATTTATATCAGTATACATTGTTAATTTGAAGTTACAAAAATCAAACATATCACTCCAGCATTCATCAACACAATAAACTCTAGCACTAAGCGCATCTTGTTACGCTGTTCACGACATATGAAGTTGCTGTACATTGCACACTTCTGGCTGTTATTGTCATTGATTCGTGAATAAGACGCACACCTGGGTCTTATTCTGCCAGCTTCAGATGAATCCTGAAACACGATATAATTAACTCAGCTCCATTCCCAGTTCAGCAAGAAATATACGGCGTACACGACTTTTGTTCTGCATGTACAATGGGTAAACTTTTTTGTATAGTACAAAATGCATTGTAGCAGGCAAGTTCAAAAAACTGCACCACACTACCGCATGCCATCATTTACTCCTGTATTTTACGCAGTTGGTGCCAACCTGTTCGTCCAAACAGTCGACCCCGTCTTTGGTGGTGTTGTTGTAGTGAATCACCTCGGGCATCATCTTTGGCTCGTCTTTCACGTCTAGAGACTTGTGCTGAGTTGACAACACAAATACGTTTTTGTTCTGCTTGGCCTTATAAGATACAAGTTGTATCTGGTATTCAGTGTAAACAAACTTACTGCTGTACAGTTCAAGGTATTTTGCGTTGCGCAGCTCTTTTGGAAATTCTCTTCAGTTTTGACATATTGTTTGCACCATGGACAGAGACTTCACTGACAGTTCTCTAGCCAATTTGATGCTGGTGAAAAAGTTGTCGATAGTAATGTTTCTTCCAAAGTTATATATTGTATAGATTTTGACAGCTTCATGACAATGTGTGTCCCCAGCTCGTAGGTTCTTTCTTCTTCTCGTCCAGTGTAGATCATAATGTTTGATACGTATTATGTTTTTGCATCAGCAAGAATCCAAAACTTGAGTTCATATTTGGCCAGTGTGGATGGCATGTACTGTATGTATCTACAGCAACTTCTGATAGGGTACAGCTGCTCGTCCACAGTGATGCATTCAGTGGACCAATAGCACAATTGAGAATTGTGTGGAAACCAATCTAGAAAATGCACAGCTGCTAATTTGTTTTGGACTGTCGGCTGTTTCAGGTAGCAGGATTGTCGAATCGCAGGTGGTGGCGAATTTCTTGAAAGTGATTCAGTGACACTGTCTTTGAGAAAGTTGGTGAACTGGTAGGTGGGTCCCACTGAGAACGTACAGACTGGTTCTTGCTTTTGTACACACCTCTCAGTATACATATCCCAGTATATGCCCTCAGTTCATCTTTTGAGATGTGTTTTCAAGAACCTGCTTTCACTTGTTTCCCTTCACGGCATGTTTCAGTGAGTATAGTTTCATACATCACAATATCAAAAGTGAGATCGAATGCTGATGACGTGTTTTCAGTGATCATCTGTGCAGCATACCCAGTGATTCCAACTAGCGATTGTTATCATCCCTGAGCAGACTGAGTAGTAGCTATTCTCCATTTTTCACCCAAAGAACCAGGCAAGAACACTTGAACAGTGCTGATGGATGCTGCTGCTGTTTCTTTATCTGATGATTATTCTAATTCTTCACTGGTAGTTTCATCAGGAACAACAAATTATTCATCATTGATATCTTCATAGCACTTCTTCTGAATCAGAGGCGTGTATTATACTGTACCTTGTACTTCACCATTTGTAATTTTTTATCTAGCCTTAGCTGTAGCAAAAGACAACCTTATTTTGTGCTGGAATTTTGTCTCACTGGTAACTTCTGCATTCGGTGTCACACACCAGCTCTCGTCGAATTCTACTGGCCGCCATGTAACTTTACCACATGAATCACAGCCCACGCACACATGCATATGACACTTTGTCTTGCAGGTGACGACATTTTACTTTACAAGTGACGACACGACACCTCGACCCACACATGAAAGCTACGGCTTGTTGCGTTCGCATATGTTTGTGAATGTATGTGTGCAAGTATGGGAATGTGTGTGTTTAAATGTACACATGTGTGTATGTGTATGCATGTAGTGTATGTGCATGAACAGGTGCATGAGTCTGACATGGATATACGTTTGCACGAATTACTGAACATAATTACAAAGAGAAAATATGGAAAAGTGCTCTAGGGGCAATTTGACCCCAGTCACACAGAAATGTATAAACATTGTGTATTCTTCCAACAAAATATAGTAAAACAAGCTGATACTTTGCAAGAATATGCTCCATGCGATAATGGTAGAAGTCACAGAAGGAAAAAGTCTACTTTGAAGAAGAAGCAAAATTATCAGAGAAAATCAACATTGTGGGGTCATATTGACCCTGTCAATACACTATGTACACATGTAGTTGTGCTGCTAGTGTACTGTCACCTTTGTGATCCAGACTTTTACGTGGTCAAAAGGGGCAGAAATTCAAGTCACTATTGTTGGCCACTGTGTGCTGGAACGGTCGGGAACTCAGATTGACGGAGACTCTCTCCCACTAACAGCCTCTTCGGTTGCGTTCATTACATTTCAAGTGGTCAAGTTAAGAGTGGTAGCATGCCAAAATGAGGGGGCCAGTCTCCAACTCGGCCAACCCAAGCCCAAGCTTCGCAATTTTCCCCCAAAATGCTTCTAAGGTTACACATTAACAAACTACTAAGTAAGCTCTATACCACCAGTTCTCAAGGGTTATACAAACAATAAAGTTCGAGTGCGAGGAAATGTGTATTAACAAGACCAAACGAAAGGTAGAAATCTTCCCCACCTACTTGCTTTACAGTTTAAACCTGAATCAGTTGGCACGTTGTTAAATATATATATATATATATATGGTCCTAATATCAAATCCACAAAACTTAGCTCCTTTGTCCTAGTCCACTATGTGTCTTCACAATCATCCCTCTGAGCACATAGTTCACTGGTCCAGTCCTCTGCCACTGCCGACCTTGACCTCCACACTGGGACGACAACACTTGATTGTACCCGAGTCTATTTCTTTATTTCGTCACTATTATCACTCGTGGGATATCATTATTCGCGCTTCATCATACCAAACATCATTAATATCAAATTACTTACAGAATTCCTCGGGGAGGGGGGGGGAAGGATGAAGACAGTACTGACCATCTTCTACGTTTCACGGCCGGTGAGCGAGTGCAACACGCCAAAACTGCGTGATGGAAAGGGGGAGGAGGGGGGATGCCGGCTTACACTATATAAAATTTTAATTACTACAGACTCGTGATAGACTCAATGTGCTGTCTTTCCCTTTACAATCGATTACCCGAAAAAAATGACATTCTCTAGTTATAATAACTACTCAACAACACCTCTCTCTTTATACCCTTACATCGAAAAACAATAAAAATCATCGTGCCTTACATCACTTTGCGCACGCGTACATTATGCTGGATTACATGACCAAGGCACATATTCCCATCCACTCGAGATTTTATATTATAAAGAGACTTAATACTAATAAATTACAGTAGGAAAAAAAATGACTTAGCAACTAGGTAACTTAATCTATGTTCTGGTCACGTCCGCATGGTAACAACTAGCACCGGCCACACACTCGCACTCAACCAAACTTTTGGTAATATAAAATGAACTAGATACAACTCATTATCATTTCCGGGCACTACATCCGCCCACGGTTAGGGAAGACCAAAAGATCAGGCGACTGGACCTGAACTCCTCAGAAATACCAAGTACCCATACTTAACACACATGGTACGTAAGTTCACCTACTTGACCAGTCTCCCTCAATACTGCTACTGTGGAGTGTTTTACAAGCTCCTTGCTCGTGAGGGGAAACTAATCTACACGCCTCCAAAACACCAGCCAGCGTGTCCTATACTGCGACTGTGGGATATTACATAAGCTCCATGCTCGAGAACAGTCGGCGGCTATCGTGTCCACAAAAAAAAAAATCACAAGGAGAATGTCCTTCTACCAGGAGAAACTTTGTGCTTAGCTAAGAATAACACGAGCCACTCCACTGCATTCTGTCCAGAGAGACCAAGCGAAACCTATCTACCTCTCCTAACATGTGAGAGCCCCATAGTTCAGCTTCTCCAAGCCCTATAGAGAAGCTGGAAACTTCCCCTCTCTCTGAGCAACCCTATACTGCAGTTTGGGTATTACATACACTCAGTGCTCGAGGTTCTCAAATCAAGTAGGAACCTCCAGGTCGAGACCTTCAGGTAGAACTGCCCCTCACATGTACAATTCTCTAATTCTGGGGAAAAAAAAAGTCCTAACTGTGAGATCTCATTATCCCTAACTAAGCCTAAGAATCTAACCTAAAGAAAAAGAAAAGACTCGAGGTAAGGCAAGAACGACGGTCTATACACCGTGGTGCACTCGATTCGACAAACACTCAGCTTCCACGCTTCATCTCTCCAAAAACTGGACATACCCTAAACAACTACTCAACCCTATTAATCAACCCAAAATTACAACTCATAGGTACTGGTAAAAAAGATACGCAGGTACAGTCCGGAAAGACCTAGAAGGGCATACCTGACTCCATGTTCCCAGCCAGTTAAGGCAAGGACAAGGCTTGCTCAGAGAAAAAAAAATTATTATATACAACATATACACCATAAACCCATCATCTACGAGTACTGCAACCTCTCAGGTGGTCTCCGAGATATTACACTCGGCAGTATCTCTTCCTCTTCCTCACTGGTCAAAAATTTGTGATCCATCGTACTCAATAAGGCATCTCTTTCAACATATCTTTTGAGCTTTTCAGCTGCCCTACTCAGGATGGTGCCATCAAACACATTTCCTAACTCATAGGCTCTTCCCTGATAGATAACTTTGACAATCTTGTAAGGACTCTGCCATTTTCTATTTAGCTTTGATGCCATACTAGGCAAGCACTCTTCGACATAGATTCAAACTAATTCATTTGCTTCTAGAGAGGCATTCCTGCGTGCCTCATTTGCCCTGTTAAGGTATCTTGCTGTCATCTGACGTTGTGTCTCTTTGAGTATCTGTTTGACTTCTATTTTCTCTACACAGTCTTCGTCAGTGGGCAACTGCAAATCTCCTACCTCGCGATTTTCATGACGACCATAAAAAGCAAAGAATGGTGATGTACCTAGGGACGTATGCACTGCTTCGTTCAATGCTTTCTTAGTGTCACACAGGTGCATGGGTCACGTATTCGGGTGTTCTTGGCTCAAGATTGCCAGTACTGTCTTTAAGGTCCTATGTACTCTCTCAATAACTGAATTACCTCGGGGGTTGTAGGGTAGACAGAATCCTTGCTTAATCCCAACTCTCCTACAAAAATCTCTAAACTCTACACTGGTAAATTCTCCTCTGTTGTCCAAGATGACTACTTGTGGCTTGCCATACCTACAGATGTCCTTATTAAATTTTTCAGCTTCGGCTTTGGTGGATTTTGTACGAAGGGGGTAGATATGTAGGTACCTAGAAAAATGGTCTATCACCGTGAGACAATACCTGTGACCACTTCTACTATTATGCAAATCTATGAGATCTATTGCAACTCTCTGACCATTATCATCTACTGGTGGCAATTCCTTAAAATGGTGCACAATCATCCCGTGACCCTTGAACTGCTAACATGACTTGCATGATTTAACAAAATGTCGCACATCGGTAAGTAGAGACGGCCAATAGAAAAACTGTCTTGCCTTGGCTACCGTCTTGCATTCTCCTAGGTGTGAAGGGTTATGAACAATTGAACAGGCAATAGCAACTAAAGACGGGTACTACCAGGCACAGTTTAGACTTTCCCATGTCTTCTCTTTGCACATACAGAATCTCCTCGTTCATTTCGAAAGGGTAAATGGGATGATTACCAGACAACTTCCTGGGTAACTGACCTCCTCCTAAATACTGAATTACCTGCCTCCACCTTGGATCTGCTCTCTGGGCTTCCCTGATCTTATCCACCGTAAGGCCCAGCCACTGAAATTCTGCTTTAGATTGGTCTATATCTGAGGCCTCCTCGATTGTTCCTACTGGTCTACTCAAAGCATCTGGGACATAATGATTCACAATATTTTTATATCTTATCACAAAATTTTAGTCTCTCATCTCCAACAAATAACGTGACATACGTGGGCATTTAGTCTTTTTCTTAAAGATGGTGGTTAATGGTCTATGGCCAGTAATGATGGAAAAGGGTTTGCACCATAAATAGTGGCTGAAAAATCTACATGCACTCACTACTGGCATAGCTTCCTTGTCTGTTGCTGAGTATTTTTTTTCTGTCGGGGTAAGTTTCTTTGAAAAGTATCCAATAGGTTTCAGATCTTTCTTGCCCTCCAGCTGCATAAGAGCTACGCCAATATGCGAGTCGCTAGCATGGGTGTAACTCGAATGGTTTAGTTAAATCTGCGTTTACTAGTACTGGAGCTGACACTAACTATTGTTTAAGAACTAAGAATACATTCTCAGACTCCTCTGACCATTCAAATTTTGCATCCTTCCTAAGCAAATTTGTGTGAGGATTGGCAATGGCAGCAAAGTCGGGAATGTGTTTGCGATAGAAGTTAAACATGCCCACAAAGCGTCTCACTTCCTTGGCCTTCGTTGGTCTGACATCTGTTCAATGGCTTCGAGATTCTTACTGTCAGGGCTTACTCCTTTCTCTGACACTACATGTCCCGAGAACTTAATTTCTCACTTTATGAAAGAGCATTTATTAAAATTCTGCTTCATTCCAAACTCGGTTAATCTGCCAAAGGTAATCTTCAGTCGGTTTAGCATCTGATCGAAAGAGTCTGCCCAAATCACAACATCGTCTAGGTAGTTATGGCACAAACCTTCTCTAACTAAAGGGGCTAGCACTTGCAGCATTTTCCTCGTGAAAATAGCTGGACTCACAGACAATCCAAAAGGTAAGCGCTTGTATCTGAACAAATTAACTCCATCAGAAAAAGTTGTCAAGTCTCGAGAGCTTTCATCCAACTGAACTTGGAGGTAGGCGTCTTTCATATCAAGAGTGTAGTAAAACTTTTTCCCAGCACTTTCCTCTACTAATTCGTCTAATCGGGTTAGGGGCTGGATATCTATTTTGACCTTTTTATTATGAGCCTGATAATCAATACACATCCTTTTACTACCGTCCAGCTTGCTGACTAAGACTAGGGGGGCTAAATATGTAGCGGTCGATTCCTCAGTCACATCCTTTTCAATCATCTCATCAATCATCTCGGAAATTATCTTCCTTGCTTGCTCAGGATGCTGATACAAGGGCATACGCACGGGTTCAGAGTTGATGGTATCAATGTGGGCTTCAGGTACTTTAAGGGTTCCAATTTCCTTCGGACCAAGAATGAACGGTGCATGAGTACCAATATCAACTCTCTCAATTTGTCCCTCTGTGACTGAGACAAATGTGTCCACTTCAGCCCTCTGAGAATTTAATTAAGCGCAGCACGTCGGTCACTCCCATCCTGTGCCTGATCCATGCGTGATAACAAAGCATTATCTACCCAAACTACTGGTGCCACAAGGTCACCTTCTACCTCGCCGTCTGGTTGCACTAATTCAGGTGGACTTCTGTCCTGTACTTTGGGGCTAAGGTAGGTCAAACTCGACTAGTCAACAACATGGTACGTCCCCAACATTTGTCCTGGGTTTAGCTTCACTAGTCCCTTGGTTACACTGGCAATGGGTAAATAGCATGTCCTGTTCTCACTAAGCTTTATCCCTGGCCTTCTGAAATTTTCTAATATGTAAGACATCTCCGGGCTTTCTGTCTTTTTATGCAATAGGTACTGACATAACTGTCTGTGCAGGTACCACGGTCCTACACTTCACTTGTACAAGCTCTCCTTTTGCCTTTCTCGTATGATTAGTCTGGAACTTTATTCTGTTCACTGTCTGGCAAAGCTTATTTCGGACCTTGTACTGCTGACCACCCCAGTGCATCACCTGACTTCCTCCATCCCAAGTGAAAATCGCTCTACCAATTAAGTCCGCACTCATGAGCACTTCTGTTGACAAATAATAGTCTGGGACACTACAAATCGTTGCACTACGCTTGTCCCGGGGGCAATGTGCACTAACGACGAAACCTGGCCAACAACAGTTAACTTATGGTTGGATACTAAATGCAGTGAATGTCAGCACTTGCTAATCTTTTATCCTAATCTATTTGCTGTACTCTCTTTCATCAATGTTGCCACACTATCAGTATCTACAAAAGCTAAAACCTGATACTGGCTCAAAATCAAGCGTATCACTGGAGTGTCTACTTCACATCGAACTTTTTGAACTTCCTCCACCTCAGTATCTGAAAGGTTCTGACAGCCCTCATTCTGTTCTACATCCTGTATGCTACACACGACATGACTGGTAGCCTGCATTACCTCAGGGGCCTCTAGTCATTCCCTAGGCGGTTGGGGGTCTGGATATAACTGAGAATCCTGCTGTGGGAGGGAACTAGCTGTTGCGGGAGGTATACTTGGCATGCTTCTTTCTGGTTTTCTACTCAAGTTAGGTCTATCAGGGCATTCCTCAAGTCCCCTTCTAGAGTTAGCTTTCAAGCAATCAGAACAACTTCCTGGATCCGGTTTCCTTGGATAACTCGCCCGGTCATGTTTACTGCCATTTGAACACCACCCATAAGGGCACATTGTAGGTCTAGGTTTAAAGGATACCTGGTGTACAGGTACTCGAGTCACTGGACAAGTGTTGTCACTAACAACTGGAGATGTGATTCTAGTAGGGGTTGGAACATAATTATCAACAGACCTTTGTTCATCCACAACTTTTGCCACTCTGCCCCACTGCCTATAACCCCTTTCTCTCTCTAATTCTGAAATAAAGGTCTCCTCCAATTCTAGATCTTTAAACAACTCTAATCGTTCCCTAACTTCTTGGGATACATTACGTAGCACAGCTTTCTTCCACATCTGGTCCACAATGGGAGGGTTATTATGGGGATGTTCTCCACAAATTGCCCTAAAGTTACTCTTGAATTGTCTAACAAATCTCTTACATGGATCCACAAAGTTATACTCCATTTGGGCAAGCTCACGGAATGCATCAGCGATCCCTTCGGAACCTCTGAACTCCTGTTGCAACAATGTCTTAATGTCCCCATAAGTACCACCTGCCTCACATAAGCTTAACTCTCCCAGAACATACGTACGCAACTCTGTGTCCATACAAGTGAGTGCTACCGCCTTCCGCTGTTCTAAGTTCGCAGTCACTGATTCCACTTGTATTAGAAAGTGATCCACCAGGGTCCTAGTATGTAGACCATACATTTCACTCATCCTTAGAACATCACCATCCTTACACTCTAGTACTACCGAATTTCCCTGATACCTCTGCATACCTTCTACAGGCAACTTTGACCACTGTGGAATTGTCTGCCTAAATGGATTTCCAGACTTTATGGGGGTAGATTGTGATGGGCCTCCAATCTTGGTTGGGGTGAGTCCAGGTGGGCCTAACATCTCCTACAAAGCTCTAATACGCTCAAAACACTCATCAATTGCGGGTGGTTCCTGTTTCATGCCTACTTCCTCAGGCATCTAAGTCTCAATGTCAATCAATTTTTCAACACGGGACTCCATCATGAATTATACAAACGTGAACAACCCCAGGAGGTGAATGCTCAACTAGTAAAATGCCTAACTGCAACAGCAAAATAGTACACACTACAAATACACATACCTTATAATTCTACACATAATGCCAAGTACATATACCTTTTAGAACTGCGGGATAAGCTGTTACCTTAATTTTATTTAATGACAATCTTCTAAATGACCTCTCAATTACTGCTTACCAGTTTAATTACCCTCACATTAATAGGTCATCCCAACACTGTGCCACCACTTGTACTGTCACCTCTGCGATCCAGACTTTTACGTGGTCAAAAGGGGTAGAAATTCAAGTCACTGTTGATGACCATTGTGTGCTGGAACGGTTGGGAAGTCAGATTGACGGAGACTCTCTCCCATTAGCGGCCTCTTTGGTTGCGTTTATTACATTTCAAGTGGTCAAGATAAGAGTGGCAGCATGCCAAAATGACGGGACCAGTCTCCAACTCGGCCAACTCAAGCCCAACCTTCGCAATTTCCCCCCAAAATGCTTCTAAGGTTACACATTAACACTCTACTAGGTAAGCTCTATACCACCAGTTCTCAAGGGTTATACAAACAATAAAGTTCGAGTGGGAGGAAATGTGTACTAACAAGACCAAAAGAAAGGTAGAAATCTTCCCCACCTACTTGCTTTACAGTTTAAACCTGAATCAGTTGGCACGTTGTTCAAATATCTATCTATATATATATCTATATCTATTAGCTCCATTGTCCCGGTCCAATACGTTTCTTCACAATCATCCCTCTGAGCACATAGTTCACTGGTCCAGTCCTCTGCCACTGCCGACCTTGACCTCCACATTGCTCATACACTGGGACCCCGACTCACTCACTGGGACCTCGACTTCCACATTTGAACCTGCTAGAAGTTAATTTGTATAATTAATAACTATCCTCCCCAATGCAAGTAATCCCTTCACATGATCAGGAAAGTCTCATAATAAAGAAATATGAGTTACAACACTCGGCATCTCAGTAATAACAGAGTAACACATGGCACTACAGACACACAGGTCTGCTCAAAATAATACTTATTGTAGGGATAACATGGAAGAGAAAGTACTATAATAAATACAGTAAGCATGATTAACTTTTAATTCTAACCATGAAAATCATCAATGCATCAATATCATTGTGACTCACGAAGTAACTAAGTGAACATTAACGCACAAATAACACAGCCCTAATAATTACTGAACTGCAAAGTCATCTCAACACATATTAACAATTTACACTTCCCGGGCATCTGATACTTGGCCCACAAAAATCACACATTTATCTGAGACTCAAACAGAACTAGCTAGCATTCTCGTATTCCAGTTACTAAATAATAATACAAAGTACAGTACGCAAATATATGGGAAATACCTCACTATTCAGCTCACAGAATACCAGAGTGGAGTGGGAAACTCGGGACTCGCTCTTGCAATGGCTAATGGCGTCACCGTTACACACTTCCTGAGAAATGACAACACTTGATTCTCTATGAGTCTATTCTTTATTTCGTCACTATTATCACTCGTGGGATATCACTATTCGCGCTTCAGCATACCAAACATCATTAATATCAAATTACTTACAGAATTCCTCGGGGAGGGGGGGGGGGAAGGATGACGACAGTATTGACCATCTTCTACGTTTCACGGCCGGTGAGTGAGTGCAACACGCCAAAACTGCGTGATGGAAAGGAGGAGGAGGGGGGATGCCAGCTTACGCTATTTAAAATTTTAATTACTACAGACTCGTGATAGACTCAATGTGCTGCCTTTCCCTTTACAATCGATTACCCCCAAAAAATGACATTCTCTAGTTATAATAACTACTCAACAACACCTCTCTCTTTATACCCTTACATTGAAAAACAATAAAAATCATCGTGCCTTACATCACTTTGTGCACGCGTACATTATGCTGAATTACGTGACCAAGGCACATATTCCCATCCACTCAAGATTTTATATTATAAAGAGACTTAATACTAATAAATTACAGTAGGAAAAAAAATGACTTAGCAACTAGGTAACTTAATCTATGTTCTGGTAACGTCTGCATGGTAACAACTATGCCCCGGCCACACACTCACTCAACCAAACTATTGGTCATATAAAATGAACTAGATACAACTCATTATCACTTCCTGGCTCTACACTAGGTAAGTGTGTGGCCTGGTGATGACCAGCCTTAAGATGGAGTCCCTGTAGAGTGACTGGATTGAGCAACTTGGGTCATCTTGCTCATACCAATCTGTCCTAATACCCCATAGTGGAGACATCCAGTCCTTTAACAACCATGACAACATGCACTTATACATGTATAAATTGCTTGTCATCTTATATTACAAAACAAGAAGGAGCACTCGAAGCATGTAACACCTACTGCTTGGTGTAAAGACTAAATATTTGACTTTGCCATGTGACCTTGATCTTCAAGAAAGTACTTACAAAATCCAGTTACTTCATTCTAGCCTAACTATTAACCCGTCACGTCCCGACCACTTTCGCACCTCAGACACCCCCCAGTCCCGACCATTTTTGGAAAAATTTGTTTTTGGCTAAAACCTCTGCTTTTGGTGAGAAACATCGAAAATTCATAGAGAAATCGCTCACCTGAGGTTTAAAATACTGAATACAGGTAGGAGTACCTCCTTACTTTACAGGGTTTTCTATCAGGTTGGCTGCAAAGAAAACGAGTTCTATGGGAGGATAACTATTCCACACCATTCCTAAACGGTATTTATTTATTTATTTGGTACGAATTTATATGAAGTATGAGAGTATACTGGTTTTCAAACAGTAATATAGGCATTATAAGCATTGTTTCACTCACTAACTCATCACCATTCCTGAACTTCTTTTGCCACATTACCTGATCATCATTTCTGACTGTTTCTTCCTCTAATGCTATGTAAACTTTGTCCTCCACATTGTCATTGATTGGGGAATCACTCTGGCCCTGAATGTCTTTATTGGCCAGGTCACTGGTAACATGTGAATTGCCGAGACAATGGCGTGCGGGGGGGGGGTGAGGTCATGCGGTGTAAGGCATTGTCCCTGCTTGGCATCTTGTAGAGGAATAGAGGAAGGTGTCCCGTGTATACGTACGAAAAATCACTTGCGAAAATTGAAAATTGTGCAAATTAGGGACCTTGCATCGCAAAACGTACCAGTACGTCGACAGGACTGGCAAATGCAAAATGTTGCAACGTACCCATAGGTCGACGGGATGTCTCGGGTTAACACATCAACCAACTTTGGCTCAGATCAAATTAAAATTCTGTGAGGTGACTTTGTCCAGTGACCACGACCTTTAGCCATACCCTGCGACCTGAACCTTTGACTTATTGTTTTCAAAATCGAATCTCATTGTTCTTGGTTCATCCTGAACTCTGGCACAAGCTTTAGTCGAAATCAGTAAAAAATTGTACGAGTCAACCTTGCCATGTGACTCTGACCGTTCATAATTTCATATTCTTTGACACAGTACATCAGCCTTTTGGGTGATCTTCAACTTATCCAAAAGTTTGATCAACGTCATATCAAACTTATGGTTATGGTATTCACATACAGACATATGGATCGATCTTTGACTTTGCCTTGTGATCTTGAACTTTGAATGACAGTTCTCAAGACTGACTACTTTGGCTCTTGCTTGACCCTTAACCCATCCACCAAGACTGATGAAAATATTATCAACACTGAGTTAATCCTGCCTTGTAATGTAGGCCGTTGACCTTTCTTTATCACCTGGAGCTTTAACTTTTTGTTCTCAAACTCCAGTACTATTAATTTTTTTTACTTATGAAAGCTTTACCAAAATTTGGTCTAAATAAGTTTTAAAATGATCAAAATGACCTTACTCTGTGACTTTGACCTTTTCCTTATAGTATAAAAAAAAAAAAAATAGACTTACTCATGGCTGACCCTCAACTTTTAAGCTTGGTTAAAACTGGATGAAAAATGTTTCAAGTTATATAGTTAACAAACACATACACAAGTCGAAACTGAGCGTGCCCCCGTGACTTTGCCCTTTGACTACCGGTAATCGTTCTCAATACTGAGTTGCCTCATATGCTCTACCCTCACCCCATCCCCCCCCCTCAAATAAAAGTTATATTTGATTTTGCAGTGTCAAAATATTACCTAGCCTTTTTACCTTGACCTTTGGCTAAATAACTTTTTGTTACGTTAAACACACACACACACACACACACACACACATACACACACACACACACACACACACACACACACACACACAAACACACATTATACTAACTGGAGATTTTAATACAAATATAAATTGGAATACTCTAGATATAATTAGCCAAGAAAGCTGTTAGGACCAAAAGCTCCTGGATCTCGTGCAAGAGTTTTACCTAACGCAACATGTGAGGGAAACCACCAGAAAAAGAGGACTCGATGTACCTTCAGTGCTAGATCTAATATTTACTAGGCAAGAAAATGATATTGACAGTTTAATATATCACCCTCCACTCGGCAAAAGCAATCATGCAGTACTAAATTACAACTTCAGGATAGCATATGACATAGTTAACAGCAATGAAAGTTACAAAAAGAGCCTAAACTATAAAAAGGGAAATTATTAAGACCTAAAGAATAAAGAAATATTTCTTAGAAGTTGATTGGGAAAATGAGCTTAGGGGACAAGATTTAAATGCTGTATATAAAAAATTCTGAACATAAGAAAATACAGAAATGGTTCAATACAGAATGTAAAAAATCAAAAGAATGAAGAGATTTGTTGTGGAATAGATACAGAAGACACAACAGTGAAAGGGAGTATAATAATTACAAACAGGCAAGAAACGATTATACAAGAATAAGGAAGGAAGCCCAAAAACAGTTTGAGGAGGATATAATAAATAAAAGTAGTGATCAACCAATGCTATTTTACAGCTACATGAGAAGCAAAACCAAAGTAAAAGATATAGTACAATCCATTACGGACGAGGGAATCACATATACGCAAGAGAAAGATATTTGTGAAGCACTAAATAAGAATTCTAATTAGTTTTTACAGAAGAAAAAAATTTTGAGAGGGACTATGTGGAACATGCATGTCCACACATACTACCAGATATACAAATAGCAGAAAAAGTAATACAGGAGGAGTTAAGTAAATTAGACAGAGGAAAAGCAAGTGGTCGTGATGAAATTTCATGTTGGGTACTACGAGAATGTGCAAAGGAGTTAAGTAAACCATTATTTTTAATTTTCAAGAAATCCTTGAGTCAAGGTAAACTACCTGATATTTGGAAAAAAGCAAATATTGTCCCCTTATTCAAGAAAGGAAATAGACAAAATCCACTCAACTACCGACCAGTATCACTGACCAGTGTTGTAAGCAAGGTATTAGAAAAGCTTATAAGAAAAGCTTGGGTAAATCATCAAGAGGAACACAGTATGATAACAGAAAGACAGTTTGGTTTCAGAAAAGGAAAATCATGTGTTTCTAATCTGTTGAGCTACTATGACAGAGTAACAAACACAATACAGGAAAGAGAAGGATGGGTGGACAGTATCTATTTAGATTTCAAGAAAGCTTTTGACACAGTACCACACCAAAGACTTTTATGGAAACTGCACCATCAAGGAGGAATTCGAGGCAAACTGTTTTGTTCGATGCAAGATTTTCTCATAAAAAGAGAAATGAGAACAGTCCTAAGAGGAAACTACTCATCATGGAAAGAAGTGACTAGTGGAGTTCCACAGGGTTCAGTGCTGGCACCAATCATGTTTTTAGTGTATATAAATGATATAAACAGTAACACTGGAAATGAGAGCTATCTGAATATGTTTGCAGGTGATGCAAAAATACAAAGGAGAATTACTAACACAGACTCTTGTAAAGAGCTACAAGAAGAATTAAATAAACTTCATGAATGGAGTAATACATGGCAAATGGAATTCAATGTGGACAAGTGTCATGTAATCAAGTTTGATAAAAGTGGAAAAAGACCTGATTGGGATTATAAGTTAGGAAATAAAACCCTATACACATCAGAAAGAGAGAAGGACCTAGGTGTGATTATCAATAACAGACTATCTCCGGCTGACCACATCAGCGAGAAGGTACGGAAGATGTAAACACTGTTTGCAAATATGAGAATAGCATTCACATACATAAATGAAGACATGCTAAGAAGGATAATAACATCATTCATTAAACCAACCCTGGAATATGCATCAGTAGTCTGGAGTCCTCATCTCAAAAAACACATAGACAAGATTGAAAAAGTTCAAAGGGCCGCTACAAGATGGATACCAATCTTAAGGGACGTAAGCTACGAAGAAAGACTAAATAAACTGAATCTACCAACACTACAGGACAGAAGGAAAAGAGGTGACATGATAATGCTATATAAGTGCATATCAGGGAAGGAGAAAATAGACATAAATGATTACCTAACATATGGAGAAGCATCAGCAAGAGGATACTGCAAAAAAAAACTGCATAAGAAGAGAGGTGATAAAGACTTAAGGAAATTCAGTTTCCCAAACAGAGCAATTGATCAATGGAATGCACTACCGAATGAAATAGTGTGTGCCAAAAAAATTCACAAATTTAAGGATATGTACGATAAATATGGTTTAAGACACGGGACAGTACGAGCTTGACTCATTCCTGTAAAGATACAATTAGGTAAGAACAATTAGGTAAGAACACACACACACACACATACCACGAGCTCTAACACGTAACTTCTCCAGGATTTCATCCAGGCTTCAGATTACAGTTTCTCAAAATCAGGTATCCCTCCTCCAGACTTCTAATTCATGGTGATTTTAATGATAGGGATACGACAGACATTCAAGCACTCCTCCAGGTAACACAAATTGTAATCTTTCCAACACATGGTAACAACACTTCAGACTTAATACTGACTGTTATGTCTGACTTTTATCTTCCATCAGGATCTTTGTCCACTTTTGGATGAAGCAACCATACCTCCATCTTTTGGTTCGTGAAGCCCACACTTGCGCTAAAACAGAGACAATATATGTTAATATACTCCTAACTGACTCAGTAGTATGCTACTTTGGCAACTGAGTAGAAGTCACTGCAGTTCAAGATGGGAACACTAAATATGTCAATTACCGTATCTCAATAGGATTACTCAGGGCTTTTGTCACTTTTCCAGAAAAATCTGGACACATTCATCCCTCTGACACACCATGGATCATCAATCGTTTTAAACGTCTCATTCGGCAATGTAATAAGGCCTTCTGCAAAAGGAACACGGTTCAGTATAACTCATTAAGAAAAGGAGTCATTTGAGAAATAACAGTTGTCAAAATATCATAATATCATCCTGATAAACTTCAGCACCAAAAACACACCAGTGTAAGCCAATGGTACGGCAAGTTGAAAAAGCTGTGTGGTCTTAAAAGTCAAACCTCCATTTTCCTTGTGTTGCCGATCAGTATAATACCCATGCAACTAAAATTATTAACAACCACTTTGGCACCTTTTGCCAGCAGAAAAAGTGCTCCCCAGAACTTGCCTCTGTTCTGGTTGAATTATGCAGACTATACGTACGTACTTCTTCATTCTCTAATTCATGGAAAGAAGCCAATTTCCACCCATTTCCAAAGAAAGGAGATTCCTCTGACCCCTCTCATCACAGACCAATAGCTATCACGTCTTCTCCTGGTAAAGTATTAGTAACTGTAATTGAGAAGCACATATTTAACTCCTTGAATCGAACAACTTAATTATTGACAGACAAGGTTTTCGTCACGAAAGATCCACCATTGTGATATACTCAATCTGAGTATACTCAAAATGAACGGATCTTGAATTTGGCTATCTTTCATATTGTTTTTTTTTTTTCCTTGGAAGGAACGGTTTGCGGGCTCCTGGCCTTTGGTTCCTTCTTTCTTACATAAAAAAAAATCTCATGATTCATACCATTCATCAGTCAAATGACCAACATGGAGAAATCCATATAGTAGCCCTTGATATTTCTAAAGCTTTCGAAAGAGTGTGGCACCATTCCCTGCTATCCAAACTCCCTTGCTATGGACTAATGTCTTTTGTTCCTCTGCTTTCCTCATATCTCAGCGATAGAAAAATAAGAGTAAAAATAGATGATGTATATTTCAATTTCCACTCAATTAACTCTGGCCTGCCACAAGGATCAGTTCTGGCGCAATCCTATTCCTAGTCCATAATAATGATCTCTGTCTGTCACCCACAATCCCATCTGTTCATATGCATATGACTTAACACTTCACACTTCATTCATACTCAAACACCCATTCACAAGGTTTAATATCTCATACTCTCAACTCAGTGCAGTCATCTCTATAAATCGACTTATCTAAGATTGCTGAATGGGGACAAAATAACCTTGTCTCATTTAATTCTGGTAAAACCAAACACATACAATTTACTAATAGACAGGTATTGCCAGATTCGTATAATACCTTCAATGCTACTAATACTCCCATCTCCAAAAGTATTGAAATTCTCGGTGTCTCACTTAACAGTGCCCTCAGCTGGGCCCCTCATGGCAGATCAATGCTAAAACCGCCTCAAAGAAACTTGGATTATTGTACAGAGTCCGTAACTTCTTCACTGATGAGCAGTTAGCTATGATCTATGAGAGTCATAGCTCTTAGCTAGAATATTGCTCGCCCTTGTGGAATGGATGTGGAGAGGTTGTACTAAAACAACTAGTCAAATTTCAGAACACAGCTGTGGGAATTATTAATAACCCTGCTATTACAAATTATTTACCTCCCCTACAAATAGGAAAGAATGTTGCCTCCCTTGCATTATATTACAGATACTTGTATGGTAAATGCTCAGACGATGTTGCGTCCATTGTGCCACCTCTCCGTGCCTTCCCTTGTGCTACATGGAGCATCTGATAGGGCTCATGACTGGAATGTCATACAGCCATATTGCAGAGCTTCCTCCAGAGTTCTTTCACTCCAAACTTCAACTTACAGCTGTTCCAGTCCAACTGTTACAGATTTTTATGAATGGAGGACACTAGTAATCTGGTGTATGGATTATTTTTTTATTCATTTGTTTTTCCTTCTTCTGTTCTGTTATTTAAAAAAATAATAATAATAAACTTATCAACTGCATTCTTCCAACATATCTCCCCGCCCCCGAATTACTAACAAATGTTTTCGAACATGAAGTTGCCTCTCGCCTTCAGAATTTGAAACTTTAATGCTCTTTAACAACCCCAAAATTGCTAATTTGTCTATGTAAGGAAATTTCCATTGAACACTCTATATCACTTACATCTATCATCAATGCTTCTTTCCAACAATCTAAGTGCCCAAACATGTGGAAATCATCTTACATTACAGCAGTTCCTAAATCTCCCAAACCAATCTTCCTCAATGACCTACAACCCATTCCCATTACACGTATTTCTAGCCTGATCTGCGAAAGCTTTGCTACAGACTGGACCTACTAAGACATATGAAGCAAAATTGACATACACAAGTACGGCGATGTAAGATCATTATCTGCCACTCATTACCTCACCAGTTTTCTTGATTTAATTAAAGAAAAGATAGATAAACGCGAAATATCATTTGCAGCAGCTTTCATTGACTTTACCAAAGCCTTTGACCTAGCAAACAAAACAAATATCATCGCCAAAGCTATACGTCTAGGTCTTAGAGAATGGCTCGTCTCCTAGCTAGTAAATTTCCTGAAAAATCGCCAACAAGCCGTATGATTCAGGGGTATCATCAGTTTTTGAAACCTCTCTTGTGGTGTCCCTCAGGGCACACGGTGGGACCGTTGTGCTTCCTCATTCTTGTCACTGAGACCCTACAAGACACACAACAAGTTGGAAGGATGTCGATGACTCCACCATAACTACATCCATCGATAATAGTGCGCCAGACTTCATTCTCCTTCAAAACAACCTCGACACCCTTCAGGTCTGGAAACTTGAGAACCACGTTACCATCAGAACAACAAAACAGTAGTCGCGCATTCGACCTAGCCACAGCACTTACACCACTACGAACACACAAACTCGGAGACCCTGGAAATAGTGCACACAACCAAACTACTGGGCATCTGCATTGATGACAGACTTGGCTGGTACATCCACACAAATTCAACAGCCGCTGATACTTCCTTCAGACTACATATACTATCCACGCTGAAGAAACTAGTTGTCACTTCTCAGAACCGTACACATCTGTACTCTACATTTATTATTCCCAGACCGAGATACACATCCCCAGCCTGTTTCTCATCCCTCATCATTACACGGGAAAACATACCAGAAAAAGGTAAGAAAAGGGCAGTGAAAATTATCCTGGGCTCGAACTTTACCGACACTAATGAAGCTCACACCCAGCTGAACCATCCGTCCATCTCAGATCATCATGCTTACGAACTCCAACAGTTCAGAAGTTAGTCAGTAGTTCACGCCATAAACACCTGCATCACCCTGAGGCTCCCCATTCTCACAGAGCTGTTCGTCACCACAATCTACTGGAACCCATCAGAGCCAGATCGGACCATTACAAACACAGCACCATCCCAAAAGTAGTTAACTTCTTTAATAAACAACTTTTATATGTATGTGATTATTTACCAGCATATCACGTCCTGCCAATTTCACCTTTAATTAGTTCACTTTCTACATACACTTACCTTTACTTATCCAAGCATTAACTTGTCATATTAATTTGTATAAAATTCATTTCTACTGTACGTATATTTTCAGTCTCTGGCTGCTTGTGTTTGCTAATACACCGTTCATTATTATTATTATTATTATGATTTATTATTATTATTATTATTTATTATTATTACACACACACACACACACACACACACACACACACACACACACACACACACACACACACATTCCGAGTAAAAAATGGACTCTCTGTGGCTTCGTTAGTCGCTTAAGTAGGCCTATGTGTGATGTCTGGATTCAGCAGTGAAAGAAATGGATAACTGTTGCGGATATGCCCTTTGTTTAGTGCAACACAACTACTTTTGCTGAACGATAAATAATACAGTATTTCAACTTCTGTACTGCTTCTCAAGGAATTAATTATACATTCGGCACAGACTCCACTACAAACAAGCCGCAGGTATTTAGTTTATACAGGTAAACGACAAAAGGATGGATATCTTCATTATACTCCCCCTTCCACTTTGGTAATAGAAACAGTTGATAATAACCTAACATTTTTTTATGTTTTTAAAACCCTTGTGTTAGTTATGTGTGGTACGCTGTATTATGAAGCTGGATCCATCATTTTACATAGAAATAGGCAGAAACACACACACGTATATATATATATTGTTACGGAACAGAAAAAGATAATGTACACTTTAAGTGAGAATACTAAAAATCACTACTGTCCCGTAAAATTCCAGGTTCAAAACAAAAGAGTTAGGTAAAATTACAAGTTAAAGTTTAATGCTCAAACTAACAACAAAACATTCAGGACTCATAAGGATAATGTAATGGCAAAAAACAGGTTAAATATATGGTTAACTGCAATAGCCTCTATTAACACGAAATTAGCATGAGTAAATTTATCTAAGTCAGCCCTGATAAAATGACTATCTATCTCTATCTATATATTGCCAGACGCCTCAGTCCCGTTTGGGGTGGCCACAAACAAATCGCCTCCAAGTCGCCCTGTCCCCCGCCATTTCACTCCACTGCTCCCAACTCACACCCCCCTCTCTCATATACCTCTCCACCCCATCCCTCCATCTCATCCTCGGCCTCCCCCTCCCTCTTTCCCCCTCCACCTCACTCACATACACTCTCTTCGTCAGTCTTTCACCCTCCATCCTCTCCACATGGCCAAACCACCTCAGTATGTTCCTCATAACGCTTCCTATCACATCCACATCAACACCACAACGCTCCTTTATATCCTCATTCGTCAGCCTGTCTCTCCATGTGACTCCACAGGCTCCTCTTAAATAACTCATTTCCACTGCTCTCACTCTTGACTTGTGTCCTTCCAACAACGTCCAAGCTTCACTTCCGTACGTTAGAGTTGGTATCACAATACTGTCATGTAGTAACTTTTTCACTTCCATGCTCACTTCCCTGTTTCTTATCACTGCTTTCAAAGAACCAGCAACCTTTCTTCCCTGCTGTACCCTTTCAAGCACTTCACCCTCCAAACCTCCATCCTTACTCATCACACTGCCCAAGTACTTAAACGTACTCACATTTTCCAATTCCTCACCATCCAACCTCGCTGTACATTCACTGACTTCACCTCTCTCAAAGACCATCACTTTACTCTTCCCTACATTCACCTGATAAAATGACAATACCAGATAAAACTCAGTGAATGCAAGATATATTATTACAGATACAAAATATTATTAATAAGGGCTGACACCCAAAACACATGAATCACAAAAACCTTACTAGGCCTGAGAATTAATACCTTACGTTACACAGTACAAGAAAAAATGCAATAACAGTTATACTCAAATTACACAGCTGCTAGATGGTTGGAGACTTCCTGAGCACTCACAATAATAACAACTGTACAGGGGAGGACAGAGATGTGAGCAAAATGAGGAGTAGATCTAAGTGGCAATAACGCAGAGACTGAGCTCATTATATAGGGGCCGGCAGAGCTTGATACAGCTTGTAAGAAGGACGTGCAAATGAAGCCATGGGGACAAAGAGTTGACAATCCTGCTCTGAACAACAGAAAGAACGACTTACTCTACTATAAGGGAGGAGGGGGGGAGTGAGGTAGAACACGCTCGTGATCAAACATGCAGCATACTGTACGTTAGAATTACACAAAGGATGATGAAATCATAGGCTATGTAACACCTCCCCACAAAGAAAAAAGAAATTTACAAAGGAAATTTCTTATTACTCTAAAACAATCTGTCTAAAGTCTAGATAAGCAATCTGCAATAACATTTTCTTTCCCCTTGACATGTTGTATGTCTAATGAATACTCCTGAAGAAGTAGACTCCATCTTGTCAATCTCTGATTTTTATCTTTAAACTTACTAAGGAATTTCAGTGGGTTATGATCGGTATAAATGACTATGGGGTCAAAACCAGGACACAAATAAAATGAAAAATGCTGTAAACCCAAAATCAAGGCCAAAAGCTCTTTCTCAATAGTTGAGTAGTTCTTTTAAGGTGGAGTGAACTTCTTACTGTAATAAGATACAGGGTGTTCAATACCCTGATCATCCTCTTGCAGCAAAACAGCCCCAGCTCCTGTATCACTTGCATCAACGGCCATCTTAAAAGGTTTAGCAAAATTTGGAGTAGCGAGCACTGGCTGACTTAATGGGATAACTTTAAGTTTGCTGAAAGAGGATTCACAGTTATCGGTCCAGACAAATTTAACTCCCTTTTTCAGTAGGTCTGTAAGTGGTGATACAAGAATTGAAAAGTTAAGAACAAATCTCCGGCAATAACCCACCATTCCCAAAAATCTTTGTAGCTCTTTCCTACTTTTATGTCTGGGAAGATCACTTATAACCTGAATCTTAGCTGCTGGTGGTGCAACATGTCCATCACCAGTTACATACCCAAGGTACTGAACTTTAGCTTGACAAAACTTACACTTTGATAAATCAGCTACAAGATTAGCCGGAACCAAACGTTCAAGAAATTTACTGACATGGCATAGGTGATCTTTCCAGTTGTCACTGAAGATTAATACATCATCAATATAAACAACACACCCTGCCAAACCCTCTGTTACAACATTCATGAGCTTCTGAAATGTGGCTGGTGCATTCTTCATACCATATGGCATTACAGAACATGCAAAAGTCTTTCCTAGTGTTACAAAACATGAGATCTCCCTAGCACGTTCAGTCATAGGTACTTGCCAGTATCCCTTTAACAAACTTACTTATGTACCTAGCCTTTCCGATCTTGTCTATGCAATCTTCCATGCGAGGGAGAGGGTAAGTATCTGTTTTGGTTATCTGATTAACACGTCTGTAGTCGATGCAAAGCCGCTGTGACCCACCTGGCTTAGGAACTAGAGTGACAGGAGAACTCCACTCGCTCTGACAGGGCTCAATCATCTTGTGGTCCAACAGGTAGCCAAGCTCATTCTGGATGAGAGGAACTTTCACTGGGTTCACACGGTAAGGAGGCAGTTTAATTGGCTTTGCGTCTCCAACATCGACATCATGCATCAACACAGTGGTTCTTCCTGGAATGGCACGGAACACTTGCGGGTACTCCTGCAGTAATGCCGAAAACTCCTGTCTTTCCTCGGGAGGTAGATGAGAAAGCTTAGTCTGAAGATCATTCATGATATCAGGATTCTTCCCCAAACTATCACTCAGGCTCATGCTGCATGGGAGAACTTCACTTGCAGACTCGGGTGGAACAGCTACAGTGCAGACTGGGTTATTTTCGTCCCGCCTGTGATATAACTTTAGCATGTTGGTGTGACAAAGTTGCTTGTTCTTTCTACGATCTGGTGTGGCGATGACATAGTTGACATCACTGAGTTTCTTCTCCACGAAATAAGGACCACTAAACTTGGCTTGAAGAGGTTGCCCATGCACTGGTAGCAGAATCAAAACCTGATCTCCTGGCTGAAAGTGGCATAACCTGGACTTCTTATCATACCAAGTTTTCATCTTCTCCTGAGCAGCTCCTAAATTCTCTCTCGCCAGCTGTAAAGCAGTGGACAGCCGTTCTTTGAAATTCATCACATACTCCAGCAGGTTGACGTCATCTTCCTCCGACAGCCAGCATTCCTTGAGTAGCTTAAGGGGTCCTCTTACTTCATGGCCAAACAGTAGTTCAAAAGGTGAGAAGCCCAGTGATTCAATTGGAGATTCTCTTGCGGCAAATACAACAAATAGAAGACCTTTATCCCAGTCTTTCTGATGTTCCAAACAGTATTTCTTGAGCATCGATTTGAGTGTTTGATGATATCTCTCCAACGCTCCTTGGGTCTGGGGATGGTAAGCTGAAGACGTGATCTGGGTGATGCCCAACTCTTTCAGAGACTGCTTGAAAACATTTGACATGAAATTACTTCCCAGGTCTGACTGTACCTCCTTGGGCAGACCAAACTTTGTGAAGAACCCCAGCATTTCCTTAACCACGTTCTTTGCTGAGATATTTCTAAGTGGAATGGCTTCAGGATAACGAGTAGCCATATCAATCAGGGTCAACACATAAGAAAATCCTGAAGAAGTCTTAGGAAGAGGGCCCACAATATCCACCAACACACGGGTGAAAGGCGCCTCAAAAGGAGGAATGGGAACTAGAGGTGCAACCTTTTCAGTCTGATTACACTTCCCCACAACTTGACAGGTGTGACAAGACTTACAATACCAGGAAACATCCCTGAAGATACCTGGCCAGTAGAAGTGTTTCAAAATGCGTGCCACAATCTTCCTCACTGCAAGGTGTCCTGCCAAACTGGAATCATGAGCCACTCTAATGATATCCTGCCTACAAACACGAGGGATGACAACTTGATGTACAACCTCCCATTCACAGTCGGCTGATGCTGTTGGGGGTCTCCACTTCCTCATAAGTACTCCTGACTTTATATAATAACAAGTAGAAGCACCAGCTGACTCTTCCTCACTGCAAGCAGAGTTAGCTAGACCTTTCAACTCAAGGTCAGCAACCTGCAACTCAACCAACTCTTGACGAGACAAATTATCAACACTACGGGGTACTGCCTCATCTGGTGAGTGGTCCAAATTAGCAAGAAAAGTGTCAGCTAGGATAACATCATCATCGTCATCATCCTCTAAGTCACCAGTAACTTTAGACTTAGCCCTAGTGACAGCACATGCAGGGAACACATCAGGGACATCACAATCTTGGGTCGCAGCCAATGGCTCACTAGACAACTGAGGAGCTGGACACACTTGACTTCCACCAATATCATTTCCAAGTAAGAAAGTTACACCTGACATTGGGAGTGTCTCAACCAACCCAACCATAACGGAACCATTAACCAAACCCGACTCTAAATTCACTCTGCACAGAGGGACAGAGAAGTAATTATTCCCTACACCTTGTAAGATTACAGTTTCATCAGAGGAATTAACATTAGAGCCTAGAACACTGGTCAGCATAAGGGATTGGCAAGCACCTGTATCACGATATATTTTAACTGATTTCCTGTCATTACTGTCCAGAGGACTGACAAAACCTTCAGACAGGAAATTAGCACATGAACTCTTGAGAGTGTCACCCACGTCACTGCTCAAAAGAAGAGCTTCATCATGAGAATTTAATTTACCCCTCAAAGCAGGTTCAGTTAACTCAGTTAAAGAATTCTGGGAACTCTCAAGGGTGGACACTAGACCAATTGACTGAATATTTAAAGACTCCTTTTTGTTCACATCACGCTGTCTCCTGAAACATCTCTCTGTAGTATGACCAAGCTTACTACAATAAGTACATTTACTTTTCTGAAATCTAGAGGTGAAGCTCGTATTTACTTCCTGAGAAACATCATCCTTATTCTCTTTCCTGTTACCTGTACTCTGAGTAGAGGCAATGTACTTACTCTCAGCTTTCTTTTTTTCATTAGAATATCTCTTGTGAGTGAGAACATATTCATCAGCTAAAACTGCAGCATCAGACAAATTATCTATTCTCTTCTCATCAAGATATAGGCTTACATCTTTATTAATACACCTTTTGAAGTCCTCCAGCAAAATCATCTGCTTAAATTTGTCAAAATCAGAATCCACATTCTTAGAATTTAACCACTGCTCTAACAGATCTTCTTTGATTTTTGCATACTCAACATGGGATTGCTTATCTTGCTTATAAGTTGTCCTAAATTTTACTCTATAGGCTTCAGGAACAAGCTCATAGGCCTTAAGAATCAAGCTCTTAACTACATCATAATTATCAGATTGATCCTGAGGCAAAGATGCATAAGTTACTTGAGCTTTACCGGTGAGAACAGTTTGAAGGAGTACTGGCCAATACTTTTTGGGCCAATTAAAACCTGTAGCTACCCTCTCAAACAACTGAAAATACTTTGTTAAATCAGATTCATTAAAAGGAGGGACAAGTTTAACATTTTTAGCCACATCAAAATCATCAGAGCTAGATGATCCAGTTCCACCTTGTTTCATGCGATACTCATGGTCTGCCTGAATCCTAGCTAGTTCAATCTGTACCTGAGCCTGTGCCTGTGCCTACTGAATGTGAGTATTTGCCTGAAATTCAGCCTCCTGAATACGAGCCTGAGACTCCGCCTCCTTAGCCTGAGACTCAGCCTCCTTAGCACGAGCCTGAAACTCAGCTTCCTTAACAAGAGCCTCCTGCAGAGCTAGCTGTAACTTAGCTATTTCAATCTGCGTTTGCTCATTTGGAGGAGTTACATTAAACAAGCTTTCATTAATCATGTCAACAATTTGATCTTTAGAATGATGAGAGCGAACAGCAATTCCCAATTGTTGAGCAACAAGCTAAAGTTCATTCTTTGTTCTGTTTTCTACATCACACACTGTTTGCACATTTGACAAAAAATCTTTGGCTTCATCAAGCGTAGTAATAGTAGACATCATGAATAAATCACAGTCACAAAATATCAAGCAATATCCTTATGATAATATCCTGAATATCCTGGTGAGGTCGCCAAATTTATGTTACGGAACAGAGAAAGATAATGTACACTTTAAGTGAGAATACTAAAAATCACTACTGTCCCGTAAAGTTCCAGGTTCAAAACAGAGTTAGGTAAAATTACAAGTTAAAGTTTAATGCTCAAACTAACAACAAAACATTCAGGACTCATAAGGATAATGTAATGGCAAAAAACAGGTTAAATATATGGTTAACTGCAATAGCCTCTATTAACACGAAATTAGCATGAGTAAATTTATCTAAGTCAGACCTGATAAAATGACAATACCAGATAATACTCAGTGAATGCAAGATATATTATTACAGATACAAAATATTATTAATAAGGGCTGACACCCAAAACAAATGAATCACAAAAACCTTACTAGGCCTAAGAATTAACACCTTACGCTACACAGTACAAGAAAAAATGCAATAACAGTTATACTCAAATTACACAGCTGCTAGATGGTTGGAGACTTCCTGAGCACTCGCAATAATAACAACTGTACAGGGGAGGACAGAGATGTGAGCAAAATGAGGAGTAGATCTAAGTGGCAATAATGCAGAGACTGAGCTCATTATATAGGGGCCGGCAGAGCTTGATACAACTTGTAAGAAGGACGCGCAAATGAAGCCATGGGGACAAAGAGTTGACAATCCTGCTCTGAACAACAGAAAGAACGACTTACTCTACTATAAGGGAGGAGGGGGGGAGTGAGGTAGAACACACTCGTGATCAAACATGCAGCATACTGTACGTTAGAATTACACAAAGGATGATGAAATCATAGGCTATGTAACAATATATATATATATATATATATATATATATATATATATATATATATATATATATATATATATATATATATATATATATCTACTGGAGGGGGCAGGGGGGGCAGTCTGCCCCCCTGGGAAAATTTGGGGGAAATGCTGAAAGGGATTTTTGACATAGTTCTTGTATGACAATACAGTTTTTCTAATTATACTACTTGTACTTTAAACAGTATTACCTATTTCCAAAAATATTTATTTGGGAGCAATACTTTTTTTGAAATTGAAAGCTAAACTAACTATTATAAAACCCTTGAGAAGAAATGACCAGTTATAACTTAACAATTTCCCCTATCACCTTAGATTATGAGGTTAATATTAGAGCTCTATTGATGTTTTGCACTTGAATCCTGATGAGGTGCATAACTGGCCTTCCTGTCCCCTCAGCCACATCCTCTCATCCTTTCGCCATATCCTCTCACCCTGCAGCCAGTTGCAAACAATCACTGCACAATTATTGTTACAAATAGCTAAAACAAGCAGACTTTTTTGGAGACCATGAAGCTATTTTGATCATCTCAGTCTACATTTAAGAAGGTAAGCAGATATAAGTATGAGCGTCAGGGGCTCTTTTGGGTGGGGGACAGGGGATGTGTCCTCCTCCCCCACCATTGGAGGCCAGGGGACAGAGTATCTTTTGTCCCCCCCCCCCACTTTTCTAGGTGAAAATTTTCAGGATGCATAGCTTTACGCCGTTTTTCTTTTCTTTTTTCTTAATGGAAAAATCCTTTCCATACAGTACAGTACAGTTCAGGTGATATGAAAATCATTCCCTGCTGACCGGGGCAGGTCGAGTGGTCACCTGAGTTAAGGATTAAGAGAGGTTAATCCCACCAGATGTATTTACTTAGGCCAGTCTTGGCGTATGTACCATCCCTGATGCCTGAGCCAATAAGAATCAAACTATTTTATGAATAAGTAGTGGAAAACAAAATTTCTGTTGGCTACCACCACAGCAGTAGTACTAAAAAGAATACCAGACTGGGGTGGATGCGGCAATGAATTTTAATTTATACATATGTGCTAACTGGAGAGAGAGAGAGAGAGAGAGAGAGAGAGAGAGAGAGAGAGAGAGAGAGAGAGAGAGAGAACAGCAAAGGAAAATAGAAAAAAGCGATAGTATCACGAATGTGGAAAAGTGTGTGTGTTAGGGACAATCAGTGTGTCAAGCGCAGGTGCAGAAAGATCATTTAGCAAAGTCAGATTGACTAAGAATTATCTCAGGGCTACCATGATTGATGAACGTTTGTCAGGCCTAGCCCTAATTAGTACTGAAAGAGATAAAGTTGAATCAATATATTCTGAAGCAGTGATCACCAGGTTCAGTGACATGAAAAAGAGAAAGATTGTACTTTAATATCTTGTTATGAATAACAATGCAATGGCATCAACATAAAGTAATCTTAGTATTGTTGTATGTATTTACTGAACATCAGCACATTAAATGAACATGCTCGTTTCACTCTGTAAATGTTATAAAATTAATAAGGTTATAAAACGTCTACATATAAAACTTTATCTTTAATGCATGGATTTCTGTGAACTATAAAAAATTCAATATAACTACCCTAGTTTTCAGTATTTTCACTCATATTTCCTTTAGTTTTTCTTTTAGATACTGGAACAAATACGAGTATTGATGTAAAATTATTTCTGATGACATAAAGCATCAAATCTAGGAAAATTTGTGGTGACAGATATTTTTGGGGGAAATATTCCATGAGTTTGCCCCTCCTGGCAAAAATCCTGGATACGCCACTGTGTGTATATATACACTCAACCCTCGGCTATCACTCCCAGTTGGTCCCGCTATGGCTGCGCTATAGCCGAAACCGTGATAGCCGAATTGAAGAACTTAGGGTAATAATTCTAATTGGTGCCATGACCTCAATATTTACCCCTAAGATACCTTTTTTGTACCACATATTAATATATAATAGTCTAAAAATGAGCATGTTTTATTATGTGTTCACGATTCTTATAAATACCCCTCACAGTTGATTCATTGATGTTATGTTTCTTCCCCACACTTCGCTTGATCTGACCATTCTCTTTAAGTTTCACATTTCCAGTTTATCTGCATAACATAGGTTCTTCCTTTTCTATATTTCCCTGCCAGGTGCCGCAGCATTATGTTGGGTGATGGTAGGGGGACGGGGAGGGGGTACGTTGGCCATGGTCATATCATAAAAAAGGTTATTGTTCTCGCTATCACTGTTCACGGTCTGAGGGCGCGCACTTGAATGGTTTGGCGGGCAGGAGACTCAGTCAGGCGGCCAATCAGTGCTCGGCTGGCACTGATGTCACACGACCAATCACAGAGTGAAGCTTTTGTTGGCTGGGTGGAGCACTGCAGCCTGGCCTTTTTGAAATTTTCGAACATTTGCGGTGCGTGATAGCAGGCATTTAGTGCGTGATAAAGGTATTTGGGTAGTTTTTTATATAGGCGTGATAGCGAGATACGCTATAGCGGAACCCGTGATAGCCAAGAGTTGAGTGTATATATATATATATATATATATATATATATATATATATATATATATATATATATATATATATATATATGTATGTATGTATGCAAACTAACCACAGGAGAAATGAAAGGAGCGACAGTGAGTACTTTCGTATATTACATCTTCAGACAGAGTGAGACAGAAACGTAAAAGGTAGAGGTCTTTTATGCACACCCGCAGCAGGTAGTGGCACACAGAACAATGGATGACCTGAATTTTTACCTGCGGGGTAACTTATGGTCACCTGCAGGAGGGAGTGGAACACAACAAAGGATGACCTGAATCTAAAAATGCACGTGACAAAGGAGGAGGGAGTAGGAGGGGAGGAAAGGGGAGTGTCAGGGAGGGGGAAGGGGGAGGGGAGGAGGGGAAATGGGAAGGGGAGAGGGGGGGAGGGAGGAGGGGATAAATATTGCTGCTTAACTTAAGACCTAGAGGATTAATGCTTGGTGTGTCCCATACAGGTGTGACTACACCACCAGGAGATGACAGGGAACAATCACGTGTTAGTCTGAGGGATACTGCTTTAAAATCAATTCAGTTAACAATTTATCACACTTAAAATGACCATAGCTTACGTTTAAATTCTTTTCATATGTGCCAGAAATTAGACAAATTGAAAAAGCTGACTCCCTGCATATAACTACAGCTGATAAAAGCAGCGATGTAGTAGTCATGAACAAATGTGACTACAAGGAAAAAGTGAGTGAACTGTTGCGTGACACCAACACCTACAGTGAACTAAAAAGAGATCCAACTGAAAAACAAAGTAGAAAATTCCATAAAGAAATCAAGACTTTGCTAAGAGGAAGGGATGACTTGACCAAACAGTTCTCTGTGCAAAATCCATCTGCACCATATATGTATGGCTTGATTAAAACTCACAAACCAAACAACCCCATCAGGCCAATTGTAAGCTCTGTAGGCTCTACGACATAGAAGCTCTCCAAGTGGCTTGTAACACTGTTGTCCCCTGTTGTAGGCACTATCTCTGATTCATTTGTACAAAACAATGAGGATTTGGTAAGAAAGTTAAAATCTCTAAATGTCATGTACCCCTACAAATTAGTCAGCTTTGATGTTAAATCATTATTCACAAATGTCCCTGTTGATGATGTTTTAACTTTCCTGCCAAGCATTCTGGGTAGTAACACTGATGGTATTCCCTCTGAAAACATTATCAAGCTTGTGAACTCTTCTTTTACCTTTGAAGGTAAATTTTACACACAAAAATTTGGTATGGCCATGGATAATCCCCTCTCCCCAGTTCTGTCAAATATTTACATGGAATACTTTGGGAAACATTTACTGACCTCCATAAAAGAGCAAAACATAGTCTGGCTCCGATACGTGAATGATATTCTGTGCTTCTGGCATAACAGTCTTCCCATTGATGAATTTCTCCTGCAGCTAAATTCGTTAGTTCCATCGATTAAGTTTACTCATGAGATGGAAATGGATAATGAATTGCCATTTTTGGATGTAAAAGTTATCAGGCACCAAAACGTTTTGAAGACTAAGGTATACAGAAAACCTACAAATATTATATGTTCATTACTATTCAAACCATCATATTAGTGTAAAAAGATCTGTGTTCATATCCATGCACCTAAGAGCATATAGGGTTTCAGACCCAGAATTTTTAGATGATGAACTAAAAATGATTCAGAGAATTGGAAAGAAGCTAAAATATCCACAAAGCATACTAACTCAGTGCCACAATACAGCCAAGAAACGATTCCTTGAAGGGAAAATAATCAGCCAGATCGACAAAACATGCAAAGAACCCTTGCCCTCCCCTTCCATGAAAATTTTCTTGATGTTGTTCACATACTGAGGAAACTCAATGTACAAGTAGTATTCAAATATGAGAACACCATAAAAAAAAAAAATAAAACTCATCAAGAACAGCCCTTTCAGTAATTCAGGCGTTGTTTACAAAATCCCATGTAAAAGCTGTAACAAATTTTACATAGGACAATCTGGAAAAGATTTGGAAACTAGTATCTCACAACAAATATACAGTGTAAGGACAGCCCAACAGAGTAGTGGTTTATTTCAGCACAAAGCATCCAGTGATCACCATATTGACTGGACAGGCTCCAAGATTCTAGCAAGATCAAAAAACTTAGATGAAGGAAATGTATTAGAATCTTGTCTAATTTCTGGCACATATGAAAAGAATGTAAACATGAGCTATGGTCATTTTAAGTGTGATAAATTGTTAACTGAATTGATTTTAAAGCAGTATCCCCCAGACTAACACGTGATTGTTCCCTGTCATCTCCTGGTGGTGTAGTCACACCTGTGTGGGACACACCAAGCATTAATCCTCTAGGTCTTAAGTTAAGCAGCAGTATTTATCCCCTCCTCCCTTCCCCCTCTCCCCTTCCCATTTCCCCTCCTCCCCTCCCCCTTTCCCCTCCCTCCCACTCCCCTTTCCTCCCCTCCTACTCCCTCCTCCTTTGTCACGTGCATTTTTAGATTCAGGTCATCCTTTGTTGTGTTCCACTCCCTCCTGCAGGTGACCATAAGTTAAGCCGCAGGTAAAAATTCAGGTCATCCATTGTTCTGTGTGCCACTACCTGCTGCGGGTGTGCATAAAAGACCTCTACCTTTTACGTTTCTGTCTCACTCTGTCTGAAGATGTAATATACGAAAGTACTCACTGTCGCTCCTTTCATTTCTCCTGTGGTTAGTTTGCATAATATCTTCACGGTGAAGTGAAGTCTCTGCGTATATATATATATATATATATATATATCAAGGCTGCTTCCCCCCCGGAAAGGGAGGTAGTCAAGACAGGACGACACTCTCCCCATTTACTCATCCATTTGAACACATTCATTCGAATCTTAGCCCCAAAGGGGAGAAGGGACAGATCCTCACCGCACCACACTGCACAAGGGTCAACTGCGCAGTGCAATCAGTGACATCCGCAGCATGAAGTGCTTCCATATGGAGGTGTGTAGGCTTGAGTATTGCTTCAACTTAATAGCAGTTAGATCACTAGCAGCCAGACTACAAGCCGCCAGACTTAGTAGCAATCAGATTACTAGCAGCAGTCAAGAACACTCATAATAAGTCATTAGCCAGCCAGGATGTATACTTTCTTCTGTTTTCCTTAAAAATAATAATAATGCTATGGAGAGGCCCATGCCCTCCAGTGGAATGTTGCAGGCTGCACATTTTGTGTGTGTGTGTATATATATATATATATATATATATATATATATATATATATATATATATATATATATATATATATATAAAATATATAGTGTGTGTATATATGCGGCTTTCATGGATTTGGAGAAAGCATATGACAGGGTGGATAGACAAGGATTGTGGAAAGTGTTAAGAATATATAGTAGATGGGAAGTTGTTGAATGCTGTGAAGAGTATGTACGATGGTGCGAAGGCTGCAGTGCGTGTGGATGGTGAACTAAGTGAATTTTTCTCTTTGAAAGTTGGGTTGAAACAGGGATGTGTCATGTCTCCATGGTTGTTCAATCTGTACATGGATGGGGTAATAAAAGAGGTACAAGGTAGAGTAGTGGATGTTGGAGTGGCCCTGGTGAGAGAGGATAATGTTTGGAAACTCCCTGTACTGTTGTTTGCAGATGATACTGTGTTGTTGAGTGAAGACGAAGGGGAGCTGCAAGGCTTGGTGGATGAGTTTGAGAGAGTGTGTAAGAAACGGAATCTAAAGGTGAATGTAGGGAAGAGTAAAGTGATGGTCTTTGAGAGAGGTGAAGTTAGTGAATGTACAGCGAGGTTAGATGGTGAGGAATTGGAAAATGTGAGTACGTTTAAGTACTTGGGTAGTGTGATGAGTAAGGATGGAGGTTTGGAGGGTGAAGTGCTTGAAAGGGTACAGCAGGGAAGAAAGGTTGCTGGTTCTTTGAAAGCAGTGATAAGAAACAGGGAAGTGAGCATGGAAGTGAAAAAGTTACTACATGACAGTATTGTGATACCAACTCTAACGTACGGAAGTGAAGCTTGGACATTGTTGGAAGGACACAAGTCAAGAGTGAGAGCAGTGGAAATGAGTTATTTAAGAGGAGCCTGTGGAGTCACGTGGAGAGACAGGCTGACGAATGAGGATATAAAGGAGCGTTGTGGTGTGGATGTGGATGTGATAGGAAGTGTTATGAGGAACACACTGAGGTGGTTTGGCCATGTGGAGAGGATGGAGGGTGAAAGACTGACGAAGAGAGTGTATGTGAGTGAGGTGGACGGGGGAAGAGGGAGGGGGAAGCCGAGGATGAGATGGCGGGATGGGGTGGAGAGGTATACGCGAGCGGGGGGTGTGAGTTGGGAGCCGGGCAGTGACATGGCGGGGGACAGGGCGACTTGGAGGCGATTTGTTTGTGGCCACCCCAAACGGGATTGAGGCGTCTGGCAATATATATATATATATATATATATATATAAATATATATATATATATATATATATATATATATATATATATATATATATATATATATATATATATATATATATAATTTTACGTAACAGAGAAAGATAATGTACACTTTAAGTGAGAATACGAAGAGTCACTACTGTCCCGTAAAGTTCCAGGTTAAAAACAAAAGAGTTAGGTAAAATTACAAGTAAAAGTTTAATGCTTAAATTAACAACAAAACATTCAGAACTCATAAGGATAATGTAATGGCAAATAAACAGGTTAAATATATGGTTAACTGCAATAGCCTCTATTAACACGAAATTAGCAAGAGTAAATTTTATCTAAGTCAGCCCTGATAAAATGAGATACCAGATAAAACTCAGTGAATGCCAGATAAATAATTACAGATACAAACTATTATCAAAAATGACTGACATAAAGAACCTCACACGAATTACAAAAACTTCACTAGGCCTACAAATTAAACTCATGCTACACAGCACAAGAAAAAATACAACAACAGTTATACTCAAATTACACACAGCTGCTAGATGTTTGGAGATTTCTTGAGCACTCACAATAATAATAATTGAACAGGGGAGGACAGAGATGTGAACAAAATGAGGAGCAGATCTAAGTGGCCATGATGCAGAGACTGAGCTCATTATATAGGGGCCAGGAGAGCTTGATACAACTTGTAATAAGGACGCGCAAATGAAGCCATGGGGACAAAGAGATGACAATCCCGCAAAGTATAACAGAGATGTCGACTTACTCTACTATAACGGTAGAAGGGGGGAACTGAGGCAGAACACGCTCGTGATCAAACATGCAGCATACTGTGCGTTAAAATTACACAAAGGATGATGAAATCATAGGCTATGTAACACCTCCCCACAAAGAAAAAGAAATTTACAAAGGAAATTTCTTATTACTCTAAAACAATCTGTCTAAAGTCTAGATAAGCAATCTGCAATAACATTCTCTTTCCCCTTGACATGTTGTATGTCTAATGAATACTCCTGAAGAAGTAGACTCCATCTTGTCAATCTCTGATTTTTATCTTTAAACTTACTAAGGAATTTCAGTGGGTTGTGATCGGTATAAATGACTATGGGGTCAAAACCAGAACACTAATAAAATGAAAAATGCTGTAAACCCAAAATCAAGGCCAAAAGCTCTTTCTCAATAGTTGAGTAGTTCTTTTGAGGTGGAGTGAACTTCTTACTGTAATAAGATACAGGATGTTCAATACCCTGATCATCCTCTTGCAGCAAAACAGCCCCAGCTCCTGTATCACTTGCATCAACAGCCATCTTAAAAGGCTTAGCAAAATTTGGAGTAGCGAGCACTGGCTGACTTAATAGAATAGCTTTAAGTTTGTTGAAAGAGGATTCACAGTTATCGGTCCAGACAAATTCAACTCCCTTTTTCAGTAGGTCTGTAAGTGGTGATACAAGAATAGAAAAGTTAAGAACAAATCTCCTGTAATAACCTACCATTCCCAAAAATCTTTGTAGCTCTTTCCTACTTTTAGGTCTGGGAAGATCACTTATAACCTGAACCTTAGCTCCTGGTGGTGCAACATGTCCATCACCAATTACATACCCAAGGTACTGAACTTTAGCTTGACCAAACTCACACTTTGATAAATTAGCTACAAGATTAGCATGAACTAAACGGTCAAGAAATTTACTGACATGGCATAGGTGATCTTTCCAGTTGTCACTGAAGATTAATACATCATCAATATAAACAACACACCCTGCCAAACCCTCTGTTACAACATTCATGAGCTTCTGAAATGTGGCTGGTGCATTCTTCATACCATACGGCATTACAGAACATGCAAAAGCCTTTCCTAGTGTTACAAAACATGAGATCTCCCTAGCACGTTCAGTCATAGGTACTTGCCAGTATCCCTTTAACAAATCAAACTTACTTATGTACCTAGCCTTTCCGATCTTGTCTATGCAATCTTCCACACGAGGGAGAGGGTAAGTGTCTGTTTTGGTTATCTGATTAACACGTCTGTAGTCGATGCAAAGCCTCTGTGACCCACCTGGCTTAGGGACTAGAGTGACAGGAGAACTCCACTCGCTCTGACAGGGCTCAATCATCTTGTGGTCCAACAGGTAGCCAAGCTCCTTCTGGATGAGAGGAACTTTCACTGGGTTCACACGGTAAGGAGGCAATTTAATTGGCTTTGCGTCTCCAACATCGACATCATGCATCAACACAGTGGTTCTTCCTGGAGTGGCACGGAACACTTGCGGGTACTCCTGCAGTAATGCCGAAAACTCCTGCCTTTCCTTGGGTGGTAGATGAGAAAGCTTAGTCTGGAGATCATTCATGATATCAGGATTCTTCCCCAAACTATCACTCAGGCTCATACTGCATGGGAGAGCTTCACTTGCAGACTCGGGTGGAACAGCTACAGTGCAGACTGGATTATTTTCGTCCCGCCTGTGATATAACTTTAGCATGTTGATGTGACATAGTTGCTTGCTCTTTCTACGATCTGGTGTGGCGATGACATAGTTGACATCACCGAGTTTCTTCTCCACGAAATAAGGGCCACTAAACTTGGCTTGAAGAGGTTGCCCATGAACTGGTAGCAGAATCAAAACCTGATCTCCTGGCTGAAAGTGGCGTAACCTGGACTTCTTATCATACCAAGTCTTCATCTTCTCCTGAGCAGCTCCTAAATTCTCTCTCGCCAGCTGTAAAGCAGTGGACAGCCGTTCTTTGAAATTCATCACATACTCCAGCAGGTTGACGTCATCTTCCTCCGACAGCCAGCATTCCTTGAGTAACTTAAGGGGTCCTCTTACTTCATGGCCAAACAGTAGTTCAAAAGGTGAGAAGCCCAGTGATTCATTTGGAGATTCTCTTGCGGCAAACACAACGAATGGAAGACCTTTATCCCAGTCTTTCTGATGTTCCAAACAGTATTTCTTGAGCATCGATTTGAGTGTTTGATGATATCTCTCCAACGCTCCTTGGGTCTGGGGATGGTAAGCTGAAGACGTGATCTGGGTGATGCCCAACTCTTTCAGAGACTGCTTGAAAACATTTGACATGAAATTACTTCCTCGGTCTGACTGTACCTCCTTGGGCAGACCAAACTTTGTGAAGAACCCTAGCATTTCCTTAACCACGTTCTTTGCTGAGATGTTTCTAAGTGGAATGGCTTCAGGATAACGAGTAGCCATATCAATCATGGTCAACACATAAGAAAATCCTGAAAAAGTCTTAGGAAGAGGGCCCACAATATCCACCAACACACGGGTGAAAGGCGCCTCAAAAGGAGGAATGGGAACTAGAGGTGCAACCTTTTCGGTCTGATTACACTTCCCCACAACTTGACAGGTGTGACAAGACTTACAATACCAGGAAACATCCCTGAAGATACCTGGCCAGTAGAAGTGTTTCAAAATGCGTGCCACAGTCTTCCTCACTCCAAGGTGTCCTGCCAAACTGGAATCATGAGCCACTCTAATGATATCCTGCCTACAAACACGAGGGATGACAACTTGATGTACAACCTCCCATTCACAGTCGGCTGATGCTGTTGGGGGTCTCCACTTCCTCATAAGTACTCCTGACTTTACATAATAACAAGTAGAAGCACCGGCTGACTCTTCCTCACTGCAAGCAGAGTTAGCTAGACCTTTCAACTCAGGGTCAGCAACCTGCAACTCAACCAACTCTTGACGAGACAAGTTATCAACACTACGGGGTACTGCCTCATCTGGTGAGTGGTCCAAATTAGCAAGAAAAGTGTCAGCTAGGATAACATCATCATCATCATTATCCTCTAAATCACCAGTAACTTTAGACTTAGCCCTAGTGACAGCACATGCAGGGAACACATCAGGGACATCACAATCCTGGGACGCAGCCACTGGCTCACTAGACAACTGAGGAGCTGGACACACTTGACTTCCACCAATATCATTTCCAAGTAAGAAAGTTACACCTGACATTGGGAGTGTCTCAACCAACCCAACCATAACGGAACCATTAACAAAACCAGACTCTAAATTCACTCTGCACAGAGGAACAGAGAAGTAATTATTCCCTACACCTTGTAAGATTACAGTTTCATCAGAGGAATTAAAATTAGAGCCTAGAACACTGGTCAGCATAAGGGATTGGCAAGCACCTGTATCACGAGATATTTGAACTGATTTCCTGTCATTACTGTCCAGAGGACTGACAAAACCATCAGACAGGAAATTAGCACATGAACTCTTGAGAGTGTCACCCACGTTACTGCTCAAAAGAGGAGCTCCATCATGAGAATTTAAGTTACCCCTCAAAGCAGGTTCAGTTAACTCAGTTAAAGCATTCTGGGAACTCTCAAGAGTGGACACTAGACCAATTGACTGAATATTTAAAGACTCCTTTTTGTTCACATCACGCTGTCTCCTGAAACATCTCTCCGTAGTATGACCAAGCTTACTACAATAAGTACATTTACTTTTCTGAAATCTAGAGGTGGAGCTGGTATTTACTTCCTGAGAAACATCATCTTTATTCTCTTTCCTGTTACCTGTACTCTGAGTAGAGGCAACGTACTTACTCTCAGCTTTCCCTTTTTCTCTAGAATATCTCTTGTGAGTGAGAACATATGCATCAGCTAAAACTGCAGCATCAGACAAATTATCTATTCTTTTCTCATCAAGATATAGGCTTACATCTTTATAAATACACCTCTTGAAGTCCTCCAGCAAAATCATCTGCTTAAATTTACCAAAATCGGAATCCACATTCTTAGAATTTAACCACTGCTCTAACAGATCTTCTTTGATTTTTGCATACTCAACATGGGATTGCTTATCTTGCTTGTAAGTTGTCCTAAATTTTACTCTATAGGCTTCAGGAACAAGCTCATAGGCCTTGAGAATCAAGCTCTTAACTACATCATAATTATCAGATTGATCCTGAGGCAAAGATGCATAAGTTACTTGAGCTTTACCGGTGAGAACAGTTTGAAGGAGTACTGGCCAATACTCCTTAGGCCAATTAAAACCTGTAGCTACCCTCTCAAACAACTGAAAATACTTTGTTAAATCAGATTCATTAAAAGGAGGGACATGTTTAACATTTTTAGCCACATCAAAATCATCAGAGCTAGATGATCCAGTTCCACCTTGTTTCATGCGATACTCATGGTCTGCCTGAACCCTGGCAAGTTCAATTTGTGCCTGAGCCTGTACCTGTGCCTCTTCAATACGAGCCTGAGATTCCGCCTCCTTAGCCTGAGACTCAGCCTCCTTAGCACGTGCTTGAAATTCAGCTTCCTTCACACGAGCCTCCTGCAGGGCTAGCTGTAACTTAGCTAATTCAATCTGCGTTTGCTCATTTGGAGGAGTTACATTAAACAAGCTTTTATTAATCATGCCAACAATTTGATCTTTAGAATGATGAGAGTGAACTGCAATTCCCAATTGTTGAGCAACAAGCTTAAGTTCATTCTTTGTTCTGTTTTCTATATCACACACTGTTTGCACATTTGACAAAAAATCTTTGGCTTCATCAAGTGTAGAAATAGTAGCCATCATGAATATATCACAGTCACAAAATATCAAACAATATCCTTATGATAATATCCTGAATATCCTGATATGAGGTCGCCAAATTTATGTTACGGAACAGAGAAAGATAATGTACACTTTAAGTGAGAATACGAAGAGTCACTACTGTCCCGTAAAGTTCCAGGTTCAAAACAAAAGAGTTAGGTAAAATTACAAGTTAAAGTTTAATGCTTAAATTAACAACAAAACATTCAGAACTCATAAGGATAATGTAATGGCAAATAAACAGGTTAAATATATGGTTAACTGCAATAGCCTCTATTAACACGAAATTAGCAAGAGTAAATTTTATCTAAGTCAGCCCTGATAAAATGAGATACCAGATAAAACTCAGTGAATGCCAGATAAATAATTACAGATACAAACTATTATCAAAAATGACTGACATAAAGAACCTCACACGAATTACAAAAACTTCACTAGGCCTACAAATTAAACTCATGCTACACAGCACAAGAAAAAATACAACAACAGTTATACTCAAATTACACACAGCTGCTAGATGTTTGGAGATTTCTTGAGCACTCACAATAATAATAATTGTACAGGGGAGGACAGAGATGTGAACAAAATGAGGAGCAGATCTAAGTGGCCATGATGCAGAGACTGAGCTCATTATATAGGGGCCAGGAGAGCTTGATACAACTTGTAATAAGGACGCGCAAATGAAGCCATGGGGACAAAGAGATGACAATCCCGCAAAGTATAACAGAGATGTCGACTTACTCTACTATAACGGTAGAAGGGGGGAACTGAGGCAGAACACGCTCGTGATCAAACATGCAGCATACTGTGCGTTAAAATTACACAAAGGATGATGAAATCATAGGCTATGTAACAATATATATATATATATGTGTGTGTGTGTGTGTGTGTGTGTGTGTATGTGTGTGTGTGTGTGTGTGTGTGTGTGTGTGTGTATTTAGTCCGACATCTACATCATTCAGCAAAACGGCAATATGCTGCTTTTAGTTAATTCAGTTTCTGCTTGAAAATCATATTTATGTGACTTATATTTATGTGGATTAAACAGAAAGATGTTTAATTAAATAAAATAATCCTTTTCTTAGAAAATAACGAAATAAGGATGTATACAGGGACCGGTAATGAAGTGAACACATGGGAATTACATTAATATGCTAAAGACATTAGCAAAACTGTGCTGTATTTTTCTGTGAGGTAATGAGATGCCATTTAAACTTGCAAATTGCACAATGCGTTTTTTACTTTGAAGGTGGTTCACTCCGTCTGAAACAGGAAGCTGCGTAGTGGGTATTATTGTTCTAGTGATAAGTGAGACGTAAAAAAGAAGTAAAATTAAATTATAATTACTGTGGATCGAAAGCAGACATAACTGGAGATTGACTGGCTTATAAAGTTAGGGAAAGAACTGGATATATTAATGTGTCCAGCATGTATGAGACACGTTGGAAAAGGCATGAAAAGTACACTGATTTATTTTAAAAAATACACGTAGATATTTTTATAGAAAAGACGAGAAAGGAACTACAGTACACTATACGTCTCAAATCCACAGTTCTGGCATTAGGAGAGCATATATAATCGTGGAATTTTTTCCTAAGTAAGTTCTCGTATCCATGCCACCAAGATACTCGACAACATGAGAAAAAAATGTCGACTTCAATCTAGATACATTTATCTGGGACAAATTTTAAGTAAATCTATAATTCATAGAATGAGGTCTGTTACTAACAACTTGTTCTATTTTTGCACTATGCGAATTCCGAAGCAATTTTTACCTTTATTACTGCTGTGTTCTTTGCCTTTCATTTTCATCAGTATCATTTACTTCACACCATCGTTCTGCATTTTGATCAAATTTTTTATGTGATATCATCAAGTTAAGAATTAGGACTATTTAATTTAACTTGCTGCAGGGTCGACGAGTTTTCAGATAATACATGTTTTGTTTCTTTAGCTATTCTTCATAGGGCACATTTCCTCATTCAGGGGATAATTTTAGGGGCATTTCGCTGCACTCTCTCAAGTTCATCTTGGTTCTAAATAAAGTTCATTGACCTGTGTTTAGTCGTTTCACGAACATTGATTATCTCCACACTCGCTTCCCAACTATGTACACAGATCCACCATAGTTTTAATGGTTCAAAGGATGCTCGGTTTTAGTTTTCAATTTGGTATTGTTTTTCTTTTTTTTTTCTTTTTTTTACTTGATAGAAAAGCTGATAGAACTGCCATATGTAACATCTGCTACTTTTCCATAGAAATTTAAATTGTGTGCTTATATCCACCGTAGCTTTAACAGCATCAAAGGTAACTCAGTTTTGCAGCTCAGTTGGAAACCTTTTTGAGGGAGTATGGCGGTGAACTTCGAGGAAAGTCACTTATATAACGCGTACTACTTTATAAGTTACTTCTAACGATGTGTATAGGTCTGTTGCTTAATTTTTTCCAGGATACCTCACATTTAGTGCTCATTTTGTCATTATTTGCTTTTTATTACTAGTTTGGTTTACAAAATTTGAGACAGTTAACTTGAATAATATCAACTGGATTTCCATAGACTGTTGCATTTCCATAGAGCTCCTAGTCTGAGGGCTCAGTTTGGCGATGTATTTGTTTATCAGCGATACGGTGGCATTTCTAAGAAACGTTACTTCTTTAACAACCAAAAAGAAACGTTACTTCTTTAACAACCATTGTTTTCACCTAACCTTTCTGTCAGTGTGTGTATGTTAGCTGTAGCATTAAACGTCCCGAGATAACTAAACTTGTCTGTTTTTTTTCTTTCTTTCTTTTTTATCAATGTGGTCGTGTAATTTAGGAAGTTGTTTTAGTAATTCCTATTTTTTTTCATGAGCTTCCAAGGATGTGCGTATTTCCATTGCAGCTTTAATAGTTTCGAAGATAACTACTGTAAGTTTAGGTTAGTGCTCTGCCACTATTCTTTATGCCTAATACTGTTCTCGATTGCTTTCCATGTTTGGGCAATGACTATACATCTAATAAAATATTCACACAGGATCTATATTTTTGAGAGAGTAGAAAAATATCAAAATAATAACCCATTATTTCTTAATAGTTACAACTCTACACAAGACCGTGAACAACTTCTGGACTCTGATGTACACGAAAGCAAGAGTTTTCATTTGCCAATTCCAGCAGGTTTCTGTGTCGCCACATCGTTCCATGGAAAGGAATACTGAATCTGAATTTTTTTATGAATGGTGCAACACGAAAGTTTTGGTTAATAATAATTTTCTTTGTCTAGGGCTTCGAACTGCCGAAGTAAAGTACAGGCCGTCCACGCACTGGCAAGTTCACCAAAGCCTCATTAGCAATATGTCGTAATGATTCAAGATATTGCTAAATGGCTATTGAATTCAATAGTTTGGAAAGATTGGTCCCTTCAGTTGCTTTTCTTTTCCAATGTTTCTTCTTCTGTATAAATTTATGTTTGTAATTCAGTCTCATTATGACATGTGTAGCCCGTATTCAGCGACTCTGTTATTTTCGAAGTACAGGAGTGATTTTAACCCGCCCCGTCTCGACCACTTTTCCACCACTGACTCCCCCCAATCCCGACCATTTTGGGAAAAATTTCTTTTGGCTCAAACCTCTGCTTTTGGTGAGAAACATCGAAAAATCATAGAGAAATCGCTCACCTGAGGTTTAAAATACTCGATACAGGTAGCAGAATCTCCTGGTCAATTTTTACACGTTGCCCTCATCCGATTTTCGACTTTTCGTTAACATTTTCTAGTAGAACTGGTCATTCCAAGAATCTTTTCTTCTATGACATTTCTCTTGCAAATTGATAATAAACGAGTTACACGGGATTTTCTTCCACCAATCACAATCACAGACGAGCGCGCGCTCTGTCAGCTCACCCGCTCACATTTGAAAGTTTGTCCCGGAAGACCAAACTTTACACGTACTCCTTATTTTTACATGTTGCCCTCATCCGATTTTTTCATCCAACCTTAGTGTTTCCTGTTGTTTTTGGTGTGATTCGATCGATTTTGACCTTCGTTTCTATCACAAGTTGCTAGTTTTTGTTGAACGCCACTAGCGACTTCTGGTGGAAAGGACCGGTCCAAATCAACAAAAATCACACCAAAAACAACAGAAAACACTCAGGTTGGACGCCTATTATCACGTGAAACGTATTTTTTTGCGGTTCTTCCCCCTCCCCCCAAGAATACTGGGGGACCTGTGGGAAACCGGGGTGTTGGGTGGGGGAAAAACGCAAAAGCGAGTGATTTCCTACTGGAACTGTTATCAAAATCACACGAAAAACATTAAAATCCTTCAGAAGAAAATAATTTTAAGCTTCTTAGGGAGTTCATGTTTCCTAACTGGAGGGCTTCGCCCCCCAGACCCCCCAACCCTGGCCGTGCTTCCTAACTGGGGGGCTTCGCCCCCCAGACCCCCCATGACATTAACCAAACCTCATCTAATCTAACCTAACCTGGTGTAAATAAGAAATAATGCATTTACCTAGCAGTTTACAGTTCCTCGTCTGCATCTGAAGAGTCGTCTGTAGCTGTAACGGCAACTGGTGACTGGCGACAGTGCAACACGACTGATCCTCATGTAAAATGAGACTTTTGCCTTGATTTGGGTACTTTGTTCCTGTTGAAGGTAAAACACCATGTGATCGCACAAAGACAACAGTTTTATCTTCTTGCTGGTAGAACTGTGAAATAGCAGTGAAGTAATAAATTTTGCAGGCTTCCTAGTCCATGGTTGGAGACGAACTGACTTTCAAATCTTGCGAGCCCTAGCATGGGGCATTTTAAATTCTACTTTGTGATTGGCTGATTCATGTGCTACGCATGAGCTTTATCCACCCACACACATAACAAGCACCAACGAACACACACAATTGTCTGACCACGGCAGGGAAAATCTCTCCCATAGAAAATAATAAGTGTAATAAATTGCATAACTCATCAACGGTTGATTTAAGACGGAAGTGTCATAGAAGAAAAAATGCTTAGAATTGCGTAAAGTATAAGGTGAGTTAGCCACTTTTGTTGTCAGTGAGTTGGGTGTAAGTACGAAATAATACCACCTATCTGTGATTGTGATTGGCGGAAGTCGCGTGTAACTCGTTTATTATCAATTTGCGAGAGAAATGCCATAGAAGAAAAGACTCTTAGAATGACCAATTCTACTAGAAAATGTTAACGAAAAGTCGAAAATCGGATGAGGGCAACGTGTAAAATTTGACCAATCTCCTCACCTTACTGTGTTTTCTATCAGGCTGGCTCCAAAGAAAACAAGTTCTATGGGAGGGTAACCATTCCACACCACTCATAAATGGTATTTATTTATTTATTTGGTACGAATTTATATGTAGTATGAGAGTATATTGGTTTTCACACAGTAATATAGGCAATATAAGCATTGTTTCACTCACGAAACACATCAACATACCTGACCTTTTTTGGCAACATTACCTAATCATCATTTCTGTATCTTCCCCTAATGCTATGTAAAGTTTGTCCTCCACATTGTCATTGATTGGGGAATCACTCTGGCCCTGAATTTCGTACTTTGGAACAACATGTCTTTACTGGCCAGGTCACTGGTAACAGGTGAATTGCCGAGACAATGGCTTGCGGGGGGGGAGGGAGGTCATGCTGGGTAAGGCATTGTACCTGCCTGGCATCTTGTAGAGGAAGGTGTCCCGTGTATACGTACCAAAAATCACTCGCGAAAGTTGGAAATTGTGCAAATTAGGGACCTCGCAATTGATTCGCGTTTCTGTACATCAACGGGATTGGCAGTAACAAAATGTGTGGACGTTCATTCACTTCAATGGGACGTGGCGGGTTAAGTAATAACAAGAAGTGGTGCTACGGCACAGCAAACCCGTCCCCACCAGTCATTTTAGTGGTAACGTATACACACAACTGGATATCTAGTCAAAGATGTCACCTATCAGATTTGGAGTCAATCGGGTGAAACTGATTATTTCATTCCCATGTGGAATTTTAGGCCCGACCCACCTGACACTGGACCCCTTACCGCTAACTGGGCTGTGGCTTCCCTGATGTAATGAGGCATGTTATAGGATGCAGTTTTGAAAGATGCATGTTTAGGTTTTGGTTTCATGTCTTATGTAATTCTGGGATTATACCTGGCAAGAAGTTCATACCTCCAGGAAATTTCTTCAAAAATTCGGTTTTACATTCATCTTATGTCTTAGCTTTGAGGAGATTATCTGACCTTAAGTCTCCTGCCGGACATCGTTCCTGACTAATCCAAGAGGAAAAAATAGCAATTTTCTCTTGTTCATATTTAATATGCCTCTTAATGACGATCTGTTCGCACTGATTGACCAATGAAATGATATCAATGCGATCTTTTTCTGTGCCAGAGAGTTTTGGGGCAGTTTTATCCTCATGATATACGAATATCTGAGCTTGATCTGTGGTGTTCATTTCACTAGTTGCTCTGTTAATTTAACTTGGACTTGTTTATCGTTGTGCGAGGGAATAGTGGAATAGATTTTCCCTGAACGATGGACCCTGTTAAGTATATTTTCATAGGTATGCAAGTCAGAGACAAAGTCCTCACTCACTACATCAGATGGGGTTTTCCACTCATCATCTAGAACTGACATATTTGTTTCTTTATCTTTAGTTTGTGGTGAATTTTGTAGGATGGGTGTGTTGCCCTGGTGCTCTCCTAATTGTGTATCTGTAGTGGGCGCTGACTGTGTATAATCTGGTATTAACACGGGTGGGGGCGAAAATATTCCTGTCATATCACTTAGCTAAAAAGAATTCTTGTTGCTAATGTATGGTGTTATGAGATACGTCTTTTGTTTTGTTCTAACTAAATAGATGAGTGAATGCGTTGTAATAAATGATAGATAGTGAGTGTATAAGTGTATATATAAAAATAAGTAAAGGAGTTGAATATACCTAATTTTAGCACTGAGAAGGAGTAAGTATAATTACACCCACTTGATACAGATCGGAGAGGCGTGTCGAAGTAACTGTCGATCTCGGAAGATAAATGCAGAGTTGAATGAAGATCTCCTCTCGATAATTCTAGGGTTGTGTTGATGGGTGATATTACTCAGGAAATTCCATGGCCTGATGAATGTAGTGGTTAACAGCTGTAGTCACAAGCGAACATCACCATAGAACGTCGAATTCCCACTCAGTACTGTGGAAATAAAAGAGTATGAGTAGGAGCAATGTGAATAATGAGTAATGAGTAGTGGATGAGAAGTGCCTGGTGTCAGTCACACGTTGATTGGCGTGGCGTTGTCTCAGCAAACACGCATGGCGACGTCGTCTCAGCAGACACACATGGTGACGTCAGCTTCCCTCACTGGTAGCTGTGGTGAGTAACTGAGTAGCGATGAGTAACCTGAGTGAGGAAAGGTGAGTAAGATGCATTATAAATGTGGATCTGGTGTTTTACCGTGTGTCTTGCCTCTGCATCAGCGTTGGAGGTAGGGGGGAGAACACTGCTTTGTTCTTGCTTTTTGTTTACTTGTTTTGTTTTTTATTCTCCTTGCTGCTACTTGAAATTGCGTGAAGAAGATTATAGAGTTGTCTTGTAGACTTGTTATTTGTAGTTAATCGTAGAGCTTGTTGATCCTCACTCGTAACTCGTCGATGTTACTGAATGCTCATAGACTCGTAGGCTCGTAGATTCGTTCTTCTTATTGTATACTCGCTTGCTTGATCGTAGAATTGTAGTAATGTAGAGGCAGCTGTAGAACTGGAGCTGACAGTTTCGCCTGCTTTTGTAGAAATGATATTTCGTAGACGTAGAGTCGATCGTTACTGCCACCATTAATGTTAGAGCTTCATAGCCAACATTTATATATATATATATATATATATATATATATATATATATATATATATATATATATATATATAATTCTTGTAATAGGTGAGTCTTGACTTTTGGTTAAAGTTATTTTGGTAATTGAAGAGCAGGAGGAGTTAAAGATGAATATAGGGAGTTGATCTTGATTTATTATCTTCAGAGAAAGTCTAAGTTGAGCAGCATATGTATTATACAGAGACTTAATATACTAAGTAAGTCTACTTGGACCCCTCTTCTTATTCGCTCTCTCCACTACCTGCTGGTTCTATGGCCTGTCTCCTTCTGAGCTCAGATTCCTATATTCTCGTGTAGCAGGGGTCGTGTCACGTGCGCTGTACTGTCGTGGAAGCTTCTAGAATACTGTATGTCTGTGTGTATGTACTGCTTCCAGTGCATGATCAACATTCCTTCACTAAAGAGTTGCAAGCTAATATCCCGTTCCCACACCTTGTCTGGTGCTCTGTCTATCTATCTATCTATCTATCCATCATGCTTTCTGTTATGATTTGTATTTATAATATGGAGTCCTGACAAGCCGACTGGGTACAAACACACTTTACATTATGCGACACTGATTCAACCACAGCACCCTGGTGTCCGCCAAAGCAGTACATGGGCATGAGAACGATTCCAAACTTTATATACACATACACACACACACACACACACACACACACACACACACATACACACAAATACATATATATATATATATATATATATATATATATATATATATATATATATATATATATATATATATATATATATATATATATATATATAATAATGGCCAATACATCGCCACTGACATGAGGGCTATAGACTTATGAAAAAAGCAGTAAATTTTTACTTTATGCCAGATTACTTCGCCGGTTCTCTGGAGACGAGAATTTCATAAACTTTCTCAACAGTACACAGCAGAGACTAATCACTCACAAATGCTGTATTTTAGTACTGTTGGCCTCTGAGAAAGTGATCTTACCCCCTGACAACCAATAACTAATATTAATAATGAAGACAGGTTCTTGCCGGTGCTAACTCCTGGTTGGCGCAAGTGGATTTATGAACAAATTAATATAAGGAGTTTGTGCTAACTGTGGAGAAATCAAACAAGGCTGTCACATTTAACTGAACTCAAAGAGAACTGTAAATTTATTAATTACAAGAAAATATATTTACGTTACAGGAATCTCTAATTCACTCACTCAATTAGTCATGCTAGCTAATAATCTTAAGCCCAGAGAACAGAAAAAAGATACTGTTAACTGGAGATGTGGAGTCACGGGGCTGCAGACTGGAGTCGTCGCCAAGACACCACAAGACAATCTTCTTGTCTGCTCCTCCGCAGCTACGACCACACTCCCTGGGCTACCGACTTAAAGATGGGTGATCTCCGGGAATCCTCAGAAAGACCCACAGCTCGAGACACGCGCTGTCCATCTCACCCTTGGCCGTCCGTAAGTAACTACAAACTATAGTGAGCAGAAGGAAATTGCATCACTGAGCTATATCCCACAGCTCGGGAGCTGTCAAATCCCCGGGAATCCTCGCCATGGTACACCTCTGTTCTTAACAAAGGTCCCTCTCGAACTGAAACAATATTCTCACGCTTGGGCACAGAGCCATGAGAAATGGGCATGTCCACCGGAAGTGGACTCAGTGAAGCACTGATGTGCATAAGAACAGTCACTTTTGATGCAGTGACGAATGTTCTGAAAAACCATGCCGATCAAAGTGCATACAAGGACGATTAAACTGAGTGATACATAGTGGGTCTTCTACTAGAGTTTGTGGCTTCCCACCGAAGAAAAATGTCACGAATTGATATAAATACACAATCTCGCGAATTCGTGACAATAGGATAGATAAATGATGTGTATAATGATCCCTCTTTTTACAACAGAAAACCTGAAAAGGCTTTGAAAGGAATGAAGATGGCTGAGACAGGAAGAAAGGATTATTTTAAGTGCAGCTAACTTTGTACCAAAAGATCTACCATGGTTATTTACCAAATTTTAAAAGTCAGAGCATTAACCAGACCATGGAAAACGTGTTTCTTACTGTGATTTATTGCAAAGCGGTTGTAAAGACCTAAAGAGCTTATGCCAGATTGGTCTTCTCATAAAAATGCAACAGAAATATTATTAATCGTATTCTAGATGCAATCCTGCCAATACACCAGTTCAGATTCGAAGTGGCTATTCGACTTCAGACTATATTCATACTATTAGTCAAGTGACTGTAAAAAAAAAAAAAATTGTTCGAACATGAAAAAAAAAAAAAACGGACTGACAGACGGATGGTACGTGCTCTCTATACTGGAAGGAGATGCAAACAGACAGTTTTGAATAGTAGAACAACTGAAGCAGCGATGCTAAAGACATAAAGATGCACCAGGGACAGCAAGAGGGCTGTGCGGAGTACAACTCTCATATATAGGAAGGAGAACTCCCCACATACAGCTCTTCTAAACACGGTGGAGTCAAAAGTTTATCGTCTCATCAGCCCTCCTCCTGTCCCTGGTGCATCTTTATGTCTTTAACATCGCTACTTCAGTGGTCCTACTATTCAGAACTGTCTTTTTGCATTTCCTTCCATTACGGAGAGCACTTAGCACCCGTCTCAGTCTGTTTCACTTAATCTGTTAATGTCATGAACGATTTTTTTTTTTATATTTGAACAAAGTTTTTTACGGTCACTTGATTAATAGTACTGTATGAATAAGAAGCGAGATTTGCCAGTTAGGTAGTCGAGGAGCATCTCGAAGTTTCTCGACTTTTACCGTATGTTTCACTACGAGTCAGATTTACCAGTTTGCCTGCTGTTGGTGAGCGTAGTTATTTTGTAAGTTATGCATTAATTTTTATGCTCTTCTCAATAATGTTTTATTTATGTGACTGCTTGTTAAATTATGTAATTCAATTTATGTTTATATGCTAAATAATTTACCTTGTTATGTAAGAAAACGCTAGCATGTTTTGATGTCTCCTAGTTGGTAACTGTTAACTAATGCCCTGTCGAGTTTGTGCTAGAAGTCCCTCGAAAAATGCAAGCTTATATAAGGATGGATATGAGACTAGAACAAATTCAGTTGGGTTTCAGTTCACTTTGAGTGAAGGTCAGTCGGTTTTCAGTTCAGTTCGAGAGTAGTGCAGTGTCAGTGCAGTGGAGTTTGTATTTTTTCGGTACTTGCATGATAATAGTGAAGTGTTTTTTGGGATTAAGTGTAATAGCAGTGAAGTGTTGTCAGGCATTAAGTGTAATAACAGTGAAGTGTTGTCAGGCATTAAGTGTAATAGCAGTTACTAAAGTTTGTATAGCTCCAGTGCTTGTAAGAATAGTGAAGTGAAGTTGGCAAGCAATAAGTGTAATTATTTGGAAAATAGACAGAGAACTTGAGAAGCCAGTGTTTATTTTAGCCTCAGATGATCTTGTGTTCTGTACACCGAAAGGCTGACTATAGGAAGAACAACTCACTGGGCAACGTCCTTTTTATACTGAACTACTGTTGTTGGAGCATGTGACAATGTGGGGACGGAGACGCAACATTATTAATCGTATTCTAGATGCAATCCAGACAAGACACCAGTTCAGATTCGAAATGGCTATTCTACTTTAAACCATATTCATACTATTAATCAAGTGACTGTAAAAATCTTTGTTTGGATCTCTCTCTCTCTCTCTCTCTCTCTCTCTCTCTCTCTCTCTCTCTCTCTCTCTCTCTCTCTCTCTCTCTCTAAACATCGTTTATGGCAATAATTGATTATGTGAAACAGACTGACAGACGGGTGGTACGTGCTCTCAATAATGGAAGGAGATGGAGTCAGACAGTTCTAAATAATAGGACCACTGAAGCAGCGATGTTAAAGACATGAAGATGTACCAGGAACACGAGGAGGGCTCATAAGACGATAAACTTTTGACTCCACCGTGTTTAGAAGAACTGTATGTGGGGAGTTCTTCCCATATATCATAGTTGTACTCCACACAGGGGCGAATAGAACCGTTGTATATATTCAACAGTTGTGCAGGGGTAAAGAAGGCACAGATTCTGCTTAGCACTCCAGATCTCTTGGAAACAGGTTTTCCGAGAAAGGTAATCTGATATTTCCATGGTAAATCGTGAGAGAATGAAACCCCGCGAAAGTTGTGAGATGATGCTGGACTGAGATGGATGTTCTTGAATATTAAGTGATGCTTCTCTATAAGATTTTGGTGGCTTGGTAGACGTTGGCACTGAGGTTTTGATGCATTAATAACAACAGTGTTTCTTTTACCCCATTTAGAGACATGAGCCAAGGCAAAAATTTACTTTGAAATGGTCTCATCCCACGACCGATGAAGTGGTTTTATGATGGACACTGTGAGAAGTGGATGCAGCAGTGAAGGATGGAGTCAACAGCGTATGAATGGATAGGGTTAGTAATAGACAATATCTATCTATCTACTGCCAGACGCCTAAATCCCGTAAGGGATAGCGACAAACAAATCGCCTCCATGTCACCCTGTCCAATGTCTCTTCACTGCGTTGCTCCCAGCTCACACACCCCTCTCATATACTTTTTCACTCCATCTATCGATCTCATCCTCGGCCTCCCCCTCCCTCTCCACCCCTCCACTTCACTCAAATACACAATATCTACAATATCTACAAAAAGAATATCGTTGTCATACAACTCTATGAGGATAGCCGGATAATGCCAGTAAATAGCCGTTTAACTTAAGCTATTCACTGCATGTGGAGAGAATGCGTTTAGAAGTTCAGGGAAGAAAAGGAGGTTAATATTTCCGGTAAGCGATTGAACAGTCTAGGATTTGCTGACGATGCATATATTTTCTGTGATCTTAGTGAGGGTTTTGAAAGAAATGGAACCCAAATTGAATAGGGAGAACTTGAAAGTGGGCTTTTATATGAATATGATGAAGAAAATTTTGATCAAACCGATCAAAAAATAAATTGTGTTGAGGGAAATAGACGAAAAAACTGCGGGCATGCAAACCCGGTCACTGACAATAAATGCAAGTGAAGAAAAGGAACGGGATTGAGAGTTTTTTGAAAGCTAAATATCATGACTGATAGGCTATTGACGCTATGACAATGTTGGCGGCTATATAATTAGAATGCCTTTCCTGTTATGACGTATGATACAGAAAAATCGAGTTTGACAAAATCGATGGAACGTAAACTTACGGTTGCTCAGAGAGGAAAGCAGAGTACCATATTGGGTGACGCATGGAAAGAAGATGTTCCTAGGTGGGAAGACTCGGACGCACAAAGCTATAATCACCACTGTCAAAATGCATGATTGGATGTGGGCAAGTCACATCCACCACAGAGTAGATGAGAGAAGAACAGCCTGGATTACTAAGCGGCAACGAAGAGATGGAGTGAAAAGAAGAGTGAAACAGAGAACAAGGTGACGGGGAGAGATTGGGAAATTCGCTGGACCTGGATTAAACGGACTGATGACCAATAAGTCAGCCTCGAAAAAGATGAGAAAGTCCTTTGTCCTGCAATGAACTGATCAGGCTGTTGCTGCTGATAATAATAACAGTGTTTAATAGTAACAGGATGATATTCAACTGCCAATAGAAGTAAAAGAAAACACTAAATGACGTTGGAAAGCACTCTATTCCCACTTAAAGAAGTAAAAATTTATTGACATTTTGCTTTCTTCCCTTAATTTGTGTATTTATTTATTCATTTATTTATGGTTCTTATAATTATTTTTATAGTTTTGTGATCGGTGCTAATCTAATATTTCGCAAGTATGTTACAATTTACTTTTGATTTCACTTTATCCATATTTTTCCATTTCCATGCATTTAGTGCAAGGTGAACTAGCTCGAGTATTGTGGATTTATGGGCTACTTCGAGGTGCAGACTGTATCTCTAGTGCGCGTTCGTATTTTTTATCTGTTTTATATTTATATTTTTCACGCTGATGAACTGGTTTCTCTTTTCTTCATGTTCCAGCAGATCCTCTTTTCCCTCCTCCTGTTGACTTCCTGCCTTCATCGTTCTATTTAATCATCAGCATTATTGTTTTTCTCATTCGTGTCTCTCCTCTTCTACCCGTCTCTTTTCTTTTCTCTTCCTTTAGTTTAGTGCATATTTGTTTCCCCGAGTTTGTGAGTTATGAATGTGTTTGTGTCCTGCCAAAGAAAACCGTAAAACTTAATGGAATATCATTAAACTGGGGACCAAAGGAGCTGCCTGATGACTTCTGCTTATGCACTGTAGTTCTTGAAATTCATAGAACCTGGAAATTATCTTTTTTCTTCCTTGTATAATACATAATGTACTTATCTTTATTAGCCTATTCTAATTGCTCTTCTATGCAGATGCCAAATATGTGAATAATTGGATGTTTAGTAGAAACTAGCCGACTTTCATGAATTTTGTTATAAAATATTTTTGACATGTAAAATATGTCGTTTTCTTATGACTGTCATTTTGTATTTTTCTGTAATTTATATATGTCACTTTTCTGAATGTTCCCAACCTCACTGGCCGATTGATCCCTTTAACTGAGTCTTCTCACCCAATCTTTTCAGTCACCACTTCCCTCATTACCTCATATTAATCCCCTGGCATACCTCCCATGATCTGCTCAGTCTTTCATTTTCCTCTCTTTTCCATCCCATTCGTCCATACTTAGTTTAACAGCAGACCAAACTCAAATCAGTAACACTCTCGGACTCATATAGTTCATTCTTACCTGCGTGAATTCGTCTGTCTTTACCTGGGATAGAATACTGATGTTGTTCCGGCTTTGAAAATGTACCCTTAGCAGGTATAGAATATTTTACAAACGATTCCACCATAAAGGTTTAACCATAGACTTTAAAATCCTTCTCTGGATAAGAGGCATTCATCAGGAATGCCTAGGCAGGAAAAACGACTATGCCAAAGAAGAAGTACAAAAGCTAATGTAAATTTATTAAATAGTAAATAATGAACGGCGATTCTTAAACACCTCCGACCCTGGCACCCCCAGGTTCAACTTCAACACATCCTTATAGCCCCTCGCTAATAGTATTTCTCCTTTCATCTTCGACTTCCTTTAAAAAGAGGAAAGAGAACAATAGTGAACAAACAGCTGAGTTCTATGGACTTTTGTCTTCAACAAAGAAACATCCATACACAAAGTAGTTTTTCTTTCATGTTGCCAGCGAGTACACGAAACTTATTTTTTTTAGGACACCCCACTGAATACCCTGAAAAACCCATTTCAATATCCCGCGGGAGAACTGAGGCACTACTTTAAAAACAACTGCAACAGAAAAAGAAGCAATGCCGTAATGCCATGGAACGGTAGCGAGACAATACAAAACAATGAAGTACACACAGTGTACGTTAATGAGGTTGATTGACTGCGGAGAGGAGATTTTTAAAATCTAAACCTCGGGCACCAAAGGAAGAAAAGAGAACAAAAACAATTAAGCGATCTTTTATTTTTTGGAGATAATTTCAAGTGTTCCTACTTCATAATGTATTTCACCAATGCAATTAATGAGACATTGATTTATGGTAATGATGATGGTGCCGAAGTCTCTCTCTCTCTCTCTCTCTCCGTCAGTCTCAGCTCCATAAATTCGCTGTTTTACTCATGTCCCTTCCTCTCCTCCCCCTCCCCTGCCTTACCCCGTCTTCTCAGTATATTTCTTCCTTCTTCCAAACACTTCACTCTGGTGCCGCCCTTTTTTCTTGATAAATTACTTCAGGCTTAGTACACTTAGTTCATGAGGAAATACCCCCTGGCATTTTTCCTTTCTTAGGCTTATATTACAGATTTTGGCGGGCCAAAGGTCAGACCAAATACAAATCTGGGAAACCTTTGTTCTTGAACATTTATTAATCATCATATCGACTTGCATAGGAGTTTGTGTACTCAAGTTGTGTAGAGACCATCCTATATACACAAAGGAATATAGGTGACCATTAATACAAATCGGTTATCATATTATGGCCATTGCACCATTGTTTGCCTTCTCGGATTTTCTTGTTTATCTCAATTCCTTCCCACATTTTACTAATTTTCTTATCTGCTCTCGCGATTGTTTTTGTTCGTTTCTTTTCATTATCAATTTCCTTCCTTGCCGTTTTTTCCTTCTTGTTCTTTTATTATTCATTCATTAATGTATTGCCTTTTTTTTCAGTGACTACGTGTTTCACTGCACTACTTTTTCTTTCCTCATTCATCATTTTCTCTTGTTGAAGTCGTTCTTCACTTTCTTTATTTCACATTTTCTTCCCTCCCTTTCCCTCTTCATACGAACCATCTACGGTAAAATAGCCACCTGCATCTACATAAAATCAAGCTGTATATGTGTGTGTCTGCCTGTGCATTTGTTTGCTTCTTTCACGAGGAAGGTAATACATATTGCCATAATTATTTTTACATAAGGCCGGGGCAAGTCCAGAGAGTGTCAGAAAAACGCCAAACAAAATTCTGGTAATCACGCACAACGAGACGGCGGGAAATTTCGGGACTGAATCAGACAGAAATCAGGACTGACGGTTAATACGTACCGCCCAACAGCATCATCAACCTGTGTCATCCACTGCAGGACAAAGGCCAATTCCATGTTTTCAGCTCTGGCCTATTGGTGGTATGGCAGTTTCTATGTCCGTCTTGTCCATTATAAACTATGCTGAAAAATATAAAAAAATGAAACGTGTAAGCAAATTTAGGACGACAGATAGTAAAACTTTCAACAAAATCAACAACCGTTTCAGAAGACAAAAGACAAAAAAAAAAAAAAAAACGAGAGGCATAAGAGTATCTTTAAAACGTCCGATTACTTAAATCCAAAGTTCATGGGAATCCAGTAATTCGTCCGGCAGTATTTCCGCCTGCATTCCGCATCACTGATCCCTGATGATGATAAACTTACACGCATGAGGTAATTAATGCCCCTCGTGTACCTTCGAAAAACGTTGTGTTTTGGCCGAACTAGTGTAGAGTTTCACTTCATTATTTAAAATCACAAATTCATCGCGGCTTCTTTTCATCCTCTCCCAGTGTTCCGCCAGAACATTAAATTATTACTTCAAGTTAGACTTTCCAGCAGTATTATTATTATGATCGCCAAGAGTACGCATTTTGCCGAATATGTAAACGTACCATACCGTCACCAACACCCATCCTATCTACTTATGCCAATAAGATTACCAGCACCGCCATCCACACCATCACCTTTACATTCCGTATCACTATATCCATTATTACTACTATCTGAACTATCCAACCCATCACCACTACATCACCTCTGCTCACATTGGCCTACCGATACACTCCCTATCACCATATCTATTCACATTTACTTATCGTATCACATTCTACTTGATGTTCTAGAAAATTATATATCCAGGTCATAAAAAGGGAGTTCTCATATTTCTTTCCATTCTTCATTTCTCTCTCTCTCTCTCTCTCTCTCTCTCTCTCTCTCTCTCTCTCTCTCTCTTTTCTCCATTCGTTTTCCATTAATCAGCTTGATTAGCTATCCCTTCCGCCCAATTCAACCACACACTTCTCTCCCACTAAGTCCAGTAATAGTGCACTGAAAATCTTTTGATATGTATTATTTGTATGAATTTATGAAACATCAAGGTCTACGAAATGGGTTCTATCAGATGCTAGGTGGATGTTTGGGGCAGCCTCGTAACTGTGCTTATATCCTAGATGGCTGTCGCCCGGTATGGGCGAAATAGATGAGTAGATGCAACTCTTACCTGGAGCATGGTAAAAATAAAATAAAATTTATAGGTCAGGATAAGCAAATGTTAATGTTAAAAAATTATAAGGGTAAAGCTTGATAAAAGAAAAGTACCTGCCTTGTGATACAATTGGGAAGGTGTGAGGACTGTAAAATATCTTAATACATAATAACTAGCAACATACGTAATATAGTCTAGAGGTTAGGTCAATGTCAAACCTAGGGGCCAAAGGATATGACGTTAACACCTCTCCAGAACAATAGCCCACAAACAGCGCCTCGTGACCACACACACACTCACACACACACACACACACACAAACACACACACACACACACACACACAATTGGAAAGTTGCATATGTGGCAGAATGATAGGAAACCGGGATGGTTCAAATTTGAAAGAAGTAGGTTAAGTAGGTGGCGGCAAATTGCAGTAAATAGTGAAAATGGAAAAGGGATGAGAGAGAGAGAGAGAGAGAGAGAGAGAGAGAGAGAGAGAGAGAGAGAGAGAGAGAGAGAGATGGAAGTTCTTATATATTGAAAGAAAGAGGAGGAGAAGTCAGAAGGGGGCTGGCGATAGTAGCGAGAGGTTGTAGAGAGAGGGGTCTAACGAGAGGTAACAGCGGGATTCTATACTTCACTCGTGCGTGAGAGACTTTATTTTATCTTTTCAAAGACAGTAATGTTATAAATAGTTCCATACTAATCTTTACCTCTCCTGTCATTGCATGACGAAGGGAACTAAAATTATCTACTTACAAACCGACTCACATATAATTACCGCTCATCCAAGAGGACAACTTACATATAGCTGATCTACAAAACACACTACAAGAAGCTACGAAGTTTCTACAAGATATGATGGCAACGGTGGGATGAAGACTGCCGCTGCTTGTAGGTGCGTGTAGAAGATTATAGCGATGTCTCGTAGACTTGCTACTTGTAGTTAATCGTGGAGCTTGTTTTTCCTCACTCAACTCTTTCTTCTTACTGTAGGTTCGTAGTCGAAGTTCGTACTTTTGCTGCCACCATATCTTGTAGAAACTTGATAGCTTCTTGTAGTGTGTTTTGTAGATCAGCTATACGTAAGTTGTACTCTTGGACGAGCGGTAATTATACGTGAGTAGGTTTGTATGTAGATAATCTTAGTTCCCTTTGTCACGCAATGACAGGAGAGGTAAAGATTAGTATGGGACTGTTTATAACTTTACTGTCTTGGAAAAAATTAAGTAAAGTCTCTCACACACGAGTGAAGTATAGAATCCCGCTGTTACCTCTCATTAGATCCCTCTCTGTACAACCTCTCGCTACTATCGCCAGCCCCCTTCTGACTTCTCCTCCTCTGTCTTTCCTTCTCTGGGAGGGCTAGTGTCACGTGTGCAAAAGACATGTGAATGTTCGAGAAGCCCGTGTGTCTGTGTGTATGTAGCGTTTCCGATGACATAGTGCACGCCTCTCATTCCTTACAGAAATGCAGGCACATTTCCTTTCCCACTGAAATCGTAAACACATTTCCTTTGGTCGACTCTTGCTGATACATTTCCTATTCACACACCTTGGCTGATGTTCCTGTCTGTTACACTGTCTATCTATCTAACAGGTGATGGAAAGATGTCTGGATAACAGGAGATGGAAAGATGTCACCAGACCTTGTCGTAGACATCATTGGTTATGTAGCTGCCTTGTGTAAATTACCTGACAGGATCTTCAAAATCGCTATGACGATTCCTTACACCCCAGAAATGTGCTTGCTAGACTTTATGAACAAGGTAGAGATGAATTGTAGCAAAGCAGGGTGACCGAAACACAGTCACATTCCACTAGAACAAGAATGCCAGACACAAAATCACCTGTGAAAACACCTACAACTACCCAAAACAAAGAACAAAATCGCTCACGACCCGAAAACAGACAAAACAAACACCCACACGCCTCGAGGCAGAGCTCTCAAACACCAGGTTACAGGCAGTCACACAAGTTTGCACGCAGTCCGAACAGAAGCCGCGCCACAGATACCACTAAATATGGGAAGTCATCTCGAAGATCACATTCAGAAGATACGTCCATTCTCTGTTATTACTGTGCTAACCCAGGACACAAAGAATGACTACTTTATCAAGGCAAATGAAGATAAGACACAAGGATGTGATCCATACTGTAGACATCATCGGTCCCAAGGTCATTGGACCAGGAATTGTAAGACAGTAGAGAAAATAGTTTCTATACTGATATCGGGGGAAGGCCAAATCATGCCAAAAAACGATCAATCGTAAACAAAAGCAAGTCTAAAGTTTACATAGGAGGCATATTGGGAAGTTAGTGTATCTTGATACCAGCTGTATGTGAAGGTCAAACCGTTTCATTGTTCTTAAACACAGGCTCCCCAGTGAATTTAATAACACAAGGAGAATTAGATAGAATTTTTAGCAATAAGAAGAAAGTAACTCTTCTGGTTGAATCTGATTTAGACTTATATATATAAGATGGCAAACAAATTACAGTAAAAGGCATGATGCGGTTAAACATCAGTTTCACAGAGCCTATAAGACCAAGTTCTGCATTTTTTTTATATTGTTGAGAACTTAGCAATAAAAGCTGATGTGTAGCTGGGTTTACAATCCATGAGAACAGAGAAAATAACTTTACTCCCACAAATGAATAGAATAGACTTTGATAATGAATTCATAGAAGAATTACTGGTACCATCAGATTTCTCACCTATTAGTAAAACAGAACCAATAAGAATTGAAAATATTAAAAGCCTAAATATTAAAAGCCTAAACAAACATACACAAACAGATGAGTGTATAGATCCACTTACACCACCTCCCGCATCCTCCCGCACTAGAGACTGAGGTAACAGTACTGACGCATCAGTTTTTCCCGCCCATCTCACCAGTGATTTAGTTATTCCTCCTAACTCATACATGAAAGTTACCATAAAGAGTAAATTGAAGGATAGCACTGTTCTTGTCTTGAAACACGTAAAGTGAAAGGATTGTCAGTAGAAAACGCATTATGTTAGATGAATAACGATGGGCAAACTCAGATCCTTCTAATTAATCACATGTATGGGGAATTACAGTTAAAAAGAGGACTTGTATAGTTAAAACTGAAAAATGTCCCGCCCCCGTGATGGAAATAACTTTATCTGGAGTGACAAGTAAGATCAAATCTACAGATAGAGAAAGTATAAAAGATAATTTAATTCACTCAGGTGAATTTGATGAAGAAACTGATTTGTTAAACCTGTTACAAAAACATAGGCAAATGGTAGCATTACCTAGAGAACAATTAGGTTGTACTAACCTGATCAGTCACAAAATTAATGTGCACCCAGACACACAACCTGTTTTTGTACCAGCCTATAGAGTTCCACAATCACAACGTACACATGTACACAAGTATGACGATGAAATGCTAAAAATTGGCATTATTAAGCCTTCAGTCTCTCCGTGGAATGCCCCAGTATTTTTCGTGCCCAAACGAAATGGAAAAATGCGTGCGGTAGCAGATTACCGTAAACTAAACAATCACACAATCCCAGACCGGTTTCCCATGCCACTGCTAACTGACGTCCCGCAAAATATTGTATCAGAAAATAATGTATTTTCCACAATAGATTTGCTTAATGGATATTACCAGATACCATTAGATGTGGACTCACGTAAATACACTGCCTTTTCCACAAATACAGGTCATTATCAATACATAAGTTGCCAATGGGATTGAAGACAGCACCAAACACATTTCGACGTTTGATGAATTACGTATTGTCCGGAGTTCTAGGACAAGGAATATGCATCTATCTTGATGATACACTTATCGCAACGAACGGCATAAAGGAACATCTCCAAAAATTAGACCAACTCCTACAAAAGCTTGGTGATGCTGGTTTAAAATTTAAGCTGTCTAAATGCACATTTTGTTTTAAGGAAATAAATTTCTTAGGCCACAAACTGAATGCAAAAAGGCACATCCAATGATAAAATACTAGCAGTGAAAGACTTCCCTGAACCAACTACTATAGACGACGTTAGAAAATTTTTAGGTCTGGCAGGATATTATAGGGCCTTTATACAACAATTCTCTCATATAGCTTTTCCTCTATTCAGACTACTAAAAAAAAGAAGCTATATTCCAATGGGAAGAAGAACAAAAACAAGCATTTAATGAAATAATGGATAAACTCACAAATGCCCCATGCTTAGCCTACCCTGATTTCACAAAATCATTTATAATTTCCACAGACACATCTGTTAAAAGATCTGGGGCTGTATTAATGCAAGAAGATAAGAGAGGAAAGAATCAACCAATTGCATTTGCCAGCAGACAAATAAAAGGTGCAGAAAAAAGAATATTGCACTACAGATTTAGAGGCACTTGCAGTAGTCTTTGCATTACAAAAGTTCTGAGATTTTATATATGGTTACGAAATTCACTTAGTCACCGACCATAAACCCCTAGTGGGTATTTTTAAAGAAAAACTCCTCTCTGGGAGGAGAGCAAGATGGAAATGCAGTCGAAAACTACAATGTACACATTCATTACATCTATCTATCTATCTATATACCTAGGCTGCTTCCCCCAAGGAAAGGGAGGTAGCCAGGACAGGACGACACACCCCATTTACTCATCCATTCAAATACATTCATTAGCATCTTAGCCCCTGAGGGGAGAAGGGACAGATCCTCACCGCACCACACAAGGCAAAATGAATCTAGTAGCTGATGCTCTATCTAGGAACCCGAATACACTTCCTGTCGCGGCATTAGATCTCGAAGGAAACATCCCAAACCATGAAGAAATCGCGAAAACACAGAGACTTGATCCAACGTGGTCTTAAGTTATATACAAGTTAGAAAGTGAGGATGACAAACAAATACCCAAGCTACATGCACCACTCGATCAATTCAAAATAATCAATAATGCCTTATACAGGATCAACCCGGGACAACTGAAACGCCAAAGAAATAACAAACAATTAGTGGTCCCTAATGACATGATACTCCAAGTATTACGAACGATACACGATAGCCCACATGCAGGACATCCAGGAAAAGACTGGACATTTAAACAAGCCCAGCTGTTATATTATTGGCCATCATTACGAAGACATATAGAACAATCATATAGACAGATGCGAATCATGTGCAAAACACAAAGGGTACCCAATCACACTTGCACCTATAGGTAATTACCCTGCACCACATCAACCATGGGGCGTTGTCGCTGGTGATTTACACAAGTTGCCGTTATCATACAATAATAACCAATGCCTATTCGTAGCAATGGATCATTCATCCCGCTATGTAATCTTAGCCCCACTTAAGGATAAAACAGCAGACACAGTAGCAAAGGCAATAACAGATAATGTAATGTTGCTTTACTACCCCAAAGGTACTAATAAGCAATAATGGAGGTGAATTTGTTTCTGATATATTACAAGAAATATGTAAAGAAAACAATATAAAAAGGGTTAACGTTTTAGCCCATCACCCAGCATCCAATGGGTTAGTAGAGAGACAAAACAAAAAAATATTACATGTACTACGACACATTCTCAATGAAAATTATGCAAGCTGGGATGATTGGATTCCCAGAGCAGAAGCATCAATTAATGGATCTATAACTAAGTCTGTAGGAGACACACCACATTTCATTATATATGAGACAGATAAAAAAATACCAATTGAAATTCTAGCAGGTGAAGATCTGCCCATATACAACTATGATGATTACCCCAAACTCCATTTATTTGAATTCCAAGACATACATAAGAGTGTAAAAAAACAATTATCGATGTCCGTGGAAGAAATGTCGGAGGCATTCAATAAAAAGGCAAAAGAATCGCCTATCAGCTTAGGAGACATTGTCTATAGTATCATTCATACGAGAGACAATAATGTAACCCCGATATTTGAGACCCCATACAGAGTAATCAATGAGACACGAAACAAAGTTGTAATTAGGTCACTGTCAAGTGGTGAAGAAAAACAAATTCATGTTGATCATTTCAAAACCGTACCACGGGAATTAGCCAGCAATTGTACAACCTCAGACACCACCGAAAAACCGATAATTACTCATGAAACCAATCAAGAAGACAACAACAATTACAAAAATAAATTAGGGGGGGTTTCAAGAATACTCCCCAAGTATCCCTGCTTGTCGTATGAGGCGACTAAAGGGGTTGGTGGACGGTTAGTGCCCCTCCCCGGAAAACAGCTAACTAAAAAGACGAACAAGAAGCCTCGGACAAGGACTGGCCAAAAGATGACAACCAAGGACTGGACAAAAGACATGGTATGGATCGCGACGTGGAAAGTCAGGGGTGCGAATGATGAGGTGAAAGAGAGTGTGATTGTCCAGGTGCTTGAGGGTGCGAAAGTGGATGTATGTGGAGTAACTGAAACTAAATGGCGAGGAGAGAGTGTTAGAGAATGGGAGTATGGATGGGGTATATGTGCAGGAGTAGGCGAAAATGAGAGGGCAAAAGAAGGAGTGTGTATTGTTGTGAGTAAAAGATGGAAGAAGAACGTAAGAGAGTATGGATTAGTTGGCTCAAAGATTGTGTGGGTAAGACTGAAAGTTGGAATACAAATGTGGGCAATTGTGTGTGTGTATGGGCCAATGCAAGATCGTGCAGGCAGAGTGAGAGAAGAGTTCTGGACAAATGTGGAAGCGTGCATGGAAAAGTTTGGAAGGAATGAGAGAGTGTTTTTGATTGTTGATATGAATGGTAAAGTAGAGAATGTGAAAGTGGATGCAAAAGTTGGTGAGTGGGGTGTGCCTGTTGAGATAGATGAGAATGGCAGTGCATTTGTGGAAATTTGTGCCAGGGGGAGGTTGGTGATAGCCAATTCCCTCTTCAGGCACAAAATGATCCACAGGTATACATGGCGAGTGATGAGAAAGGTGGGTGGTGAACTGAATGAAAGGAAGGCAATGATTGATTATGTGTGTGTGGATGAAAGGATGCGAAGACGTGTAATGGATGCAAAAGCTTATAGAGGCTGGGGGAGTGGACTTTCTGACCACTACTTGGTGGTGACCAGAATCAAGATCCAAATAAGATGAAGAAATAGAAGAATGGAAGGCTAGGAGGAAGGAGTAGTTGCAAGGAGAGTGGAAAGGTTACAAGAGGATGAGAGAAAGGCAGAATATAAGAGAGAAGTGGAGGAGCAATTGGGTAAATATAAACTGAACCAGATGGGGGATGTGGAAGGTGTGTGCAAGATATTCACAGAAGAAATATGTGCAGCATGTGATGTTGTGTGGGGTGAAGAGAAGACGGAAGGGGGTGCTAGGAACAGCATGGATGAATGAAGGGGTGCTGTGGCACAAAAGAAGAAAGCATACAATGAATGGATGACAAATAGGGGCGTGGAAGAAGTTGAGAGGCAGAAGAGAGAGTTATATGTAGAAAGGAAGAGAGAGATGAAAAGATTATTAAGAGAGAGTGAGAAGAAAGTAAAATGGTAGATTAGTAGTGGAGAAGGGAGAAAAAGTGAGCAGATCGAGAGAATCCTTTAAGGAATTGTTGAACATAGAAAATGGAAGTCATGCGGCTATAGGTGGCTGGGGAATGGCTGGGAGAAGGTGGGAGGTGAGATGACAGGAAGAAATTTATAGAAATTGTGGAAGCAATGAAAAAAGTCAAATTGGGGAAAGCCCCAGGAATTGATGGAGTGTGTGGTGAAATACTGAAGCATGGGGGAGTTAATTGTAGAATGGATGTGGACGATGTGCAGATTGGCCTGGGAGGAAGGTAGAGTCCCGGAGGATTGGAAGTCAGGTATATAATTATTCCCTTGTACAAAGGAAAAGGGGAAAATGAAGTGTGTGGTAATCATAAGGGCATTTGTCTTCTTAGTGTTATAGGAAAAGTCTATGGAAGGATACTTATTGACAGAGTTGGGGAAATAACAGAGGAATTAGCTTGAGAAGAACAGGGAGGCTTTAGAAAGGGAAGAGGTTGTGCAGATCAGATATTCATTCTTAGATCTTTAGTGGAAAAGTGTATAGAGAAGGGAAAGAAGTTGTTGCAGCCTTCATAGATTTGAAGAAAGCATATGACAGGGTAGATAGACAAGGATTGTGGAAAGTATTCAGAATATATGGAGTAGATGGGAAATTCAATGCCGTGAAGATTATGTATGATGGTGCTAAGGCTGCAGTGCATGTGGATGGTGAACTGAGTGAGTTTTTCTCTTTGATGGTTGGGTTGAAACAGCGATGTGTGATGTCTCCATGGCTGTAAAAAAAGAGATACAAAGTAGGGCAGTGGATGTTGGAGTGGCCTTAGTGAGAGAGGTTAGTGTTTGGAAACTCCCTGTACTGTTGTTTGCAGATGATACTGTGTTGTTAAGTGTATAATACAAAATGTACTTCTCTTTATTAGCCTCTTCTAATTGCTCTTTTATGCAGATGCCAAATATGTGCATATATTGAATGTTTAGTAGAATCTAGCCGACTTTCATGAATTTTGTTATAAAATATTTTTGACATGTAAAATATGTCATTTTCTCATGACTGTCATTTTGTATTTTTCTGTAATTTATATATGTCACTTTTCTGAATGTTCCCAACCTCACTGGCCGATTGATCCCTTTGACTGAGTCCTCTCACCCAATCTTTTCAGTCACCACTTCCCTCATTACCTCATATTAATCTCCTGGCATACCTCCCATGATCTGCTCAGTCTTTCATTTTCCTCTCTTTTCCATCCCATTCGTCCATGCTTAGTTTAACAGCAGACCAAACTCAAATCAGTAACACTCTCGGACTCATATAGTTCATTCTTACCTGCATGAATTCGCCTGTCTTTACCTGGGATAGAATACTGATGTTGTTCCGGCTTTGAAAATGTTATTGGTACTTAGGACTGACAGCTCATTAAAATCGTATACCGTTAGCAGGTATAGAATATTTTACAAACGATTCTGCCATAAAGGTTTAACCATATACTTTAAAATCCTTCTCTGGATAAGTGGCATTCATCAGGAAAAACATTAAATTTGTTTAATCCTAGGTAGGAAAAACGACCATTCCAAAGAAGAAGTACAGAAGCTAATGTAAATTTATTAAATAGTAAATAATGAACGGCGATTCTTAAACACTTCCAACCCTGGCACCCTCAGGTTCAACTTCAAGTCATCCTCATAGCCCCTCGCTAATAGTATTTCTCCTTTCATCTTCGACTTCCTTTAAAAAGAGAAAAGAGAACAATAGTGAACAAACAGCTGAGTTCTATGGACTTTTGTCTTCAACAAAGAAACATCCATACACAAAATAGTTTTTCTTTCATGTTGCCAGCGAGTACACGAAACTGATTTTTTTTTTTAGGACACCCCACTGAATACCCTGAAAAACCCATTTCAATATCCCGCGGGAGAACTGAGGCACTACTTTAAAAACAACTGCAATAGAAAAAGAAGTACTGCCGTAATGCCATGGAACGGTAGCGAGACAATACAAAACAATGAAGCACACATAGTGTACGTTAATGAGGTTGATTGACTGTGGAGAGGAGATTTTTAAAATCTAAACCTCGGGCACCAAAGGAAGAAAAGAGAACAAAAACAATTAAGCGATCTTTTATTTTTTGGAGATAATTTCAAGTGTTCCTACGTCATAATGTATTTCACCAATGCAATTAATGAGACATTGATTTACGGTAATGATGATGGTGCCGAAGTCTCTCTCTCTCTCTCTCTCTCTCTCTCTCTCTCTCTCTCTCCGTCAGTCTCAGCGCCATAAATTCGCTGTTTTACTCATGTCCCTTCCTCTCCTCCCCCTCCCCTGCCTTACCCCGTCTTCTCAGTATATTTTTTTCTTCTTCCAAACACTTCACTCTGGTGCCGCCCTTTTTTCTTGATAAATTACTTCAGGCTTAGTACACTTAGTTCATGAGGAAATACCCCCTGGCATTTTTCCTTTCTTAGGCTTATATTACAGATTTTGGCGGGCCAAAGGTCAGACCAAATACAAATCTGGGAAACCATTGTTCTTGAACATTTATTAATCATCATATCGACTTGCATAGGAGTTTGTGTACTCAAGTTGTGTAAAGACCATCCTATATACACAAAGGAATATAGGTGACCATTAATACAAATCGGTTATCATATTATGGCCATTGCACCATTGTTTGCCTTCTCGGATTTTCATGTTTATCTCAATTCCTTCCCACTTTTTACTCATTTTCTTATCTGCTTTCGCGATTGTTTTTGTTCGTTTCTTTTCATTATCAATTTCCTTCCTTGCCGTTTTTTTCCTTCTTGTTCTTTTATTATTCATTCATTAATGTATTGCCTTTTTTTTTTTTTTCAGTGATTACGTGTTTCACTGCACTACCTTTTCTTTCTTCATTCATCATTTTCTCTTGTTGAAGTCGTTCTTCACTTTCTTTATTTCACATCTTCTTCCCTCTCTTTCCCTCTTCATACGAACCATCTACGGTAAAATAGCCACCTGCATCTACATAAAATCAAGCTGTATATGTGTGTGTCTGCCTGTGCATTTGTTTGCTTCTTTCACGAGGAAGGTAATAAATATTGCCATAATTATTTTTACATAAGGCCGGGGCAAGCCCAGAGAGTGTCAGAAAAATGCCAAACAAAATTCTGGTAATCACGCACAACGAGACGGCGGGAAATTTTGGGACTGAATCAGACAGAAATCAGGACTGACGGTTAATACGTAACGCCCAACAGCATCATCAACCTGTGTCATCCACTGCAGGACAAAGGCTAATTCCATGTTTTCGGCTCTGGCCTATTGGTGGTATGGCAGTTTCTTAGTCCGTCTTGTCCATTATAAAGTATGCTGAAAAATGTAAAAAAATGCAACGTGTAAGCAAATTTAAGACGATAGATAGTAAAACTTGCAACAAAATGAACAACCGTTTCAGAAGACAAAAAAAAAAAAAAAAAAAAAAAAAACGAGAGGCATAAGAGTATCTTTAAAACGTCCGATTACTTAAATCCAAAGTTCATGGGAATCCAGTAATTCGTCCGGCAGTATTTCCGCCTGCATTCCGCATCACTGATCCCTGATGATGGTAAACTTACACGCATGAGGTAATTAATGCCCCTCGTATACCTTCGAAAAACGTTGTGTTTTGGCCGAACTAGTGTAGAGTTTCACTTCATTATTTAAAATCACGAATTCATCGCGGCTTCTTTTCATCCTCTCCCAGTGTTCCGCCAGAACATTAAATTATTACTTCAAGTTAGACTTTCCAGCAGTATTATTATTAGGATCGCGAAGAGTACGCATTTTGCCGAATATGTAAACGTACCATACCGTCACCAACACCCATCCTATCTACTTAAGCCAATAAGATTACCATCACTGCCATCCACACCATCACCTTTACATTCCGTATCACTATATCCATTATTACTACTATCTGATCTATCCAACCCATCACCACTACATCACCTCTGCTCACATTATTGGCCTACCGATACACTCCCTATCACCATATCTACTCACATTTACTTATCCTATCACATTCTACTTGATGTTCTAGAAAATTACATATCCAGGTCATTAAAAGGGAATTCTCATATTTCTTTCCATTCTTCATTTCTCTCTCTCTCTCTCTCTCTCTCTCTCTCTCTCTCTCTCTCTTCTCCATTCGTTTTCCATTAATGAGCTTGATTAGCTATCCCTTCCGCCCCATTCAACCACACATATTTCTCTCCCACTAAGTCCAGTAATACCGCACTGAAAATCTTTTGATATGTATTATTTGTATGAATTTATGAAACATCAGATGCCATGTGGATGTTTGGGGCAGCCTCGTAACTATGCTTATATCCTAGATGGCTGTCGCCCGGTATGGGCGAAATAGAAAAGTAGATGCAACGCTTACCTAGAGCATGGTAAAAATATAATAAAATTTATAGGTCATGATAAGCAAATGTTAATGTTGAAATATTATTAGGGTAAAGCTTGGTAAAAGAAATGTAACTACCTTGTGATACAGTTGGGAAGGTGTCAGGACTGTAAAATATCTTAATACATAATAACTAGCAACATACGTAATATAGTCTAGAGGTTAGGTCAATGTCAAACCTAGGGGGCAAAGGAAATGGCGTTAGCACCTCTTCAGCACAACAGCCCACAAACAGCGCCTCGTGACCATACGCACACACACACACACACACACACACACACACACACACACACACACACACACACACACACACACACACACACACACACACAAGCTTCTAGAACATTTCAATGACAGTGTAGCCCACGTGATGGAAGTTCTTATATACGGAAAGAAAGAGGAGGAGAAGTCAGAAGGGGGCTGGCGATAGTAGCGAGAGGTTGTACAGAGAGGGGTCTAACGAGAGGTAACAGCGGGATTCTATACTTCACTCGTGCGTGAGAGACTTTACTTAACCTTTTCAAAGACAATAAAGTTATATATAGTCCCATACTAATCTTTACCTCTCCTGTCATTGCATGGAAAGGGGACTAAGATTATCTACATACAAATCTACACACGTATAATTACCGCTCATCCAAGAGTACAACTTACATATAGCTGATCTACAAAACACACTACAAGAAGCTATGAGTTTCTACAAGATATGATGGCAACGGTGGGATGAAGACTGCCGCTGCTTGTAGGTGCGTGTAGAAGATTATAGAGATGGCTCGTAGACTTGCTACTTGTAGTTAATCGTAGAGCTTGTTTTTCCTCACTCGTAACTCTTTCTTCTTACTGTAGGTTCGTAGACGAGGTTCGTACTTTTGCTGCCACCATATCTTGTAGAAACTTGATAGCTTCTTGTAGTGTGTTTTGTAGATTAGCTATACGTAAGTTGTACTCTTGGATGAGCGGTAATTATACGTGAGTAGGTTTGTATGTAGATAATCTTAGTTCCCTTCGTCATGCAATGACAGGAGAGGTAAAGATTAGTATGGGACTATTTATAACTTTATTGTCTTTGAAAAAATTAAGTAAAGTCTCTCAGAGGAGTAGACTGTAGCACCAGTCGAGCAGGGCAGTACTCCCGAGGTGGATGGAAAGCTGATGACAGGGAGTGCTGGAGCTCCCGTTTCATCAGCCCTCTGGACTAGTTCCTGACCATCCCCCCTTTGCTGAACTTTTTCAGTGTCTCAGTTACACAGAGAGTAGGCCAGCATGCTCTCCAGTACAAATTTCTCTAACTATCTTCACCAAACTACATGCACAGTACACACTACACTTCCTATTCAAAATTTACCAAAAATGGCGTAGTTTTATCAAGCCTCGGAGTCCCCAGGGGGGGGGACCATAAATGCCCCCACCATCTGCCCCTCTCCCGGTGACGACTCAAGGTGCCTGGAACCACGGTCTGACTCTCTTCTTCTTCATTTCTGCAACATTCGCGGCCTTTCCTCTAACTTTCGCTCTGTTGAACACCACCTCTCCTCCTCTAAACCTCACCTTCTTTTTCTAACGGAGACTCAGCTGTCTGAGGCAACTGACAGCAAACCCTTTTCTGTATCCTCCTACTTTCTCTATACTCATTTCAAAGCCAAAGGTGGCTGTTGTGTATATATACGCAACGACTTATCTTGCTCTCGTGTTCCTGAACTTGATTCTTCTGAATTCTCCACACTCTGGCTTCGGCTTTCCTGTCATTCTCTGACTAAATATATCTGTGCTGTTTACTTATCCCCTAATTCTACTGACTATCAAAAATTCTTCGACTATCTTACTTCTACGATGGAACACATTCTATCCATTTCTCCTTTCTCTGAAATCTCCATTCTTGGAGATTTCAATGTTCACCACCACCTTTGGCTCTCCTTTCCTTTCACGGATCCACCTGGTGAACAAGCCTACATCTTTTCTATCCTTAATGACCTAGAGCAGCTTGAACAGCACCCTACCCGTATCCCTGACCGCCTTGGAGAGAGCTCCAACATACTTGACCTCTTCCTCACAACTAATCCTTCTGCTTACTCTCTTAATCTTTTCTCTCCGTTGGGCTCCTCCGATCACAACCTTATTACCTTAACCTGTCCTATCACTCCGGTACGGCCTGTGGACCCTCCAGGGAAACGTTGTCTGTGGCATTTTGGAGCCGCAGACTGGGAGGCCCTCAGGCAGTACTTCTTTGATTTTCCCTGGAATGATTATTGCTTCCATGGCCGTGAGCCATCTGAGTGTGCCTTGCGCATTACGGAGGTTATTCTCTCGGGCATGGAAGCATACATTCCTTTCTCATATCCTTTGACTAACGCAAGAAAGCCTTGGTTTAATCACGCTTGTTCTAATGCTGTCCGCAGCAAGGAGAGGGCCTACAAAAGGTACCGGAGCCAACCCACCCCTGAATCACATCATCTTTACGTTTCTGCCCGGAATCGTGCTAAGTCTGTTCTTCGCTCTACTAAAAATAATTTCAATCATACTAAATGCTCTCAACTCTCCAACTCGAATTCTTCCCGCTCCTTCTGGCATCTTGCCAAAAATCTTTCTAACAACTTTACCTCATCATCCTTCCCTCCTCTTTTCTACTCTGATGGTTCTGTAGCTATTTCTTCTACTGATAAAGCAGACCTCTTCGCACAGACTTTCTCCTCCAATTCTACCTTAGACGATTCCGGTGCTGTTCCTCCATCACTTCCCCCCTCTGACTTCCTCATGGCTGACATTAAAATTTCTTCAGTTGATGTATTTTCTGCCATCACTGGCCTCAGTACTAACAAGGCATATGGGCCTGATGGGGTCCCTCCTGTTCTTCTCAAGAACTGTGCTTCTGTGCTTACACCCTGCCTAGGCAAACTCTTTCGTCTTTGTCTGTCAACTTGTACCTTTCCTTCTTGCTGGAAGTTTGCTCTCATTCAGCCAGTCCCAAAGAAGGGTGACCACTCCCAACCCTCCAACTATCGTCCAATTGCTTTAACGTCCTGTATTTCAAAAGTTTTCGAGTCAATTCTTAATAGAAAAATTTTAAGGCATCTTTCCTATCACAACCTTCTTTCCGATCGTCAGTATGGGTTCCGTCAGGGACGCTCCACTGGCGATCTTCTCACCTACCTTTCAGACTCCTGGTCATCCTCCTTTCGGGACTTTGGCGAAAGCTTTGCCATTGCACTTGACATCTCAAAGGCTTTCGATCGAGTCTGGCATAAATCTTTAATTTCCAAACTGCCCTCCTACGGTTTCTATCCTTCTATCTGTGCCTTCATCGCTAGCTTCCTTTCTGGTCGTTCTATAGCCGCTGTTGTAGACGGCCATCGTTCTTCTCCTAGATCTATCAACAGTGGTGTTCCTCAGGGCTCTGTCCTATCACCAACTCTCTTCCTTTTATTCATCAATGATCTTCTAAGCTATACATCTAACCCTATCCACTCATATGCTGATGACTCCACCCTTCACCTTTCCATTCGGTTCCCGCAACGCCCATCTCAACCGTTACTTCAACAAACAAGGGATGAGGCTATGGCACACCTAATGTCTGACTTGGCTCGTATCTCTGACTGGGGTAAAAATAATATGGTTGTCTTTAATGCATCTAAGACTCAGTTCTTACACCTATCAACCCGACAAAATCTTCCACAGGTATACCCACTAATATTTAATAATATTCAGCTTAATCCTGCATCATCCTTGAACATGCTTGGGGTTTCATTTACTCGGGACTTATCTTGGAAAGATCATATTACATCTCTTGTAAAATCTGCTTCCAAGAGATTGGGTGTGCTAAGCCGACTCCGCTCTTTCTTTACCCCTGCGCAATTGTTGACTCTATACAGGGGTTTTATCCGCCCCTGTGTGGAGTACAACTCTCATGTGTGGGGAGGCTCCCCACATACAGCTCTTCTCAATAGGGTGGAGTCAAAGGCTTTTCGTCTCATTAACTCTCCTCCTCTTACTGACTCCCTTCAACCTCTGTCTCTTCGCCGCACTGTTGCATCTTTATCTTTTTTCTATCGCTACTTTAATGGTCACTGCTCCTCTGAACTGTCTGCTTGCATTTCTCCACCTCTACGACGGGCGCGTAGCACCCGTCTGGCAGCAAACTCTCATCCTTTTTCTGTCCAACTCTCTAATGCAAGAGTTAACCGTTACTCCCAGTCTTTCATTTATGCAACAGGTCAGCTCTGGAACTGTCTCCCTCTGTCTGTATTTCCTGCTGCCTATGATCTCCAGTCTTTCAAACGCAGTGTGTCCAGGCATCTCAAAATGATCGGATCTTGAATTTGGCTCTATATTGTATTTTGTTTTTCTCTTGGAGGGAACTGTTACTGCGGGCTCATGGCCTTTGGTTCCTTCTTCCTCGCATAAAAAAAACACACAAAAAAAAAACACACGAGTGAAGTATAGAATCCAGCTGTTACCTCTCGTTAGACCCCTCTCTGTACAACCTCTCGCTACTATCGCCAGCCCCCTTCTGACTTCTCCTCCTCTTTCTTTCCTTCTCTGGGAGGGCTAGTGTCACGTGTGCAAAAGACATGTGAATGTTCGAGAAGCCCGTGTGTCTGTGTGTATGTAGCGTTTCCGATAACATAGTGCACGCCTCTCATTCCTTACAGAAATGCAGGCACATTTCCTTTCCCACTGAAATCGTAAACACATTTCCTTTGGTCGACTCTTGCTGATACATTTCCTATTCACACACCTTGGCTGATGTTCCTGTCTGTTACACTGTCTATCTATCTAACAGGTGATGGAAAGATGTCTGGATAACAGGAGATGGAAAGATGTCACCAGACCTTGTCGTAGACATCATTGGTTATGTAGCTGCCTTGTGTAAATTACCTGACAGGATCTTCAAAATCGCTATGACGATTCCTTACACCCCAGAAATGTGCTTGCTAGACTTTATGAACAAGGTAGAGATGAATTGTAGCAAAGCAGGGTGACCGAAACACAGTCACATTCTACTAGAACAAGAATGCCAGACACAAAATCACCTGTGAAAACACCTACAACTACCCAAAACAAAGAACAAAATCGCTCACGACCCGAAAACAGACAAAACAAACACCCACACGCCTCGAGGCAGAGCTCCCAAACACCAGGTTACAGGCAGTCACACAAGTTTGCACGCAGTCCGAACAGAAGCCGCGCCACAGATACCACTAAATATGGGAAGTCATCTCGAAGATCACATTCAGAAGATACGTCCATTCTCTGTTATTACTGTGCTAACCCAGGACACAAAGAATGACTACTTTATCAAGGCAAATGAAGATAAGACACAAGGATGTGATCCATACTGTAGACATCATCGGTCCCAAGGTCATTGGACCAGGAATTGTAAGACAGTAGAGAAAATAGTTTCTATACTGATATCGGGGGAAGGCCATATCATGCCAAAAAACGATCAATCGTAAACAAAAGCAAGTCTAAAGTTTACATAGGAGGCATATTGGGAAGTTAGTGTATCTTGATACAAGCTGTATGTGAAGGTCAAACCGTTTCATTGTTTTTAAACACAGGCTCCCCAGTGAATTTAATAACACAAGGAGAATTAGATAGAATTTTTAGCAATAAGAAGAAAGTAACTCTTCTGGTTGAATCTGATTTAGACTTATATATAGAAGATGGCAAACAAATTACAGTAAAAGGCATGATGCGGTTAAACATCAGTTTCACAGAGCCTATAAGACCAAGTTCTGCATTTTTTTTTTATTGTTGAGAACTTAGCAGTAAAAGCTGATGTGTAGCTGGGTTTACAATCCATGAGAACAGAGAAAATAACTTTACTCCCACAAATGAATAGAATAGACTTTGATAATGAATTCATAGAAGAATTACTGGTACCATCAGATTTCTCACCTATTAGTAAAACAGAACCAATAAGAATTGAAAATATTAAAAGCCTAAATATTAAAAGCCTAAACAAACATAGACAAACAGATGAGTGTATAGATCCACTTACACCACCTCCCCCAGCCTCCCGCACTAGAGACTGAGGTAACAGTACTGACGCATCAGTTTTTCCTGCCCATCTCACCAGTGATTTAGTTATTCCTCCTAACTCATACATGAAAGTTACCATAAAGAGTAAATTGAAGGACAGCACTGTTCTTGTCTTGAAACACGTAAAGTGAAAGGATTGTCAGTAGAAAACGCATTATGCCAGATGAATAACGATGGGCAAACTCAGATCCTTCTAATTAATCACATGTATGGGGAATTACAGTTAAAAATGGGACTTGTATAGTTAAAACTGAAAAATGTCCCTCCCCCGTGATGGAAATAACTTTATCTGGAGTGACAAGTAAGATAAAATCTACGGATAGAGAAAGCATAAAAGATAATTTAATTCACTCAGGTGAATTTGATGAAGAAACTTATTTGTTAAACCTGTTACAAAAACATAGGCAAATGGTAGCATTACCTGGAGAACAATTAGGGTGTACTAACTGTACTAACCTGATCAATCACAAAATTAACGTGCACCCAGACACACAACCTGTTTTTGTACCAGCATATAGAATTCCACAATCACAACTTACACATGCACACAAGTATGTTGATGAAATGCTAAAAATTGGCATTATTAAGCCATCAGTCTCTCCGTGGAATGCCCCAGTATTTTTCGTGCCCAAACGAAATGGAAAAATGCGTGCGGTAGCAGATTACCGTAAACTAAACCTAGGTCAAGAGAATTAATAAGGTCTCTCCACGCGCAGCTTATCCGTGACGTCAGCAGAAGTGTGTGTGTGTGTGTGTGTGTGTGTGTGTGTGTGTGTGTGTGTGTGTGAGAGAGAGAGAGAGAGAGAGAGAGATCCCACAAACTGCCAGCATAAATATTAACACCGAATTTTTATCTAACTTTACAATATTTTTGGGTGCAAGGAAATTATATGAAAATGAATACAATAAGAATATGAAGTTCTCATTGGCCGAACATAGAAGCCTAAGGATGAAAAGCTTGGATAAATGGGCAAAATATTTCTTCTAAACTTCCAATATTTTTTTGGCAACACTCATTCCCGTGAGACGACATTACAGGTGGATTTCCTTAATTACTAAACTTCCACGGTTAGCACCAACATGACTAAGTTCTAGTGTGCATCCGTGAATACTGGATTTTCATTTTATGATGTTGCTATTAATATATATATTTCTTACCTCTCTGATCAAAAGAATCTAGTCTGTCTCCAGTATCATGGGCCCCCTCATACTTCAGGTTTCTCTCATATGCAGTTGTTTCAGACTGCTTACTACATATGTAGGAATTGGCAGGATTAAAACAAGGATCTGTTTTTCTGCAGAACTTGACCTATTTATTTCTGATTTCCACATCCTTAGGAAATCTGTGGAAGCTTATATTAATGCCTTTAACCCGAGAAGTTCTACACCCATTCGCTGCACAAAAAGTGGGCATTTTACCCCCCCCAAAAAAAAAAAATAAATAAATAAATAAATAAATAAAAATAAAAGAGACCCTCCCTCAATATTTCGCGAATTCACAGAAAACGGAGATCCTTCTTGGTGTATGGGTCAGTGGAGACTGATGAACTGACTTCACTCAGGGCTTTACCTGACACTTCTTGTGACGTCATGCGCACAAGGGGTGAAAACTGGTACCTCGATGGGCAGACCTTAATAATTCTCTTGACCTAGAACTAAACAATCACACAATCCCAGACCGGTTTCCCATGCCACTGCTAACTGACGTCCCGCAAAATATTGTATCAGAAAATAATGTATTTTCCACAAAAGATTTGCTTAATGGATAATACCAGATACCATTAGATGAGGACTCACGTAAATACACTGCCTTTTCCACAAATACAGGTCATTATCAATACAAAAGAATAACAATGGGATTAAAGACACCACCAAGCACTTTTCAACGTTTGATGAATTACGTATTGTCAGGAATTCTAGGACAAGGAATATTCGTCTATCTTGATGATATAATTATCGCAACTAACGACATAAAGGAACATCTCCAGAAGTTAGACCAACTCCTACAAAAGCTTGGTGATTCTGGTTTAAAATTTAAGCTGTCTAAATGCACATTTTGCTTTAAGGAAATAAATTTCTTAGGCCACAAACTGAATGCAAAAAGGCACATCCAATGATAAAATACTAGCAGTGAAAGACATCCCTGAACTATAGACGAAGTTAGACAATTTTTAGGTCTGGCAGGATATTATAGGGCCTTTATACAACAATTCTCTCATATAGCTTTTCCTCTATTCAAACTACTAAAAAATGATGCTATATTCCAATGGGAAGAAGAACAAAAACAAGCATTTAATGAAATAATGGATAAACTCACAAATGCCCCATGCATAGCCTACCCTGATTTCACAAAATCATTTATAATTTCCACAGACACATCTGTTAAAGGATTAGGGGCTGTATTAATGCAAGAAGATAAGAGAGGAAAGAATCAATCAGTTGCATTTGCCAGCAGACAAATAAAAGGTGCAGAAAAAAGAATATTGCACGTCAGATTTAGAGGCACTTGCAGCAGTCTTTGCATTACAAAAGTTCTGAGATTTTATATATGGTTACGAAATTCACTTAGTCACCGACCATAAACCCCTAGTGGGTATTTTTAAAGAAAAACTCCTCTCTGGGAGGAGAGCAAGATGGAAATGCAGTCGAAAACTACAATGTACACATTCATTACATCTATCTATCTATCTATACTGTATACCTAGGCTGCTTCCCCCAAGGAAAGGGAGGTAGCCAGGACAGGACGACACTCCCCATTTACTCATCCATTCAAACACATTCATTCGCATCTTAGCCCCAGAGGGGAGAAGGGACAGATCCTCACCGCACCACACAAGGTAAAATGAATCTAGTAGCTGATGCTCTATCTAGGAACCCGAATACACTTCCTGTCGCGGCATTAGATCTCGAAGGAAACATCCCAAACTATGAAGAAATCGCGAAAACACAGAGACTTGATCCAACGTGGTCTTAAGTTATATACAAGTTAGAAAGTGAGGATGACATACAAATACCCAAGCTACATGTACCACTCGATCAATTCACAATAATCAATAATGCCTTATACAGGATCAACCCGGGACAACTGAAACGCCAAAGAAATAACAAACAATTAGTGGTCCCTAATGACATGATACTCCAAGTATTACGAACGATACACGATAGCCCACATGCAGGACATCCAGGAAAAGACTGGACATTTAAACAAGCCCAGCTGTTATATTATTGGCCATCATTACGAAGACATATAGAACAATCATATAGACAGATGCGAATCATGTGCAAAACACAAAGGGTACCCAATCACACTTGCACCTATGGGTCATTACCCTGCACCACATCAACCATGGGACGTTGTCGCGGGTAATTTACACAAGTTGCCGTTATCATACAATAACAACCAATGCCTATTCGTAGCAATGGATCATTCATCCCGCTATGTAATCTTAGCCCCAATTAAGGATAAAACAGCAGACACAGTAGCAAAGGCAATAACAGATAATATAATGTTGCTTTACTACCCCAAAGGTACTAATAAGCAATAATGGAGGTGAATTTGTTTCTGATATATTACAAGAAATATGTAAAGAAAACAATATAAAAAGGGTTAACGTTTTAGCCCATCACCCAGCATCCAATGGGTTAGTACAGAGACAAAACAAAAAAGTATTACATGTACTACGACACATTCTCAATGAAAATTATGCAAGCTGGGATGATTGGATTCCCAGAGTAGAAGCATCAATTAATGGATCTATAAATAAGTCTGTAGGAGACACACCACATTTCATTATATATGAGACAGATAAAAAAATACTATATGAAATTCTAGGAGGTGAAGATCTGCCCATATACAACCATGATGATTACCCCAAACTCCATTTGAATTCCAGGACATACATAAGAGTGTAAAAAAACAATTATCGATGTCCGAGGAAGAAATGTCGGAGGCATTCAACAAAAAGGCAAAAGAATCGCCTATCAGCTTAGGAGACATTGTCTATAGTATCATTCATACGAGAGACAATAAAGTATCCCCGATATTTGAGGGCCCATACAGAGTAATCAATGAGACACGAAACAAAGTTCTAATTAGGTCACTGTCAAGTGGTGAAGAAAAACAAATTCATGTTGATCATTTCAAAAGCGTACCAGGGGAATTAGCCAGCAATTATACAACCTCAGACACCACCGAAAAACCTATAATTACTCATGAAACCAATCAAGAAGACAACAACAATTACAAAAATAAATTAGGGGGGTTTTCAAGAATACTCCCCAAGTATCCCTGCTTGTCGTATGAGGCGACTAAAGGGGTTGGTGGAGGGTTAGTGCCCCTCCCCGGAAAACAGCTAACTAAAAAGACGAACAAGAAGCCTCGGACAAGGACTGGCCAAAAGATGACAACCAAGGACTGGACAAAGGACATGGTATGGATCGCGACGTGGAAAGTCAGGGGTGCGAATGATGAGGTGAAAGAGAGAGAGATTGTCCAGGTGCTTGAGGGTGCGAAAGTGGATGTATGTGGAGTAACTGAAACTAAATGGCGAGGAGAGAGTGTTAGAGAATGGGAGTATGGATGGGGTATATGTGCAGGAGTAGGTGAAAATGAGAGGGCAAAAGAAGGAGTGTGTATTGTTGTGAGTAAAAGATGGAAGAAGAACGTAAGAGAGTATGGATTAGTTGGCTCAAAGATTGTGTGGGTAAGACTGAAAGTTGGAATACAAATGTGGGCGATTGTGTGTGTGTATGCGCCAATGCAAGATCGTGCAGGCAGAGTGAGAGAAGAGTTCTGGACAAATGCGGAAGTGTGCATGGAAAAGTTTGGAAAGAATGAGAGAGTGTTTTTGATTGTTGGTATGAATGGTAAAGTAGAGAATGTGAAAGTGGATGCAAAAGTTGGTGAGTGGGGTGTGCCTGTTGAGATAGATGAGAATGGCAGTGCATTTGTGGAAATTTGTGCCAGGAGGGGGTTGGTGATAGCCAATTCCCTCTTCAGGCACAAAATGATCCACAGGTATACATGGCGAGTGATGAGAAAGGTGGGTGGTGAACTGAATGAAAGGAAGGCAATGATTGATTATGTGTGTGTGGATGAAAGGATGCGAAGACGAGTAATGGATGCAAAAGCTTATAGAGGCTGGGGGAGTGGATTTTCTGACCACTACTTGGTGGTGGCCAGAATCAAGATCTAAATAAGATGGAGAAATAGAAGAATGGAAGGCTAGGAGGAAGGAGTAGTTGCAAGGAGAGTGGAAAGGTTACAAGAGGATGAGAAAAATGCAGAATATAAGAGAGAAGTGGAGGAGCAATTGGGTAAATATAAACTGAAGCAGATGGGGTATGTGGAAGGTGTGTGCAAGACATTCACAGAAGAAATATGTGCAGCATGTGATGTGGTGTATGGGGTGAAGAGAAGACGGAAGGGGGTGCTAGAAACAGCATGAATGAATGAAGGGGTGCTGTGGCACAAAAGAAGAAAGCATACAATGAATCGATGACAAATAGGGGCGTGGAAGAAGTTGAGAGGCAGAAGAGAGAGTTATATGTAGAAAGGAAGAGAGAGATGAAAAGATTATTAAGACTGAGTGAGAAGAGAGTAAAATGGTAGATTACTAGTGGAGAAGGGAGAAAAAGTGAGCAGATCGAGAGAACACTTTAAGGAATTGTTGAACATAGAGAATGGAAGTCATGTGACTATAGGTGGCTGGGGAATGGCTGGGAGAAGGAGGGAGGTGAGATGACAGGAAGAAATTTATAGAATTTGTGGAAGCAATGAAAAAAGTTAAACTGGGGAAAGCCCCAGGAATTGATGGAGGGTGTGGTGAAATACTGAAGCATGGGGGAGAGATAACAGTAGAATGGATGTGGACGATGTGCAGATTGGCCTGCGAGGAAAGTAGAGTCCCGGAGGATTGGAAGTCAGGTATAATTATTCCCTTGTACAAAGGAAAAAAGGAAAATGAAGTATGTGGTAATCATATGGGCATTTGTCTTCTTAGTGTTATAGGAAAAGTGTATGGTAGGATACTTATTGACAGAGTTAGGAAAATAACAGAGGAATTAGCTTGAGAAGAACAGGGAGGCTTTAGAAAGGGAAGAGGATGTGTAGATCAGATATACATTCTTAGATCTTTAGTGGAAAAGTGTATAGAGAAGGGAAAGAAGTTGTTACGGCCTTCATGGATTTGGAGAAAGCAAATGACAGGGTAGATAAACAAGTATTGTGGAAAGTATTAAGCATATATGGAGTAGATGGGAAGTTGAATGCCGTGAAGAGTATGTATGATGGTGCTAAGGCTGCAGTGCATCAGGATGGTGAACTGAGTGAATTTTTCTCTTTGATGGTTGGGTTGAAACAGCGATGTGTGATGTCTCCATGGTTGTTCAATCTTTACATGGATGGGGTAAAAAAAGAGATACAAGGTAGGGCAGTGGATGTTGGAGTGGCCCTAGTGAGAGAGGGTAGTGTTTGGAAACTCCCTGTACTGTTGCTTGCAGATGATACTGTGTTGTTAAGTGAAGACAAAGGAGAGCTTCAAGGCTTGGTGGTTGAGTTTGGGAGAGTGTGTAAGAAATGGAATCTAAAGGTGAATGTAGGGAAGAGTAAAGTTATGGTCTTTGAGAGAGGTGAAGTCAGTGAATGTACAATGAGGTTGGATGGTGAGGAAATGGAAAATGTGATTACGTTTAAGTACTTGGGGAGTGTGATGAGTAAGGATGGAAGTTTAGAGGGTGAAGTTCTTGAAAGGGTACAACAAAGAAGAAAGGTTGCTGGTTCCTTGAAAGCAGTGATAAGAAACAGGGATGTGAGGATGGAAGTGAAAAAGTTACTATATGGCAGTATTGTGATACCAACTCTAACGCATGGAAGTGAAGCTTGGACGTTGTTGGAAGGACACAAGTCAAGAGTGAGAGCAGTGGAAATGAGTTATTTACGAGGAGCCTGTGGAGTCACATGGAGAGACAGGCTGACAAATGAGGATATAAAGGAGTGTTGTGGTGTAGATGTTGATGTGATAGGAAGCGTTAGGAGGAACACACTGAGGTGGTTTGATTATGTGGAGAGGATGGAGGGTGAGAGACTGACGAGGAGAGTGTATGTGAGTGAGGTGGAAGGGGGGAGAGGGAGAGGGAGGCCGAGGATGAGATGGAGGGAAAAAGTGGAGAGGTATATAAGAGAGAGGGGTGTGAGTCGGAAGCAGGGCATTGAAATGGCGGGGGACAGGGCGATGTGGAGGCGATTTGTTTGTGGCCATCCCGTACGGGATTAAGGCGTTTGGCAGTATATAGATAGGTAGATACCAAACAAACAAACATAGGTGCAACTGTTCCTAAAAATGCTACAGTACAACATTTACACGATCTAGATATCGATTTAAACTCCTTCTATAAGTGAAACAACAAGCAAATTATTGTTCTCCATGAGCCAACCATAACGCACATCGTCACTATCATCGACCACATCATTAATGGATTATGAAATTAATAGATTTTTTTTTTTTTCAGTAGGTAACGATGAAGGGACTAATACCATGGATTCTCCCCTACATAGCAGAAGGATTTGTTCACTTAGACCCTCAACAACACATAACACAAATGAAGTGACTGAAATAGTGATGTTAGCGAAATGGAAGATAGAACATGCTAAGTCTCATCATGGTCCAAGATCTCCCGTCTCATGGAACAGAGACATCGAGTGACACGAACAACATCAAACATGCTTGCCAAAGACGTGGTTTGTTTGATCTGGGTTGTGCAATTCTTGGGAACATCTTTGGATTTGCTACAGAGGAAGACCTTCAAGAAATAACCAAATTTAATAAAATAGCTCAGGTACTAACATACCAAAACATGTTCGTCACCGGACAAAACACAGCAATGAAGACAATTGTGAAAAATCTAGAAAAGGCAGAAAGTACAACTCACAAGAGTGTAGACGAAATAAATGCCATGGAAGGGAACATAACACTTTTCCAACACTTTTCCATCGTCACAGAACTTGACACAATTGTACTCCAGCTAGATAACACTGGATTACAGGGTACTTCTGTAAGGAATTGCAAATCCTGGTAATGGTAGGATCACAACTGACCTACTTCCAGTTCATGAGCTACATCAGATAATTAGTCAAGGCATACATAAACATAGTTTGAAGCCTTTGTTCCGGGGTAGAGATTTCATGTTATATTATCCATATTTAGATGCAACACTAACACCAACATCAGTAGTAGTTCATGAACCACTTATAACTGGCGACCTGTTCACTGTGTATCAAACATACCCCTTCCCCTCTAAGAAAAATGACAGCTTGGTCATCATCAACATTGACACAGACACCGAACTCATCATGGTCTCCAAGAGACGGAACACTGTCACTTTCGCCAGTGAATCAACGATTGAATGAAAGTGCCGTACATCCTTTCATGCCGTTCACCTTTGTCCTGCTTGCATCTTCACGTTTCAGCCTACTGGAACAGTCCCTTGCGAAATGGCTATCATTAGAAATCACGACATTCATAACCACTGCAACTTCACTTTTGTTCCAGATAAGCTTATACACCATCAGCGCATCGGACACTCACAGTTTTTTTATTTCACTCATAACACATCAGTTTACATAATCTGTCCAGATATACCAACATCTCATACTACAACTGCCGGATTATACATAGCACCAGACTACTGTGCAGTACTTACTAGTGATGTATTGGATACCAAATTTTAGAGCTTCGCCAAGGTGGAGGCAGAGCCGAATATCTATTTCTCATAAAATGCGGTTGCGGATAAAACAGTGGAGGTTAAGATATTAATATTTGCGGACGTGGACACAACTGCGGATTATTTTTACCTCCATGTCCGCGGTTGCAGACGTGGATATGTATTTTTTTTACGTATTATGAAATAGTATTGACTTTAGTCCAAATATACCTATATATTAACATAGCACATGTAACTATTGCGACAGATAGATAGATAGAGAGAGAGACAGACAGACAGACAGACAGAGAGAGAGGCAGAGAGAGAAGAAGAAGAAGAAAAAGAAAAAAAAGAAGAGGAACAATGAGAGATGGAGCGAGGAAGAGAGCTAATAGAGAAGAAAACAGAAAGAGGAAGAGGGACTGGTAGGTGAGAGGAACGGAGAGGAGAGCTGTGGATGAAAAGGAGAGAGAAAAAGAATTATGACAAAAAGAAAAAGGAGAAGTATTGGACGGGTGGAGATCAGCAGCCTCTCCGGTTCTTTGACGCGGAGACAGATTATTATAAGGAGCTTTTATTATCTGAAAACACGGTAGCGGATAATGATTCGGAGCTTTTGTTGTCTGAAGATGCGGACGCAGATAGTAATGTGGACATTATTTTCACTGCGGAGATGGAGGCAGATATCCGATACATCACTAGCACTTACACCATCCATGTCCACTTTATCCACCACCAATCACTACGCCATTCTCAATCATACACACAAACATTTCCACCCTCTGCCTAATATGGACTTAAACATGGAGACAAGTATTAAGTTGACATCACCTGAGTTTGAAACTATGCAACTATTCAATGAAACAATGAACCCCTGGGAAGATTTGAGTCTGAGTATGTTCAACACATGTTATGTGTACAGCCCAGCACATACTGTCTTTATAATCTTCTCCACTGTATTTGCAATAGTGCTGTTCACAATGCACAGAATGCATGCAAGAATTGCAAACTTGGAGTCAGTATTTACCGGTACTGGAGGAAGAGTAAAGTCAGACCCCCTGAATGAAGTGTAATTATTTTGTAAATATTGTTAAATTTATTATATAAAAAAAGGGGGACAACAATTGAATTGATATTATCATTATATCTATATATATATATATATATATATATATATATATATATATATATATATATATATATATATATGTGTGTGTGTAAAATACAAATTTAATAGTAACTCTTACTATAATCGTAACTTTGAACTATTTTTTGCATATACGTGCCTATTATACATACACGTTTTTCAGTATGGTATACAATATTCCATACTCAGCTTAACTATAGTGCATTTGCTCCATTATGTATGCAATATGTTTACATTGTAACATGTTTCTAGAATATTATTAGGTCATTCAATATTATTATGAATATTATGTCCATTCAGTATTATAATCAATATTATGCATTAATAGATAAGAGCATGTCAGTTATGAATGCTGTCGGAGGATCGCCAGCTGGCGTGACCGAGCAATGTCAGGACTGTAAAATATCTTAATACATAATAACTAGCAACATACATAATATAGTCTAGACGTTAGGTCAGTGTCAAACCTAGGGGCCAAAAGGAAATGACGTTAACACCTTTCCAGCACAATAGGCCACAAACAGCGCCTCGTGACCACACACACACACACACACACACACACACACACACACACAAGCTTCTAGAACATTTCAATGACAGTGTAGCCCACGTGATGGAAGTTCTTATATATGGCAAGAAAGAGGAGAAGTTAGAAGGGGGCTGGCGATAGTAGCGAGAGGTTGTACAGAGAGGGGTCTAACGAGCGGTAACAGCTGGATTCTATACTTCACTCGTGCGTGAGAGACTTTACTTAATCTTTTCAAAGACAATAATGTTATAAATAGTTCCATACTAATCTTTACCTCTCCTGTCATTGCATGACGAAGGGAACTAAGGTTATCTACTTACAAACCGACTCACATATAATTACCTCTCATCCAAGAGTACAACTTACGTATACCTGATCTACAAAACACACGACAAGAAGCTACGAAGTTTCTACAAGAAAGGGAGAAAACATACAAGTTAATTATGTTCCGAATGATTTTAATGAATGATTCTGGTTTCCAGATGTTACAGTGATATAGTTTTGATTTATTGCTTTATAATCTGTGTTAAACTTGGTTAGAATAAGGTGGCACTGCAAGGAAGCGACCTTCATTTTTATACGAACAATTAATTCATAAACTAATGAATTATCGGTGTGGAATGTCAGCAACATAGTGAAAGTGAATATGCATAACCAGCGAATAATATTTGCATGTGAAGCCAGCAATGTCTCCATGCTTTCTTTACCCCTGCACAGTTGTTGACTTTATACAGGAATTTAATTCTCCCCTGTGTAGAATACAACTCTAATGTTCGGGGAGGCTCCCCACATGCAGCTCTTCTCAACAAGGTAGAGTCCAAGGCTTCTCGTCTCATTAACTCTCTTTAACTCTCTTTCTCTTTCTGATTCCCATCAACCTCTGTCTCTTCGACTCATTTTTGTCTCATTTCTATCGCTACTTCAATGATAACTGCTTAACTGAATCTGCTTGGATCCATCCACCACTGCAGAAGGTACGTAGCACCCTTCCAGTAGCAAACTCTCATCACTTTTTTCTCCAACTCCCTGATGGAAGAGATAACTGTTACTTCCAGTACCTTATGCAGGTATACAACAGGTCAACTCTGGAACTGCCTTTGTCTGTATTTTCTACTGCCAATGACCTCCAGTCTTTTAAATGCAGTGTGTCTAGGTATCTCAAAATGAACGGGCCATGGATTTGGCTCTCTGTTATCTTTTTTTTTTTTTTTTCTGGGAGGGAACAGCCTTGCGGGCTTCTGGCTTTTGGTTCCTTCTTCCTTGCATAAAAAAAAAAAAAAAATGTACTTCTCGAATGCAGTTACTTTCACACTGCTAAACGGATAAGAATTAGTATCACCACCGGTCAGTGCATGCATACCTGTATGTTGCCCTGTCTTATCATGTACGTTCTGAATATAGTGTGTGTGTATGCGCCAATGCAAGATCGTACTAGCAGAGTGAGAAAAGAGTTCTGGACAAATGTGGAAGTGTGCATGGAAAAGTTTGAAAGGGATGAGTGTTTTTGATTGGAGATGTCAATGGAAAAGAAGAGACTGTGAAGGTGGATGGAGTAGTTGGTGAGTGGGGTGTGCCTACAGAGACGGATGAGAATGGCAGTGTTTTAGTAGACACTTGCACCGGGTGGGAGCTGATGATAGCCAATACCCTCTTCAGGCACAAAATGATCCACAGGTATATGTGGCCTAGTGATAAGGGTGGATGGTGAACTGTATGAATAGAAGGCAATGATTGATTACGTATGAATGGATGACAGGATGAGAAGGTGTGTAATGCATGCAAGAGTATATAGGGGCTGGGGGAGTCGACTCTCTGTCTGACCATCACCAAGTGGTGGTCAGAATCAGTGTCCAAACGAAATGGAGCAATGGAAGAAGGAAAGAACAGGAGGAAGTAGTATATGCATGGAGGGTGGAAAGGTTACAAGAGGACGGAAAGGGCAGAATATAAGAGGGAAGTGGAGGAGCAATTGGGCAAATATGGATTGGAGCAGATAGGGGACGTGGAAGGTGTGTGCAAGATATTCACAGAAGAAATCTGTGCAGCATGTGGGGTGGTGTGTGGAGTGAAGAGAAGACGAAAGGGGGTGCAGGGAACAGCATAGTGGAATGAAAAGGTGAGACAGGCTGTGGCACAAAAGAAGAAAGCATGTAATGAGTGGATGAAAAACAGGGGGGTGGAAGAAGTTGAGAGATGAAAGAGAGAGTTGTATGTAGAGAGGAAGATAGAGGTGAAAAGATTAGTAAGAGAGAGTAAGAAGAGAGTGGATGAGGAATTTGGAAGGAGAGTGTGTGTAAAGTGGAGGGAATTTATGAAAATGTTCTGGAAAGAGGTAGAGTTAGACGGGGTGCCAAAGAAGTTAGTTGGGGAGTGAAAGATAAAAATGGTAGATTACTAGTGGAGAAGGGAGAAAAAGTGAGCAGATCGAGAGAACACTTTAACGAATTGTTGAACATAGAGAATGAAAGTAATGCGAGTGTAAGTAGCTGGGGAATGGCTAGGAGACGGAGGGATGTGAGAAGAGAGGAAGAAATCAGTAGGGTGGAAGTTGTGGAAGCGATGAAGAAAGTTAAAATGGGGAAAGCCCTAGGAATTGATGAAGTGTGTAATGAAATGCTGAAGCATGGGGGAGAGACAGTACTAGAATGGATGTGGAAGATGTGCAGATTGGCCTGGGAGGATGATTGGATGTCAGGTATAATTATTCCTCTGTACAAAGGAAAAGGGGAAAAAGAAATGTGTGATAATCATAGTGTAACAGGAAAAGTATATGGTATTGACAGAGTTAGGGAAATAACAGAGGAATTAGTTGGAGAAGAAACCGGAGGATTTAGGAGGGGAAGAGGTTGTGTATATCATATATTTATTCTTATATCTTTAGTGGAAAAGTTTCTAGAGAAGGGAAAGAAGTTGTATGCGGCCCTCATGGATCTGGAGAAAACATATGACAGAGTGGATAGACAAGGATTGTGGAAAGTATTAAGAATATATGGAGTAGAAGGGAAGTTGTTAAATGCCGTGAAGAGTATGTATGAGGGTGCTAAGGCTGCGTGCGTGTGGATAGTGAACTGAGTGAATTCTTCTATTTGAAGGTTGGATTGAAACAGGGATGAGTCATGTCTCCATGGTTGTTCAGTCTGTATATTGATAGGGTTATAAAAGAGATACAAGGCAGAGCAGTGGATGTTGGAGCTGCCCTAATAAGAGAGGGCAGTGTGTTAAAACTCTCTGTAGTGTTGTTTGCATATTATACTGTGTTGTTTAGTGAAGACGAAGGGGAGCTGCAAGGCTTCGTGGATGAGTCTGGGAGAGTATGTAACAAACGGAATCTGAAGGTCAATGTAGGGAAGAGTAAAGTTATGGTCTTCGAGAGAGGTAAAGTCAGTGAATGTACAGTGAGGTTGGATGAGGAAGAAATGGAAAATGTGAATGCGTTTAAGTACTTGGGTAGTGTGATGAGTAAGGATGGAAGTTTAGAGGGTGAAGTACTTGAAAGGGTACAACAAGGAAGAAAGGTTGCTGGTTCCTTGAAAGCAGTAATAAGAAACAAGGAAGTGAGCACTGAAGTGAAAAAGTTAGTACATGACAGTACTGTGATACCAACTCTAACGTATGGAAGCGAAGCTTGGACCTTGTTGGAGCGGCAGAAGTCAAGAGTGAGAGCTGTGGGAATGAGTTATTTGAAAGGAGTATGTGGAGTCATATTGAGAGACAGATTGACAAATGAGGAAGTGAAGGATCGTTGTGGTGTGGATGTGGATCTGACAAGAAGCGTTAGGAGAAATGCACTGAGGTGGTTTGGCCATGTAGAGAGGATGGAGAGTGAGAGACTAATGAGGAGAGTGTATGTGAGTGAGGTGGAGGGGGAAAAGGGAGGGGGAGGCCAAGGATGAGATGCAGGAATTGAGTGGAGAGGTATATGAGAGAGGGGGGTGTGAGTTGGGAGCAGGGCAGTGAAATGGCTGGGGACAGGGCGACATGGAGGAGATTTTTTTGTGGCCACCCCTTGCAGGATTAAAGCGTCTGGCAATAGATAGAACATACTATTCATCTTACTTTTCCGTGAGGGTATAGTATGAATAAAGTAATTCTAAATCCGATATTAATGACTTAGTGCATCCCTTCCTCCATGAACAGCTTGCGGAACAATGCTTGAAATGATATCAGCCTCCTCAGAGTCAAAAAGACCCACATCCTCACCCATCGACTGCATATTCGTCCCAACGTGACACGTGTAAGAGCAGGATTGAGTCTTCTTTTGTTAACTTTGTTTATCGTGGTAACATCTCCAGCAGGAAGAGGAGTAACCAGTGTTAAGTTGTTTGCCAAGACTGAAGTAGCATAGTCCCGTTATGTTCGCTCGTGGTATGTACAGTATGTGAGATATCGTAAGACCAGGATATTAAAGATAACGAAGGCAGTAGCAGTCGAGTTGTACTTCTTAAACTATCTGTTAATTTTTGTAACTTTATGATGATACCTCCGCAAGACCTTACAGCATGGCATAAAGCCTGTTGTGCATTCTTGCTTCCAAATCTGACTCCACTGGCTTGCATATGATGAAGAGTTGCCCATCAAGAGTTAACTTAATGCCGTCTCGGGGAAGCCATACTCATCCATAATCATTGTTGGTACTTCAAGCACGTGAGGAGCGAAGAGTCATTTCTTATTAATGTTTGCAGCTGGCCAAAGAGCAAAATATGACTGAATAGATGTTCCATATTGTAATGTTCTTCTATAGACTACACTCGGTCATGACAGCATTTTTCAGGGGTTCCGGTTTATCACGTCACACTTGATAGTGCTTTGACAAACCCCTCTGACTGGCATTTTTTGAATCTGTGTGCCATGTCTCATTCGGAAGTCAAAGTTTCAGATTTAATGAATGACTGATCGACGACCATGCCGATGTGTCAGTCAGATGAATAAATCAATTCACTGTTGAGAGTAAATATGAATGTTTGGACAACTTATCTGCCATCTATTTCCGATCAACACTGTTTAGTTTTCACCAACTTGCCTAGCAATAGATGCAAACTTCTCAATCTGGCACACAAACTTGTTAAAGCATGAATGACGTGTTGCCAGAAATATAATGGCAAAACATATTAACCACTTTGGTTGGCAGAGAAAGTCAGTCTAACTAAGTATACTTTTGACGTCCCATAGAAACTAAAGATTTGGTTTCAATATTGTTCAGTAGGCTCGCATTTCCATGCAACCTCTTTGTGACTAAAAGCAAAAAAAAAAGCTTTCAACTCAGCGTTTCCCTCATCTGAAAAAGATAACCTTATTTCTGTTTCAAACCAAGTTATGGAATAACAATTGCTGGAATGATGAGCTTCAAAGAAATAGAACAAAATGAGGTTGTGGCAGAATCCGTACAACAAGTGTTCCTAAAGTAGTGCCTAAATACCCCTAGAGGTATCAAAATGGGTTCCTTGGGTATCCAGATAGGGATGTTCTACGTGCTGGTCTACATTAAAACAAACACACAGTCTTCTTAGTGGAATGTGAAAGTGAAAGGAATAATATTAGAAAGGGAGTATCAGAGCTGAAAAAGTTTAAGAACTACTGCCGTACAGGAACCAATCTTTCTCACGCTGACATAAAGAACTGATGGACAATGGTAGCTGCGTTAACGAAGCAATTCACGCACAACCAGCCAGTGAAATACTTCCAATCATTCTCCGGGTACAGTGGAAGTTCATCAATTGACCTGTTTTTCACTGGCAAATTCTCTCGGCAATATGATACATTTCATTCTAAAGACACGTATTGCACGTTTCAATATGATGCTTTGGAAGTCGCTTTCAGACCAGATCCATTTAACAACAGTTGCTATGCACCCCCCCCCCCCAAAAAAAAAAAAAAAAAAAGCTCGTGAACAACCCTAGGATGTAAAATCAAATATTTTGGTCGCTCAGAGTCAGAGAGTTTCATTTTGTTTTTCCGTGTCCTGGATACAATAGTTTCTGTAGTGAATGCTCATAGTTTACACATTGTGTTCTAGATTAAAATTATGTTCATTACATATATATATATATATATATATATATATATATATATATATATATATATATATATATATATATATACACACACACACACACACACACTGTAAAATGCTTGCAAAAGTTTGCGAGACAAACTAATAGCCTTTCCATCACAAAACGTATTCAAATACCATTATCTTTGTTTTGATACTGTTTATTAGCCCACAGTGACCAAAAAAATTCTTGCATATTTTCGTTTGTCGCGATTTCCGACAATTTCGCATTGTCTCACTGCGTGCAATCACCAGACTTTTTATTTTATTATTTTCCTGACACTCCCACTACCTACCTCGACCTAATACAAAAAGAATCAGGTCTATATCTATTATCGTTCTCGTGGAAAACACAATGATTACATGCAGAAGCAAACATTTTTGCGTGTCGCGATTTATGACAGTTTTATGCCGTCATGTTGCACACAGGTGCAAAAATTTTTGCTTGGTATTTTTTTTACAGTCCCTGGACTTACCCCGACCTGATCCGAAAGAGTTAGGTCGATATCCCTTACTGTTCTCATGATAGAAACGAACAAAATTACAGACACACAGATACACAGCTAGACTTCATTATATATATATATATATATATATATATATATATATATATATATATATATATACACACACACACACACACACTAGAGCTTGTCGCACAAAATTGAGGGACAAGCTAATACCTTTTCCATCACAAAATGTTTCTAGATACTATTATTTTTTTTCCATTCTATTACTGAGCTCACAACCACTAATTCTGACCAAAAGTAAGAAAATAAATCGCATGTTTTTTCCGTGTCCCGATTTTCGACAATTTCGCGCCGTCGTGTCGCGCACAATTGCCAGATTTCTTGTTTGACATTTTTCAGACACTCTCTCCATTTACCCCAATCAAATGCAATAAGAATAAGGTCGATATCTATTGCCGTTCTTGCAAATGAAACGAACAAACGCACAGACAGATGCACACATTCACAACTTCACGTTATATATATATATATATATATATATATATATATATATATATATATATATATATATATATATATATATATATATATATATAATTTATTATTATTTTTTTTTTAACATTTTTAGGTACCTGTCTGATTATCTGCAAAATCTGTTAATCCGAAAGGGCCGTGGGCTGCTGAATTCCGGATTAAAGGACTTTTACTGTACAAATAATAATAAGAATAAGAATAAGAATAAACAGAAGAAGAAGAAGAGGAGGAGGAGGAGGAGGAGGAAGAAGAAATAAAAGAAAATAATTAATAACAACAAATACTGGAATCAGCTTTAAAAAAGCTGAATTAGTGACTAAATTACATAAAAATGGGAGGACGTGCACCAAACATGGATCAGAAATGAACAAAATTCTACTGAATTCAGTAACCGCACTTCCAATCTCTTTTCTTTGGTGCACATTCTCCCATTTTTATGTAAATTTTGTCACTAGTACAGAGTTTTAAGTTTATTTCATTATCTGTAATTATTACTTGATTATTATTCTTATTTGTTATTAGAATATGAGAGAGGGGGATGTGAGTTGGGAGCAGGGCAGTGAAATGACGGGGGACAGGGCGACGTGGAGGCGATTTGTTTGTGGCCACCCCATACGAGATTGAGACATCTGACAATAGATGGAATAGATAGATTCTTATTATTCTTATTATCATTACCTCCACAAGGAGGTTATATTTTAGCCCACATGAGTTTGTTTGTCTGTCTGTTAGCAGGATTACTTAAAAAGTTATGAATGGATTGTTATGAAATTTTGTGATAGGGTGGGTCATGTTTAAAAAAAGAAATAATTAGATTTGGGGGCGGACACGGATCCGGATCCGGAGTATCCCGCACAATATCTCCAAAAGTCCTCAATGAGTTTCAATGAAATTTTGTGGACAGGTGGGCCATGGACCATGAAAGAATTGATTAAATTGTGGGGCGGATCTGGATTCCGTAATCACGGATCCGGATCTGGGATTGCTAAAAAAAAAATTAAGAACGGATTTTGATGAAATTATGTGGAAGGGTGGGCTCTGGGCCATGGAAGAAATTATTACATTTGGGGGTGGAAGTATGTGAGAGGTGACACCTCGGCCACTATGACATAGCAATGACGTGAAGGGGGAGGGTGTGGCCAAGTGTCCTTGGTTTGGCAGATTAAGTTAAAGACTTATTGTGAATACGGATTATCTGTGGGTATGGTAGGGTGTGTTGCATGGCAGTGATGGTGTGTGGGAGGAAGTTGGTGATTGGTTGATATTCCCATAGTAGGTAGGTGCAGGAGCAAAGGTCTATGACATTTACCTGACCATGAAGATGCAGGACACACACACACACACACACACACACACACACACACACACACACACACACACACACACACACACACACACACACACACAATCCATCTCAACACAGCTAAAGGCAGGAGGCAATGGAAACTGGAACAGTATGCAGGCGCAGGCCCCAGATACAGTAACATGAGGTTGGGTATTCACAGCGAGAGCCGAGGATGTGTAGTGTAAAAAATATGCTGGGCACTGTTAGGGAAGAGCTGCTGGCTAATCGCAGGGCAGGGCGGAGAGAAAACTAGGGTGGCTTGTATGTGACAGGGTGTGGCAGGGCGGATTCACACAACACAAGGTGTGGCTTACCAGTACTTCAACTTTACACTCCCTCTTCTGTCTTTCATTCCTTCATTCTTTCCTCTTCCTTCTGCCTATGGGTAACTCTACACTGAGTGACAAGCCAAATGGTTTCCTGTACACCAGGAAACCATTTACTATGCTGGGTGGTAATCATATAACCAAATTTTGGCGCCTGGTGGTTTAGTGGGTAATTATTGTGCTCCAATCGGATTCAGCCGGTGAAGGTTTATATCCAAGGGATGGTTAGGGTTGATTGCTAATGTAATGCCACTCAGGGATGAGTGAGGCTGGTCACTCTCATCTTAAATGTCGGGACCAACTGCCTAGCCCCGGGCTTCTACGCTCCTCATGGGGCAGATGATTAAAGCTTCAATATTGTAGTTATTTTTCCTAATAAAATATTAAATGGTCATTACTCAAAGGCTCTTTATCTTAGAACCTTAAACTTTGTCATGTTGATAGTCCAGCTGGCGGCTTCTTCTGGCCAAATATGACGGCAAGCCATTGATCAGATTACCAGATAGTATTCAGAATGAAAAAAGAAAAACGGATTCTGGGCCTCTGTCTGAAACTGCTTATGCTACCAAACTGAAATTTTACTGCAATACAGCCTTATAGCGGCAGCATTCCGAAAATGAGTATGATTCCAATTGGATGATTATTCTCTAAGGTCGCCTGGGATTTAAAAAAAAAAAAAAAAAAAAAAGGACTTTTTCGGATATTCCGGATGCCAACTAGTTTTCCATGAAAGATTAAAGCTAGAGCCACCAAACCCAATGGGCTTATGGTTGGTTGGTTGGTTTAGATTCGCCTCCTAAAAAGGGAGGAAACGGGCAAAACAAAAGCCCGTCAGAGAAATTCTGTTAATAAAGCAAGGATTATATACTAGCGTGGGGGTGGGTACATGGCCACAACCCCCAAAAGAGCAGTCGCGGGTGTCCTTGCAATAAGCTCTGCTGCTAGTTGAAAGTCGTCAGCCCCAACATCAAGCTGCATCCCAATAGTACACCGAAGTCGAGATGTTGCAGAACAGTCCAGAACATAATGGAGCAGGGGCTGCTCGCTGACCTCAAAGCAGTGAGGGCACGGCTCTGGGTTGCTGTTATTCACCTGGCTGTAGCACGGGAACCCCAGGCGTAAGCGGCGAAGTGGAACCAGTAGGTGGTTAGGTGTGCCATGGGGAACAGACACAGGTGAGTACTCTGTAGCTCTGGCATACCACGTAGCAGAATGGGAGCCCTCCCATACCTGAAACTGATGATCCTCCTGCGAAAGTCGGCAGACGGCATCAGCCACGTGTCGCAAGAGAAGGGATAGACTAGGACGCAGCTGAAATGTGGTAACAGGTAACGTGCCAGCATGGCGAGCATCAGCATCAGCACGCTCATTGCCTGCAATACCGACATGCCCAGGAAGCCAGTGAAGGTGAACCTCACCCCCCCGACCCGTGATGGAAGTTGCAACAGCTATGATGGACGTAAGGAGATATTTATTGTCAGTGTAGCAGTGCTTTTGGAGGCCACGTATAGAGGAAAGCGAGTCCGTATGGATAATAATACGCCGATGGAGGTGTTGATCAGCATGGCGAAGGGTGCAGAGAATGGCAACGAGCTCAGTCTGGTAGGCTGAAACACCGGAGGTGACACGCCAGGACTCAACCCCCTCATCACAAACAAAAGCAGCACCCGCAGACCCGTCATCACCAACAGACCCGTCAGTGTAGTAGACTACAGTATCTGGAGTGAAGAAAGCTGCCACACGACTGAGAGCATCCTGGCGAAGAACAGCAGGAAAAGAGGACCTGGGAACCGCTATATTGGGCTCGACATATTTGATCACAGGTGGGAGCCAAGGAGGATCAGGGGCATATGCAGGATTGGGCAAGTCAGGACCACCACTAATGGCATCAGCGGCGTCAAGCTTGCGAACTATGTCCGCTGCAAGCAGAATCCAATCACATCCAGGGTGCGGATTTGGGGGCCGAGCAAGGGTACGCTGGAGGAGTACAGACACCGGAAGGTGGGGCCGATGCCGACAGAGCTGAGCAACGACAGCTGTTGTTCGTGCCCAAATGTGGTGCTGCAGAGAGGGAAAACCGCTCTCAGCCCGAAGGTTGACCAAGTGTGTCCAAGGAGGTGCACCGAGCAATATACACAGAGCAGTGTTCTGCAGGACTTCCAAAGAGAGACGGAGTGACTCAGACACTCCGATTAGACATAGAGCCCCGTAATCCACAATGGAACGGATAGCTTGTGAATAAAAAGTCCGTAGGACGCTGTACGAGGCACCCAGGTTGCAGTGAGAAAGGGCTTTTAGGGCAGTAATGCGGGTAGCTGCTCGCTCCCGTATATAGCGGATATGAGTGGCAAACGTCAGACAGCTGTCGAACCATACACCCAGGTACTGGTGACAGCGAACGACATCAAGGCTATTACCCCCAAGAAGAAGGGGACGGTCAGGGTGGCGGAGACCAAAAGGCAGGCATTTAGTTTTTTGGAAATTGATTTTAAGGCCATGCTCACAGCATTTGGCATGTAGACGGGAAAGCGCAGTTGGTGCCTGAGTGTAGCAGTCCCGTCTAGAGAAAACCAGTGCCAAGTCATCTGCATAGCAGAACAGAGTAACCCCTTGGCCATAGTCGACTGTAAGCAGGTCCTCAACTAAGACATTAAATAAAAGAGGACTCACCACACTGCCCTGGGGTGTGCCATTGACATCCGAGTAGGAAGGGGATACTCTGCCCTGAAATCGAACACAAGCAGCACGGCCATGGAAGAAGTCCCTCACCCAGGTGAGGAGGCGACCACCCAAGCCCTTTGCTGCGAGCACCACAAGTACTGCGTCTGGGTTGGCAAGTTCGAATGCCTTCTCAAGATTGAGGAAGACAGCCATGCTACGACCACTCCTCAGCTCACCAAGAAAGGAGGCTAGGCAATGTTGAGCACTCCTGCCAGGGAGGTAAGCAAATAGCCTGGGATGGAGCGGCCCCAACCTCCAGACAAGTCGAGAGAGGACAAGCCTCTCAGCGGTCTTGGCAATGCAACTGAGGAGGGAGATCGGCCTCATGGTAGTCGGGTCTCGTGGTTTGGGGATGGGGTGAATAATGGCTGTCTTCCACAATCCAGGGAGACGCTTTTCAAGCCACGAGCGATTGAACAGGTCCAGGACACGCACCTTCCCTCCCTGGCTTGTGCGAGCCAGGAGGGAGTATACAAGGCCATCAGGGCCCGGAGCCGTATCCTTTCTGCTGCACAACACTCGCTCTAGCTCTTCCTCAGTAAAGGGGTGGTCTGCAGCATCAGGACGAGAGCAAGCAGCATTGACAGCGTCCCTGCGGGGACCTGCAAGGCGAGCTTGCAGGCCACTGACAGACTGTGGGAGGTTCGTTGTGGCAGTACGAGCAGCAAAATGGGCAGCAAGGCGATCTGCTTCACCTGCAGGGTCAGGATGTGATGGTGGCCTAGCTGGTCGGGGAGAAGAGACCGACTTGATCCTCGCCCACATCTCCCCAAGTGTGGAACGTGAATTAAGCGACCTACACCACCTCATCCAAGCCTCATCCCGGATGCGGCGCTTTTCCTGCGAAACATGTCGTACCACTGCAACCAGATATCTCCTAGTTGGAGAGGAAGGTCGCCGACGGTAGGCCTTACGAGCGGAGTTTAGCCGATAGTTCAGCTCCTGAACCCGCTCATCATAAAACCAGTAGTCCTTAAGAAAGACCGTGGGGCGCTTGGTGAGGGGAATACAGGCAGCAGCAGCGTGACGTAAGGCATGGGCAACCTGCTCCGCATGGTCCTCTAGGGAATGTGGGGGAACAGCCTTGTCCAAGGCGGTGTCAACTGTCTGTGCATACTCGGGCCAATGAGCACGTCGTAAGTCCCAGCGAGGCGGAGGTGGTGGTGGAGGTGGAAGAGGAGCCGCAGGCAATTCCATCACCACAGCGAAATGATCACTGGTGAGGATTGGGTGCAAGGACCACGTAGACACATCGGCAAGAGGTGCAGAGACTAGGGAGAGGTCAAGCCTCCCACCACGGACATGAGTAGACTTGGACAAGTCATTGAGTAAGGAGACCCCCGCAGTTTCCTCAAGGGCAATGGCAACATGTCGCCTAGCCTCATTCGCCGGGTGGGGTGAGTATAGGACGGGATGGTGGGCATTGAAGTCCCCCCCAATGAGGGTGGACTCAGCTGCAGCCTGATGGAGGAGCTCGCCAATGTCTAGAGTCCCAGCATGGCTCTTATAAATGTTATAGACGGTTAAGGAGGTCGTGGCGAGCTGCAAGATGACTCCTTGAACCTCAACACCCTCACCGCAGTGAATAGGAGGGCTACATTCTTTGCAAGGGATGTGATCCCAAACCAGGATGGCACACCCCTGCGCATTACCAGGGACCCTAGGGAGGAAGAAGCCATTGTATCCTCGGAGCCGAAAAGGGGAGCCGTGGGGTAGGAGTGTCTCTTGCAGAAGGAAGACATGAATATTTTCCTGGAAAGCCACCTCCTGGAGGTGAGGGAGCTTACTCCAAGCTCCTACGCAGTTCCACTGCAGGACTCGGAGGCAATCAGCGTTGTCTGGGACCGTGGAGGGTAAGCAGTCTCTCGCAGAAGTCCGAGAGTTTCTCCCTCTGCCTCTACTGCTGCTGAGGCTGGAACTGGCCCTGATGGATTGATAGGCAGGTTGCCGGGCAGGTGATCTGCCTCTACCACTGCTGAGGCTGGAGTCGGTGCCAGAGAGTTGGAGGCTGGGCCGCGAGGTCGGCATTCTGCCCCTACCCTTGCTGAGGTTTGTGGTGGCCCTGGTGAGGTGGTAATTGGGCTGCGAGAGCGGCATCTGGCCTTGGGCACTGCTGAGCTGCAGTTGGTCCTGGCGAGCGGGTGGATGGGCCGCGATGTCAACGACGGCATGTAGGAACATGAGGTGGCTGAGGTGTTGCCGACAGGTCGGGAGACGACATTTGACGTGTAGGTGGAGAGGGACGAAGCTGACGCTTTGCCTCCACCACATCCTCGACGATTTAGTCTATAGTAGCCACGAGGGGAGCAGTATCGACTTTCTTGCCAAGTATCGATTCCAGTAACTGAGCAAAGCTTAGAGCAATCTCTTTCCCAATTAATCGCAGGTCCTGTATGGTGAAGAGAATCTGGGGAGAGCTCGGAGCATGAGGTGGTACGGGTGAGAGATGCATTGAACGGTGGTGGGAGTGTGGTAGGAGGTGGGTGGTGAACCTCCACTGCCACAGTCTGACGAGGGGGAGCAGACTGCAGAGGGGGAAAGGCGCTGGCATCGAGAGCAGGAGGAGGAGAAGGCACAGCTGTTATTTGACGCTGTTGGCCCCAGACAAAGGTCCCTGGAGGTGCAGGCGTGGAGCTGGTGGCTTGCTGCTGCTGAACCCAGGCTACCTGGCGTTCCCGGCCCTGCAAGACATGTGCAGCTCTGATGGGGCAGTTGGGGTGCCACGCATGGTGTGGGCCAGAGCAGTTGGGGCAGCGGGAGGTGATTGCCTCCTTGGCCTTGAATCTTGCCAGGCAGCGCTCCATATTGTGTGGGCCGCTGCAGATCCCGCAAACGACAGGCCTGTTGCACATGGCTCTGCGGTGTCCATACCTCTGACACCAATAGCAACGGAGAGGCTCCGGGGTATATGGGCGCAGATAGTAAGTCCCCCAGTTCCCAAGATCGAGAGAGGATAGTAGAGGACCCCGTAAAGTGATGAGGACCTGGCGAGTCTCCTCCCTGGTACGCTGCCTCTGACAACGCGTGGCTTCTTCCACCTGTGGGTAACGCAAAAGGAGATCGACCGGCATTCTCATGGGATACCCCATGACAATAGCCTTGGACGATCTCAGCCCTGGAGTGAGCTCCACGAGCTTGATGGGGTTGGCCACGTCCTGGGCTGCTGCCTTGAGAAGGTCGTAAGAGACCTCGTCTTTCGGGACTAAGACGGAGCTCCCGTCTTTGCCGATAATGTTAGTGGTCCTCAGTTCCGGCAGGCGGCGTTTCAAAGCTGCGACTGCATCGTAGCTTGTTTCGTGCCCGTCCTGGCGAGTAACACGAAAGGCCGGGAATGATGAGCGAGGTGGAGGGGGCACCGCCACCATTACTGAAGGTCGAGCGGCAAGAGGAGGCTTGCGAGGAGCCCCAGAGCGTGGTACCGGAGTGGCGTAGTTTCCCTGCTCTCGCCATCTAGATCTTTTACTACTGACCAGCGAGAAACCGTCGTCATCAGTACGGGCAGGATCAGCATCAGAAGGAGCAAATGAGGCAGCAGGAATGGCAGCATCCACGGTCATCTGCTCATGGTGGCGAGCTGATTTAGCTGGTCGAGTTGTAGAAGGGGAAGCACAGGTGGCAGGACGAGGCAATGGGCCCGAGGCAGGAGCCAAGGCAGTAGCTAGGGAGGGACAGGGATCTATGGGAGCAGAGGACTGTGAGCTGGACGTGGAGGAGCGTCTCTCCCTCTTACTCCCCTTAGCACTGGAAGGCCTAGATAAACCTGAGCGCTGGGGCTGAGGTCGTGGGATGCGTGAGGTACCCGAAGATCGGGTACTAAGAGGTGTCTCCATAGCACTGAGGCAAGCAAACTCCCCAAGAAGCAGACTACACACACACTAACACACACACACACACAGCACACACACAATCACTCCAAAAGAAAAACAGAAAAAACGGCCAAGTCCCTACAGTGACGGGCAACCTATGCTCCCCGCCCTCTAAAGGGCGACGTAGGAGGCCCCGCCACTGCCCCGTGAGGGTCTTACCTAATCTACCAGAGCCGCGCTCACTGCCTCCTATGACCAGGCCCTAATGGCCCCCCTTCATGGAAGTGCCCTAACGGCACCCCTTCAGGATTCGGCGTCGTACTACAGTGAGGGACACTAACGGCAGGCCAAAACACACACACACACACACACACACACACACACACACACACACACACACACACACACACACACACACACCAAACACAGTCAGGTAGACGTCTGCCTTGAAGACAGAGTCCCAGCAAAAACCTGTAAGACACACAAAAATTTTCCTCAGTGCCAGAGACTAAGTCCCTTCAATGGCAAAACTGGGAAAGCTGGAAAAAATTCTTCCTCTATAACGGAGGCAGAGTCCAGTGCTACAGACACACGAGCCAGAGGTCTTGACTGCACGGTGGCTGGGCAAGGAGTGAATAGAATGGGCTTATAGACTGTGATGGCCTAAAGTGACATGCAAAAGATCAGTAACGTTGACTTCAAGATTATAATAGCTTGGTTTCCAGTAGGCAATGGCTGCAAGTTTTTCTTTATCAAAATTGTCCTTGAACAATTTTACAGTGTTGTAGTTATTATTATTATTATTATTATTATTATTATTATTATTATTATCATCATCATCATCATCGCCATCATCTTCATTATTACTAGTAGTAATCCTGCGAAACAGGATGGTATCATTTTAACGAGCCCTATCCCATTGCACTAGACTCAGGCTGTGTGTGTGTGTGTGTGTGTGTGTGTGTGTGTGTGTGTGTGTGTGTGTGTGTGTGTGTGTGTTGATGCAACTTCCCAGGTGAGTTCAGTTGCTTACTGGGAAAGCTTTCCACTATATAGTATATAATTTTGCCACCATGATTTTTAGTGGAGACAGCCTCCCTTCACAAAAGAAAAAAAAAGTCAAAAGTAGTGAATAGCAGGCAGATATGGCTTTGATATCTCAGTACTAGTTATACAATGGACTCATATCGCTCTTTCGGTACATGGAAGCGTGACCCTCCCAGTGATTCTTGGGAAGTTTAGTCACCTACTAAAAATAAAAACTATCAAGCAGGAGAAACATTTGACTAAGGCTTCTCAAGTGAGTTCGTCTGGTTACTCCATAGGTCTTCCACTATATACAATTTGCCGGCCATGATTTTGATGGCGACCACAAACCCTTACGAAATGTAATATTCTCAGAAATACCAGGATGAAGAAAGATATGGCTTTTAAATCTCAGTGCATGTTGTACAATGGACTCTCCTCCGTCATGGGATATTTATGGAGCGTGACCCCCACCCCAGTGATTCTTGGGGAGATCATCCCCCATCCCAGAATTAAAAATTATAAAAAATAGGGAATTGTGAGCATATGGACTTTAAAGTTATTAGCAAACATATCGCAGGATTGTGTATGCGGCTTCCATGTTTCCTCTGAATGCTCAGGAAATAAACTGCACATCTACTTTATTATTGCTACATTATTATTATTATTGTTATTATTATTATTATTATTATTATTAATGGTCTCTCCTAATTATCATGCCTGAAATAGAACTTCAGAGCAGGCGGGTTTAGAAATGGCTTTGACAATGCCTTTCCTAACTCGAAAATCGCAACAGATAACAACAAAGACGAGAGAGAGAGAGAGAGAGAGAGAGAGAGAGAGAGAGAGAGAGAGAGAGAGAGAGAGGGAGAGATTACTTTATTTTCCAGATTCAAGGAACAGTGATGAAAAAAAGCAAAACATGTTAATAGATTTTTTTAACAGTAAACTAATGCGACCATGTATCTTTTCCAAATAATATTGTAACAAGTGCATGTACAATGTATGCCAGAAGTTATTACATGAGATAAGAAATAATAACAAAATGCCACGGTAAGTCTTATCCACAGTATAAAGACTGGATGTGTGTGTGTGTGTGTGTGTGTGTGTGTGTGTGTGTGTGTGTGTGTGTGTGTGTGTGTGTGTGTGTGTGTGTGTGTGTGTGTCCTTCTTCTGACAATATACTATAGACTTTTAATAATCATGAGATGCTCGATGGAATCATGTTCGGAAACGTTCCCTGCACAATGGCGAAAGAATCTAAATGCAGCTGTGTGTGTGTGTGTGTGTGTGTGTGTGTGTGTGTGTGTGTGTGTGTGTGTGTGTGTGTGTGTGTGTGTGTGTGTGTGTGTGTGTGTGTGTGTGTGCTTTAACTTATCCTAGGCTATTTGATGGATCTGAATGAAACTTTCCAGGTTCGTTCGTCAGGTTACTACGAAAGTCCTCCACTACATTACATTTTCCAGTCATGATTTTTAGGGGTATAGCTCCTTCACCAAAAGAAAAAAAAATCTCAGAAATGGTAAAAGTAGTGCAGACAGGGCTTTGGTGAATTTGTGCATATTATTATATAGACTCGTCTGTAATGCGATATTTGAGGAGTATGACTCCCCCCCTCCCAAATGATTCTCTGATGAGTCACCACCTTCCTCTTCGAAAAATAATAACTATTTGAAATAAGGGAAAGTGAGCACAAGGATTTAAATAAAAATCGTCAAACATGTCGCAGGACTGGGTGGGCAGCTTCCGCGTTTTCTCTGAATGGTCGAGAAGAGACGGCAACTACTTATTTTATGCTATATTTTTTAGTAGTGAGGTATGGAAGGGAGAGGCGGTTGAGAGATGGGTGCTGGCTTGTGAGACTGTAAGTGTAGAAGTCAGCAGGTTTGGTGTTCGCTGGGACATCTCTTCCTTTCTGATGGTATGCTCTATGTTGACCTCCCAAGGATCAGGTTCCACTACTGTAGCAGTGAGTCAGAGGTGGTGCTAACGACTGAGGTCAGATACGAGGTCAACCTGGATTAATACTCTGATGCTTATTAAAGAGAAAGATTGTGTGTGAGGGGGGTGAGTTTAACGTGAGTTGATACTCTTGCGACATTTCAGGATGAGATGCTAAGTGTTCTTCCTTGGTGTCCAATGGGTGACACACATGATCCCACTCAGGACTGTAAGTGGTGCTTCTGGATGACTGATGAATTCTTTAATGAACACTGACGCATATGGGTTGGAGCAGGGAAGGTGTTTTCTATCCTGGTCTGACTGTACTTTATTTGCTTCGGAGAGTGGCAGATCAGGACATTGTACGGTATCTGAGGCGAAATTTGTGCTGCAGGGCACTACTGTACCTCCGGGGAGGAAATAGAGATCCTCGCCTGCAGACTGCGCCCACAATTATTTGGTACCACTTATTCTGGCTGTCCGGACTTACTTTGTCATTGATACAGCTGTTACGGCGTGAAACTGAATCGTCGCTGGAGCTAACATTTTCAGAGGTGGAAGTCAAAACAAAGGTTACCGAGGCCGTGGAACTAAGAGAAACTACGTTGATTATCCTTGTCCAGTCACTGATCAAACGGATGCTTGGCCGTTGGCATGGGGAACGAGTGCAAAATGAGAAGAGGTAGATCGATGATCACCCTAACCCCACCCAGATCCTGGCTTTGTTCCTGAGGTCCTGGGGTATATCCTTTGAAGCCACAGATATACTCTGATAATGATGATGATGATGATGATGATGAGCATTGTAATTTATGGATAGTATGACGTGGTGGTGAAAACATGTAGGTTTAATGAAGATACAAACCATGGATGATGGATGATGATTATGCATAATAGGTGTACAGCAGTGTGTTAGTACTATGGCGATGGTGGTCAGTAACATGCAGTGGAATATAGAGAGTACCTAGTTCAGAAAGCAAGGAATGGAATGTCAGGCCTCCCTATCCATCTCCTTTCTGCCAGTTTTTATCAGTAAACACCATTGTTTTGAAGAAAATGAGTTTAGGGAAGAAAATCTGTAACCTCTTACAATCGAAAATATATGTTCTGGTTGGATTAAACATGACCATAAAGTAGAAATTAAAGATGGCGATGTGGCAGATGATATGAATAAACGTGGAGGGTTTCAATGTTCAAATTTATTGCAAGTAAAATTTTCAAAATGCAAAAAACATCCAAGAGAAAACAAAATCTGGAAACTAAAAACAAGCAGTTGTAGGGAAAATGCTTTGCAAACTCTCTCTCTCTCTCTCTGAAGAAATTTTCTTCAGCCAAAAATAATGCACTATAATACAACTCACAGAGGAGTAGATGCAGTATTCTCTCACTGCATCCATCCATCCCGCTATGAAGTTGTTTCAAAATGCAATGGAGTGATATCGCTTCTCATGACAGTTTCAATAACCCAGACGACATAAACGCCTGTGCAGTCACTAACGAGGTGAGGTGCCACTTCTGGAAACAGCGGTGAGAGGGTTAACGACCATCATGGTGCAGTAAAGGCAATAACGACAGCTGGGCCAATAACGACTCTATGTCGGAACAGGTGGGCAATAGTAGCGTTATATGGGTCAGTGGCTATTGCTGGGTATTAGTTTTGATGAAGAGGTTGGGCTGCGTTTCTATTGCAACAACCCAGGATCAACTTTGTGACTGAGCATCCAGCAAAAGACAGGCACACTGCACAGTAGGTTATACTTTTCACCATAATTAGTAAATGGTGCCCTGGACTACAAGACACCATTTAGCCTGACTCACCTAAATATTAACACCATGTTAAGGGAGTGGATGGTGGGAGTCACTACTTACTATTGAAAATAGTTATAATAATAATAATAATAATAATAATAATAATAATAATAATAATAATAAAATGATGATAATAATAATAATAATAATAATAATGATAATAACAATACAGCAACAATAACAGTGTTAAACAGGTACAAATGAAACTCTGGTTTTTAGCCAGTAATTCTGGTTTCCATTGATTCGATTTGAACTTCGTTTCTTGTTTTACCCTTGTGACTCTCCTGGACCTGCTTATCGGTGTAATTTATCTAGATTTACCTCTCTGTCTGTCTGTCTGTCTCTGTCTCTCTGTCTGTCTGTCTGTCTGTCTCTCTCTCTCTCTCTCTCTCTCTCTCTCTCTCTCTCTCTCTCTCTCTCATGGATCTCTGTGCTGTCCTCAATCACTTCTTGTATTAATTTATATTAAAATATTCAACACTTCCACTCCCCGACCCTTCCAGCACTTACCTCTTACCATAGAGGACCCTATATATTAATAAGCTTTCTGTGTTGTGTAATTATTTTTTAACGTTTAGAAAAAGAGAATTAAAAGGAGGAAGGGAAGGATGGAGGAGGTGAAGAATTAGGAGAAAGAGAATTAAGAGGATGAGAAACTGGGTGGAGGACGTGGAGAGTAAAGAAAGACATTCATTTCTCATTTTCTCTGATCCCAGTTTTTTCCAACGAATAGCAAGAAATTTCCACAGGGAGTAGACTGTACCACCAGTCGAACTGCGCGGTACTCCCAATGTGGATGAAAAGCTGATGACAGGTAGAACTTTAACTCCCGCTTCATTAGCTCTCGAGATTAGGTTCTGACCATCCCCTTTTGCTAAACCTTTTCAGTGTTTCAGTAACACAGAGGATAGGCCTACATGCTGTCCAATACTAGTTCCTTTAACTGTCATCACCAAAATACATGCACATCACACAATACACTTTCTAATTAAAGTTTTGTTGAAATGGCATCTGAGCACCCAGCCCGGGAGTCCCTGGGGGTAGGGGACTGTCAAAGCATCCACCATCCGCCCCTCTCCCGATGACGATCAAATGAGATGCCTGGAACTACCGTCTGACCCGCACCATATTATTTTTGGCAACATTCGTGGCGTTTCCTCTAACTTTATCTCTGCTGAACACCACCTCTCCGTTAAACCTCACCTTCTGTTCTTCACAGACTCAACTGTCTGAGGCAACTGATAGCAAACTCTTCTTTGTAACCTTCTACTTTATCTATACTCATTTCAAAGCCAAAGGTGGCTGTTGTGTATATTTATGCAACAACATATTTTGCTTTTGTATTCCTGAACTTTATTCTTCTGAATTCTCTACTCTTTGGTTTCGACTATCCTGTCATTCTCTGAATAAATATATCTGTATCGTTCACTTATCCTCTAAGCCTACTGACTATGAAAAATTCTTCAACTATCTTTCTTCTGAGAAGTATCACATCCTATCAGTTTCTCCTTTCTCTGAAATCTCCATTCTTGGCTGTTTCATTGTACACCACCACTTTCGGCCCTCCTCTCGTTTCACTGATCTGCTTGGTATACAAGCCTACATCTTTTCTATCTTCTTTGATCTAGAGCAGCTTGTACAGCACCCTACTCATATCCCTGACAGTCTTGGAGAGAGTTCCAACATACTTGACCTCTTCCTTACAACTAATCCTACTATTTGTGCTGTTATATGCTGTTAATCTTTTCTCTCCACTGGGCTCCTCTGATCACAACCTTATCACCTTAACTTGCCTTATTGCTCCAGTAAGGCCTGTGGACCCTCCCAAGATGCGGCAGCTGTGAAACTTTGGAGCTGCTGATGGGAAGCCCTTACTCAGTACTTCTTTGATTTTCCCTGGAATGATTATTGGGCCGATATTACGGAGGTTATTCTCTCGGGCGTGGAAGTATACATTCCTGTCTCTTATCTTTTGACTAATGCAAAAAATTAAAACTTGATTTTATCACGTTTGTTCTAATGCTGCCAACAACTAGGAGAAGACCTGCAAAAGGTGCCAGAGCCGACTCAATCTTGAATCTCATCTCTTTTATTTTCTGCCCAGAATCATGCTAAGTCTGTTCTTCGCCCTGCTAAAAATTATTTCATCCATACTAAATGCTCTGAACTGTTCACTATCTCCTGCTTCTTCTGGCACCTTGCAAAAATCCGAACAATTTACCTCATTTTCCTTCCGTCTTCTTTTCTGCGCTGATAGTTCTGCAGCCGTAGCTTCTGCTGATAAAGCAGAACTCTTCGCTCGGACTTTCTCCTCCAATTCCATCTGAGACGATTACAGTGCTGTTCCTCCCTCACTTCCCCGTCTCTGACTTCCTCAAGACTGACATTAAAATTTTTTCAATCGCTTTTTTTTTTCTGCTATCACTGACGTCAGTACCAAAAAGAAGTTGTGCCAAACCCGTCCCCGGCAGTCATTTTAGTGCTGACATAACAAGCACAACAGGATATCTAGTAAAAGATGTTACGTATCAAATCTGAAGTAAATCAGGTGAAAAATTGACGATTTTATGCTTATTTGGAATTTTAGGCCCAAGCCACCTGATATTAACCCCCTTACTGCTAACTGGGGGGGTGACCCTCCTGATGTTCTGAGGCATGTTACACGGTGCAGATTTGAAAGATGCACATTTAGGTTTTGGTTTCATGTCGATATGACGAATTTAAAATGAGTTATGGTGAAAAAACTATTTTTACTTGTCTCCATTTTTTCTTACATTTTCTGGGCCTACAACATGCGTTTTAGCCCAATTTGGCCCAGAATTTAATCAGGTGATCATAAGATCATAACCCATCATCCCTGTAATTTTAGTTAAAATCGCACCAGTAGTTTTCACGTAAGGTTGTTAACAGCCAGGCAGCCAGCCATACAGGCAGGCAGACAAACAAACAGAAAAAACAAGTAAAAACAACACCCGTCCCAGCGCCCCTCCTGGGCGGGGACGGGTAACAAGGCATATGGGCCTGAATGGGTCCCTACTGTGATCCCCAAGAACTGTGCTTGTGTAATTACACCCTGCTTAGATAAACTCTTTTGCCTTTGGCTGTCAGCTTGCCTCAAGTTTGCTCTCTTTCAGCCTGTTACAAAGAAGGGTGATCATTCACCATCCCTCTAACTATCGCCCAGTTGATTGAACATCCTGTATTTCAAAGGTTTTAAAATGTATTCACTATTTTTTTTTTTTATCGCCTTTCCTATTACAAACTCCTTTCCGATCGACAGTATGGTTTCCGCCATGGACGCTCCAATGGCAATCTTCTCACCTACCTTTCGGTCTCCTGGTCATCTTCCTTTCGGGCCTTTTTTTTTTTACCCCTGCACAGATGATGACTTTATAAATGGGTTTTAACCGTCGCTGTGTAGAGAACAACTCTAATATGTGGGGAGGCTCCCCACATACAGCTCTTTTCAACGAGGTGGAGTAAAAGACTTTTCATCTCACTAATTCTCCCCCTCTCACTGGCTCCCTTCAACCTCTGTCTCTTTGCTGCACTGTTGCATCTTCATCTCTTTTCTATAACTACCTCAATGGCCATGGTCCTCTGAACTGTCTGCTTGCATTATTACGCCACTACGACGGGCGTGTAGCACCCGTCTAGCAACAAATTGCCATCTCCTCTTTCTCCAAGGATTAACCGATACTTCATGTATGCAACAGGTCGACTCTGGAACTGTCTTCCTCTGTCTGTATTTCCCATTGCATGACCTACAGTCTTTGAAACGCAGTGTGTCCAGGCATCTCGAAATGAATAGATCTTGAATTTGACCCTCTGTTATCTTGTTTCTGTTTTTCCTTGGAGGGAAGTATCTTGGGGGGTGCTGACCTTTGGTTCCTTCTTTTTTACAAAAAAAAAAAAAAAGAAGCCTGCTTTGTCTGTTCTTTATTCTATTGCCTCTTTTTCACCTCGTGTCAAGTTAGCGTTGTCATTTTCCTTAATTCCTTTTTATCTCTCATCTGATCACTTTTCTGACTTTTACCTTCCTCTTACTTGAGACTCAATCTGTTGTGCTCCGTGCTTCCCTCTCTTCAAGTCTCTCTTCCCCTTCTCAACCGTCCTTTTAGCCAGACGATATATCAGAGCCTTGACACGTGATCCAGGGAGGGATGAGGCGTATGTGAGCTATCTGATCTGTAGGTGATGTAAGGTGGAGTGATGGACGATCGAGGGAAGTAAAGGTGTAGGGAGGGGGAAGGCATATCGAAGATTGGAAAATAGCTTAGATATGTCAGCGTGATTTCAGGGTCTATATATATTGTACGGAGGTCTGCCTCAAGAGGGGGAGAAGTAAAGAGAGAGGTAAAATGGGAGACTTTCATACCAACAAAGCTTGAAAAAGAGAATAACATGAATTAAGGCAAGGAGAGGCAACTTGAAAACGTACCTAAGCAACAGAAAGCAGGAATAGAAAAAGCTGGAAAGAAAAGGAGGGGAAAGTAATTTAATCTTTTCCAATCGGTGACTTTTTCAAGCATTTTTCTTGTTTCTCCAAACGATGTCTTTCAGATTAATGAAGACTTTTCAGAATGGAGGACTTGGATATGCCCTTCACATACCCCCTATAATACGATTAATTTACATTTTTTTTCCAGAATTTAGAAAAACAAAGCAAGAAAGATCTCAGCTAAATAAGAAGGATAAGCTTATTACAGCAGACATGGAATAAGAGATATAAGTACAAAGATACTGTTATGGTAGAAAAAATAAAATTAACATTTGGAAGCAGCTACAGTATATAACTGATATAATATATCAGGTTTCGTTATAACTACTTTTGTCTGTCTATCTATATACCTTGGCTGCTTCCCTCGAAGAAAGGAGGGTAGCCGAGACACGACGACACGCTCTCAGTTTGCTCATCCACACTCACACATTTACTTGTACCTTATCCCCAAGGGGAGAAGGGGCAGTTCCTCACCACACCACGCCACATATTTGTCATTCATGAAAACCATCGAAAGAGAAACCAGGAACTAGAAATCATATATTACAACTTCGGGTTCAGTGATATGTCGAGAATGACGTGTAGACAAGTCAGGCAGTTAATCAAAGGCCGCTAAAAATTTCAGAATTATATTCCTTCTAGGCATAGCTGAGGTACACATGCAAAGCACTGTGAAGTTTTTCCCTCCCTACTCTGCTCTCTCCCACTACTACGCGCTCCCTATCCGTTACTGACTAAAACTGAACTCTTTAAACTCTCTGACCGATCGCCGCACACTCACTCTGTCCCATTACTCTCTGGCTACAAAATTCCTGGCACACTGACTGAACTAAATTTTCTCAGATGTGGGATAGTCACATTAACCCCCCCCCCCACCCGACTCCACCTACCAGTACAGCTCACAACACTCCAAGGCCTTGGGAAAACTCACATTTTCTCATGCAATAATGAAATACACTAGAAATTAGGAGAAAAGTCATATTTTCCCACGAAATATTACACTTAAACAATACACCATAAAAATAACAAAAACTAATCCCTAAGGTATGAGAGAAAGTAAGGACAATAGACATGCTGAGATCTCCAGAACATTACTCACATCTCCAAATACAGACATTAACCTAATCCTATGGCATATAACACATAAATTCAAGAATGTTCCTCAGGTCTCTAGATATACTGTACACCACTAACCTAATCCTACTTACATAACATTGTTCCTCCTTCAAATCTGTATTGTCCCCGACACAACCGCCTAATCCATCCTATGTACAAGTGAGTATATACATGATAATCTTCCAGCAAAGTGGGTTATCGCTATCGCCTCTGCCATCTAAGTCCCACAGGGTCTGCTTCACCCTCTGTTTCTGACCAGTCTGCTAAGTAGTCCCTGGTAAATGCAGCATCCTCAGTATCGAGCAAGTGAAGACTGACTGCCTCTGTCTTCAGCGAGACCTGGATTGCCAGTGCTGTCAATGACTCCTTCACTTTCCTAGGCTCGTTTCATCTCTGGTATCCAGCAGGTCCTCGGCTTTATCCCAGGTCCATGATATCTCCACAGACGATTGACATGAATGATCTTTGGCCTGGTCCTTCTCTCCCATTTGATTCTCTAAGTCACATCTGAGACGGTTCTTCATCATGTACCGTCCTTCCCATGGGCACTGAAGTTTGAGAGACTAGCCCTTCTTCTTCTGTTGGCTGTAAAATCACAGCAGGTCTTCCACCTCAAAGTCAACGAGGTTAGCTCTAAGGGTGTACTTTCGCATCATGGGCTCACTAGAGAAGTTCAGCGTCCCATGAACTTGATATTGCACCTTATCTACTCTCTTCTTCAGACTTCGGCCAAACTCAGAGGCTTCCATTGATAGACCTTCTTTTGAGGGCCTCCCGGTTAACAGATCTACTGGCAGCCGCAATTCATGCCCAGAAATCACCTTTGCCAGAGAGTCTACAGTAGGCTCATTGACTGCAGACTTGTAGGCCTTCAGCAGAGCAGGCAGCTTATGTTCCTCCTCTGTCTGCCCTTCCACACCGTTCTTGGTCAGCTCTTGGCCCGGCATTCTGTAGAATCTTTCCACCATTCCATGTGACTTACGAAGTAGTAATGCAGTCGTGTTCTTCCTAATGGCCAGCAACTTGCAACACTCATTAAATACTGCATACTCAAAGATCGATCCCTGGTCAGACTGGAGCTCATTCGGAACACCGTACTAGCAGAAAAACAAGTTCACCATCACCCTTGCAACAGTAGTGGCCTCCTGGTCTAGGATGGCTTAAGCCACAGACCATTTCGTGAAACCCACGCAGATGTGTTTGTTCCAGTCTCTTGTGAGAGGCAGAGATCTCCCACTATTCATGGCTACTCTCTTCACTGGAGCTCCAGACTGGTAAAACTGAAGTGGATCTCACAGGCACTTTTGGTGCCCTTTCTTTGCACAGCAGTCATCACATGCTTGGCACCACCGAACAGTAAGAATAGGAATACATTGTTTTGTTTCTATGACTTATGAGACCTAATACAGCACTATGTGAGAGTATCTCTTTGTTATTGGGCCATAGCTATGCATAATGTACAATCCATGTTAGTGCGTGTCAGAAAATTAGATGAAAGCAGAAATTATTAAGTTACCATAATACATAACCCTTACATGCAAAATTTTTTATATATCAGGTAGCACTTCTCAACAGCTAAAATATTTTCATGTGTTGAGGAGACAGCTCAGATACTGTTACTAATGTTTACGATGCAACAGTTTCCATTGCCCGGGATCTTTTTTCATGAGTTACAGTGTGTATATTTTCGGTGCACACAGATGGGCGTCCAAGTACACTGTGTGCCCATCCCTGCCTTACTTATTCCCTGATTGAGATCTACATTTTCGATGCACCCAGAGGGGTGTCCAAGTAAACTGTGTACCATCGCAGCATCTCTTATTCCTTGACTGAGATCTTGAACCGTTTTAAAGGATGGGGTCGATGCATCATGGGGAGTGTGTTGAGGGGTGGGGCTATACATACATATATATACATACATACATAAAAATAAACTAGGCAAAGCCAGCAGAGGATCGTGCGAGTACCATCAATCACTGTTGATGGAAACTCGATCTTGACCACAGGAAATTCAGGCTGTGAAAAGAGCGGTCATTGTGGGAAGGAGTAGGTGGATGTGCAGTGGGGTTTGGATTATTGGGGAGGTTATACTGGTAACTACAAATGCTCAGAGAGCTCATACCTCTGCCAGTGCCATTGCCATTAAAAAGGATCCAGATCCGGATCCGTGGATATAGGATCCGGATCCGCCCCCAAATTTAATCAATTCTTTTCTTGGTCCACTGCCCACTTTTCCATAAAATTTCATTCTATTTCACTGAGACCTTTTGGAGATATTGGGCGGGATACTCCGGATCCGGATCCCCCCGAAAAAATTTATAATTTCTTCCTTGGCCCATGACCCACCCTTCCACAAAATTTAATCAAAATCCGTTCATAACTTTTTGAGTAATACCGGATCCGGATTTGTGGATATAGGATCCGGATCCCCCACAAAATGTATTCAAGTCTTTCCTGGCCCATGGCCCACCTTTCCACAAATTTTCATTGAAATTCATTAAGAACTATTAGAGACATTGTACGGTATACTCCCGATCCGAATCAGTCCCCCAATTTAATAATTTCTTCCTTGGCCTCTGGCCCACCCTTCCACAAAATTCCTTCAAAATCCGTTCATAACTTTTTGAGTAATCCTGATAACAGACAAACAGACAAGCAAACCAACTCGGGGTAAAACATAACCTTGGTGGAGGTAAAAATATGTGCTGATAAATTTATCAGGTTTTAAAATAATCTTGAGACATATTTTCTAGTAAACATGTATCTTACACATATGTTAAATCTAGTTTGGGTATTTGGCTGCATTTTTCTCCTGTCCTTGTTTTGGTTGTGAACGCACTTTGGGACTGTTGTAAAGAACTGCCAGGTAAGTGCAGTTTGTGGGTGCGTGACGAGCGAGCACCATGTTATCACCATCAAATAATTGGAAAAACGTTAATGTAAATTTATAGGAGAAATCTCGGATATTTAATTGCTAGAGCTTGTGCCAGAAAACAAAGCATTACGACGGAAAATATTGTTTAAGTTGATTTCGTAAATGAGGCGTTCAACGATTTGAGCCGAGCACCCCTGCCGGGCCGGGAAAGGCCGAGCCGCTCATTTCCAAACCTAACTGAAAGTAAACATCGCACCCTCGCTACGCTCGCTCGCTCGTAATAATAATAAGATAAAAAATATTGTTCAGTCGAAGTCGAAGAAAAAATCTATGTAGTCCCTTGGAACTATTGTATGTGTCCGTAGGATGGCTGCGACTTTCTTCCCCTCCATCTGCCGTATTCTTCATTCGATCTTTGTGGTAAATCACGTCTATATGTTCTTGCACATGTGTTTCATATACTGCTTTCGCTCTTCGTGATTTTCTCAATATAACTTTTCACATGTCTCTTTGACTACTCTTTATATATATCTATATCTATATCTATCTATCTATCTGTCTGTCTGTCTGTCTCTTTCTCTCTCTATATATATATATAGCAGCCATGGCCCAGTGGGTTAGAGCGCTTGGCTCTGACCGAAGGATCGGAGGATCGAATCCACCCAAGGGTCATTGGTAGACATCAGGAAGAGCATCCGGTCATAAAATGCTACACGCTCCAGTCCAAAAGTCCTCTACCCAGGGGCAACGCCTTAGCCCTTCGGGGATACCTGGCGTAAAACCAAATTATTTATTTTATATATATATATATATATATATATATATATATATATATATATATATATGTGTGTGTGTGTGTGTGTGTGTGTGTGTGTGTGTGTGTGTGTGTGTATGTGTGTGTGTGTGTGTGTGTGTGTGTGTGTGTGTGTGTGTGTATGTATATTTACACAGTATGCAGTTCATTTCCACTTTCCATCGATAAATCACCCTTTTTACTTTCTCATCTTTCAGTTCTTTTCATTCACCTCGCTGCATTATTGTATTTCACTCTTAGAAACTTACAATAAATTTACGACTGAGCTTTATAGTTATTGTTCATTAATAATGTATCGTCACAGGTGTAAAAAATCTGAGGAATTTAAGAGAGGTACAAACTGATCCAGGAATTTAAGAAAAGTAAATACTGATAGGATGACCAACAAGGTATAAGTAAAAATCATGCTGGCGTGGGAGATGGTTAATGCACAGCGATGAGAGAGAGAGAGAGAGAGAGAGAGAGAGAGAGAGAGAGAGGGAGAGAGAGAGGGAGAGAGAGAGAGAGAGAGAGGGAGAGAGAGAGGGAGAGAGGGAGAGAGAGAGAGAATATGACTATCAAATAGACTTGGACCCATATCAAGAACATACTGTGAATGAAGCTGACAGGTACTCGATGCAACTCTGTTGGTGAGGGAAAGACATTGTAAAGATGAAGGCTCTCCCCACTGCCCACCCCTCCTCCCACCGCAGAATGGTCACACAAAAGGAGGTGCACTTACGGGAAAAAGCTGTGGTAGAAAAATTTACAAGAAAACAGGAAATTTTCAATCTACCACGACGTTTGGCGTAACATAACTTTGTCAAACCTACCTTTGAGCTGGTCCACTTAGGAACTGCCAACTACCTCTGTCGGTAGCCGATTCCAGGCACTGCAGATCTTGTATGTGAGGAAAATACCAAATGTGTCATGGTGATTGCTATTCAGGTAGAGCATCCATCCATGATTCTTTGCTGAATTGCTGATTAAACTGAATATATGCCGGTAGTGTTCTCACGTCCATGCACAGCTTAGAAAACCTTAATTACCTGCCCGACACACCAAGGAATCTAACGAAAAGAGGTCCAGTGCCTGCACCATGTGCCTGATGGATGGACCAGTCTACTAGTCCATGCCTGGACCCCTTCAGACGGACAGGGCTCTTCCTAGGAATGATTCTGCATCAATAAAAAAAAGAAATGAAAAATGCATATGTGGCAGGATATGACCGACAACCGTGATAAGTCAAATTTCAGAGATATACGTTAAGTAGGAGACGGCCGGTTGCAGTAGGAAAGTGAAAATGAACAAAGATGAGAGAGAGAGAGAGAGAGAGAGAGAGAGAGAGAGAGAGAGGATGGAAATGCACTTAGACTTCCTTCCATTCCGATGGCAATATCCGGCTTCCATAAAATCTTTCCCACCACTTTCATCACTTTCTCTCTCTCTCTCTCTCTCTCTCTCTCTCTCTCTCTCTCTCTCTCTCTCTCTCTCTCTCTCTCTCTCTCTCTCTCTCTCTCTCATACACAGACACACACACACGCCCGCTATTATATGAAATATACATACCACAATAGAATTACAGACTCGTATGGACATTCTCTCAATTAACCCATCCTCACACGGTTCCGTTGATCGATAACACCGACATGAGTTCATTCTTAAACTGGCTGTCACCAGTCTCCACTTGGAGGAACTATAATTTTTAGGCAATTTCAGTCCTGAAATGAAACCGTCTTGAATACCCTCCCCCCATTATCCTAGCCGGCCATGCAAAGCTCAGCTGGGCTTAGGTAATATGCAGTCACCTATTTTCTCAAAAGAGAGTCACGCCGTTCATGTTTGTCGGCCCGTGTTTCCCAGCCATTGACATTTGCCTCACCACGAAACTCTATGCGTATGGGTGTAGGCATGGATTAACCCTAGATAGGTAACCCTATTTTTAAATATCGGTAGATAACCCGGGGTCTCACATACCCCAAGGAAAAAAAAAACGTTTGGTTTACTGGAGTGTGCTTTAATACACAAATAATTCAAGCTACTTTCGTTCCTTGAGGCCCCTCAAAATACAAGTTTAAACGAAAAAATTTATTTAATAATTTGTTTTTTTTTTAAGTACAAAGCGTTGTATATGCTAATTTTAACCTTAACCCACGCAAAACTGAAAGCTAATGTCTTAAACTTTTGTGTCATCTGCCGTAGACCGATGGTGGGACTTCCTGTAAACAAAAGGAGAAACACGGCAAATGAAAACTACCAGCACACAAGGAATGATACATGAGGTGACATGTTAGGTAACCTGGGATCTGACTGACCCCAAAGGTATTTGATTTATTGGACATGTGGAGATAATGGAGAATGAAAGACTGACTAAGAGGGTGTATGTGGGTGAGGTGGGGGAGGGAGAGGGAGAGGTAGACCGAGGATGAGGTGGAGGGATGGAGTTGAGAGGTATATGAGGGAGGGGGGGGTGAGTTGGGGGGAGGGTAGTCGGATGGTGGGTGACAGAGCGACTTGGAGGCGTTTTGTCTGCGGCCACTCTTTGCGGGATTAGGGCGTCGGGCTATAGATAGATAGATAGATAGCTTTAATACACAAAAAGTTCAAGCCGTTATCTTTTATTGAGGCAAAAAATAAGTTTAAATGAAATAATATATATTAGAAATTTTTAAAAAAGTGCAAAATGTTGTATACTGTATGCCAAATTAACCTTATCCGTACCAAAAGTGAAATTAAATATCTAAAACTTTTGGGACATCTGCTGCAGACCGATGTTGGAACTTCCTTTAAAGAGAGGAAGAAACACAGCATATGAAAACTAACTGCACACAGGGAATGACATATGAGGTAACACGGTGGAGGGATTCAAGCAGACAGTACAGAGGGGCAGTGGCCATTGAAGTTGCGATAGAAATGGGATAAAGGTGCAAAAGTGAAGCGAACAGACAGAGGTTGAAGGGAAAGAGTCAGAAGGGGAGAGTTATTGAGAAGAAAAGCATTTCACTCTATCTTATTGAGATAAGCTGTATGTGGGGAGCCTCCTCACACATAAGAGTTGTATCCGACACAGGGGCGAATAAAACTCCTGCATAAGTCAAATGTGTAGGGGTAAAGAAGCCAGGGACCGGCTTAGCAAGTCTAATGTCTTAGAAGCAGATTTTGTTCAGTGATTACTGTGATGTGGGATAGATGAATATGTAATCACGTATTTACAGAAATATTCTGCAATACAGTATAAGCCACGTTGTTTTACAGAGGGAGAGAGAGAGAGAGAGAAAGAGAGATAGAGAGAGAGTGAGAGAGAGAGAGAGAGAGAGAGAGAGAGAGAGAGAGTCAACCACTTCAATGGCGTTATCGTCACTGTATAAGACAAACATATCAGTACCACTGCAAATTCACCATTCGACTTAAGAAACTCCATAGCATCCACTTATAGGATTGTGTCTGGGAGCCTCATTATAGCCCTCTAATTGCGTTCGTTGTTGTAGTAGCTATTACTAATTTGTCTTTGAAGTGTTGGAAGGAGGGCGCTGGGATGGAAATAAAATGTTACGCTCATCATAAGACGCACTGAAGCATATATTCCGACACTCTGCCAGCTAAGACTCAAGATCATCGGAAAACAAGCTAGAACAATGCATGTTTTGGTTAAATTCCATAATAGCATTGATAAAGTTAACAGCTTTACTATGCATCATAATCCCACTGGCATTTCCGATACATTTGGTGAAAATGAAAAGGTTTGATAATATTGAGAATATTATTACTCCTTTCGAAGTATAGTGTCCGAATCCAGGGAGCTGACAAACGTACACCCCTGATGACATTACATACGATATAGTTCGACTATATCTTATAGTTCGAAGATCTGCTATCAAGGCAAAGTTGTCGCAGATAATTTTTAACCACAGCACCACTAGGGTTTTAATAATTTTTGTGAAGGGAAGTTCACATTTTTTTTTTTCACTGGTAGTTCCGCGGCGTATACAAAATGCTGTGACTAGACCTTTATTCCTTTATTTAATAATACAATCACCTGCAAACCAGAGAAGACAAGAAAAAGAAAAATTCGCATAGCTTTGGGGTACGAAAGGGTTGTGCAGAACAATTTCGTTCTGCGTAACGTTGGGCAGTGTTGAGGGATTAGCACGTGCCACCTCGTCTCGACCACCTGTCACATGGTGACAGTGAACTGCAGTCCCATTAACGTTGGGATGGCTACCATCTAGTTATCCTTCTAGCCCTGCAAGCACTATGATAGGACTGGTAATGAGCCCAGTCAGAGAGACGGTGTCGCCGAGGCTTTTCTTTGTGAGAACGGGATTGAACTGTAGCCATATATGCTTTAGTTTGACCACGCAACTGTCGGTATTCAGCCTGAATTTCGCTGCAACAAAATCATCTTTGTCCAATCTGTGGTGAATCATCTCTCAGGAGATGAACAGATTATTGGGTCAGATATAGAATAAAATGGGGAAGGCAGTGAAGTGAGCCAACCGACATAGCAATTACGGTCATGTTCTTCTGTAGTACTCACTGACATCTACGATTTATTGGCTCTGGTGATGCTGATACACACTTTCGGAAGAATGTCATAAACAAATTTGGTTACTGAACGGCCTTAAAGCACCTAGTCTTGAATGTAGCACACCAAGCTGTGGATTTTTGGCCATTTAACAGAGTATCCACGTCACCAACAATGGCGAGCAGTTTGGATAATAAAGATTATATCTTCCTTGTATATGAACAGGATTCTTAATTATGGAGACCCTTCCAGATGGTGGAAACTGACGCTTCCTGTGGTCTTCCGAGTGCCATTAACTCAGCCAAGCGCTGTGGCTTGGGGTAATTTTTTTTTGCAGTGTGAAATTGTGAGGCAGACCAGGGCCCGTGTTCTTGTTCGGTAAGAAGGCTCCCTCATACGTCTTCTTTAAAGATTTATGTTTGGTTATGGCTGGTTAATATCCAATTGCCCGTTATTTATGCAGAGTTTGGCAATGCCTGGAAGATTTATATAACAGAATACTGCAGTAAAAAATAATGAGAATATTTCGCTAAAGGAAAGGTGTTAGGGGGCTTCTTGACCTACGAGAATATTGGCACATGTCCTCGGTATGATAATTTAGATCAACTTTTGTGGCCAGGAATAATGATCCATCTTTCTTAGCCAACCCGTGAATGTGGCAGCACTGAAGTTGACTCGTGGGCAGGACAGTTGTCTGCTCTACATTTCTGTGGATTATAGCTCTTAAACTCAAGACCAGTGTTAATCATTATAACAGAAGTAATATCTATTGAAAAAGCTCGACTCTTATAATATGAGTATAAAAAATACTAATTTTGCTTACGCGTATTGCTTCCATTATATTACAAAAACAAACGGCAGATTTAATTACAAATATAAACTTAACTCCGCTACCCAATATCCACCAGATTTGAACATACTGACACAATAAGTTTGCTGAGAAGGATGCTTTTGTCACACACACACACACACACACACACACACACACACACACACACACACACACACACACATACACATACACACACACACACACACACACACACACACACACACACACACACACACACACACACACACACACACACACACACACACACACACACACACACACACACACACACACACACACACAGAGCGAGGGGGGGAGGGGAGTCTGTCTACGAGCTTAAGATTCATAGATAAAAAAGGATACAGTGCATTGATCAAATGGTCCCAGTGTTATGGTTCGTTGCAACTCCAGCTCCAATAAAACATAAAGCATCACAAGAGGCATTACATTCCTCAGCGTCGGTATTAAGGGAATGGTGCAGCAATATGAAGCTCAAGGGAATTTCCAGCCTTGTATTGGCTTTTCAACTAAGAAGCGCGTTGGTCAACCACGTGACATACTTTGGCTTTCAAATAGGCGTGGTGACCCAAGGAATGGGTGTGATGAACAGGACTGTTGTTGCACGATGAGGGTGGGGTGGGAAAGTATACTCAGTGGGAGAGTGTGTGGTAGTTTTAGTGCTTTGAGTTCAGTGAAGAATTGTGTTTAATAACCTTCGAGCTTGTAAGTGCCTGTTGTTTTAGAAACTGGCATGGGCCACATTTATGATTAGGGTAATGAGAGCCATGTGGAAATGGATGATGAAGGATTAATGGTTAATTGCAGTAACATTAAAGTTTTCTCCAGCAAGCCAGTATGTTGTGGCTAACATTTACCTTGTCTTGTTACGCACGTAAAAACGGCCTCTGATTCTGAGGATAGCAGAAACCCTGTGCTATATTCCCAACAAATATCAGTTGCTTAAACTACGTGCTCCCAGTAAAACATAATATTGCATCATTATCTCTTACCTATCGCTACTTCAATGACCGAGTATTTTTGGAGAGAGAGAGAGAGAGAGAGAGAGAGAGAGAGAGAGAGAGAAATTTCAACCACTTCAGTGGCCCTATTTTCGTTATAAAAGACAATAAATTATTAACACCACAATTCCGATTTTCCAATTAAACCACATTGTAGCATCTTATAGGGTGGTGTCTGGCAGCCTCTGAATAGCCCTCCAGTTGTGTTCCTTGTTGTAATAACTTTTGATATTTTGTGTGTGTCTGATGCGTTGGGAGGAGGGCGCTGGGATGGAAATAAGCTATAATGCTCATAAGATGGCCTACTGAAACACATATTCTCCGCTCTCCCAGATAAGATGCAAGATCATCGCAGATCAAGCTGGAACAATGCATGATGTGGTTTTGTGCCATAATGGCATTGATAAAGTGAACAATCTTACTTTGCCTCATAATCCCACTGGCATTTCAGAAATAGATGGTGATCACTTCAGATACAATTTCAAGATAACAGTTAAATATAAAACTAGTTCATACCAGAAAACTTTAACCCATTCAGTGTAACATTGTAATTATAAAATTTATCTTCTTTGTACATTTCAGTAAAACTTCTTGAGACTAAAAGTTTTTATCCCTGCATTTAGGTAAAACCAGTCTGTGCATTCTCGAATTCTAGTGATAAGAATGTTGTGTCATTATGGCTATTTTACAAGTTCATGGTGTGACTCAGATGGCTTTTTAGTGTTTCAAATTCAAGACTGATTTTTCGCAGTAAAAAGTTGATCTATCACAAACCTTTTTCTAAGATGATGGGATATGGAGAAGTATTGTATCTAATGTGGTTTTGAGAAGGCACTGGACGATTCTGAACAGAGAGCAATGGTGCTAGAGATATGGGAAGTTACAGAGAAGGAAAGAATATGAATAGTGATACGGAAAGAAGATATTTGACAAAGGTTAGAACAGACTGCAGAAAGAAGGTGTGTCAGCATAAAAACGAAAGATTATTTTATAAAAATTGTAATGAAATGTATGGAAATGTGACCTGAGAGGAAGGAAATAAGATTAATGAAAAGAATGTCAAGTAGAAACGCCTTGATGCCATATGGGTGGCCACGGACACATCGATTCCATATCACGCTTTCTGGTGTCACAAGACGACCCTTCCTCTAACTCACACCCCCTTCTCTCATTTACCTCTCCATCTCATTCTCGGTCTACCTCTCCCGTTCTTCACATACACTTTCCTAGTCAGTCTCACATCCTTCATCATCCCGATATAGCCAAACCATCTCATCGTATTCATCCTAATCATTTCTACCACATCCAAATGAACACTAAAACACTCCATCTATTCCTCACTTATTTGTCCGTCACTCAGCGTAACTCCACATGTCGGGTAACTCATTTCCACTGATCTCGCTCATGACTTGTATCCTTCCGGCAGAGTGCATTCTTCACGTCTGTTTGTCAGTGCACGAGAAAAGCAGCCCAGTAGCGGAAGTACAAAATAAGGGCACCAATTATTATACAGAGAGAGAGAAATGGTTTCCCCGAGCTAGGCAACTAAGGCCATATAGCCCCGCGGGGGTTACTGGAGGGAGCTACCCCTCCCGGCAACGGTAGCCCGGGCGAGGCTCGAACTTGCGACCTCCCGATCACAAGCTCAGCGCGCTGCCACTGTGCTACCGCGCCCCTCAGAGAGAAAGAGAGAGAGAGAAAGAATATATCAAATGGCCTTACTAACTATACTAATAAGGTACTATGAAGCTGACAGGTAAATGATGCAACTCTGTTAGTAAGAGAAAGGCCTAGTAAAGATGAAAGCTCCCCCCCACTCACTTCCTCCCCCCCAAGTAGAATGGTCAGGCGAAGGAAGTGCACTTAACCCAGTAGAAAAAGTTACAGGAATGGAGGAAACATTCAGTCTACCACCACGTTTGACGTACCACAAGTTTGTTAACCTAGATTTGAGCTGCTGTACTCAGGAACTGCCAACCATCTCTGTCGGTAGTCGATTCCAGGTACTGCAGATCTTGTACGTGAAGAAATTACTAAATGTATAATGGTGACTGCTATTCAGGTAGAGCATCCATCTATGATTCTTCGTTGAATTGTTGATTAAACTGATTATATGCTGTATTGTTTTCATGTCCATGCACAGCTTAGAAAACCTTAATTACCTCCCCGACACACCAAGGAATATAACGAAAAGAGGTCCAGTGCCTGCACCATGTGCCTGATGGATGGACCAGTCTAGTAGCCCATGCCTGGACTCTTTCAGATGGACAGGGCTCTTCCTAGGGACGATCCTACATCAGCACACACACACACACACACACACACACACACACACACACACACACACACACACACACACAACACAAAATGAAAGATGCATATATGGCAGAATGATAGGAAACCGGGATGGTTCAAATTTGAAAGAAGTAGGTTAAGTAGGTGGCGGCAAATTGCAGTAAAAAGTGAAAATGGAAAAGGTGAGAGAGAGAGAGAGAGAGAGAGAGAGAGAGAGAGAGAGAGAGAGAGAGAGTGGGTGGAAATGCACTTAGACTTCCTTCCATTTCGGTGGCAATATCCGGCTCCATAAAATCTTTCCCACCACTTTCAGCACGCAGTCTCTCTCTCTCTCTCTCTCTCTCTCTCTCCTATACCTTAAGTTCTTCGTTTCCTTTAACAGAAGTTTTAATTTAGTTTTTTTTGTTTTGTTTTTTTGGTACTGCGGCGTGTATTATGTCATTATGTTCTCCGCTCTATTTGTTTCTATTATCGTCCTTTGCGTGCCTATTAATATAACTAAACGATAGTGACATCTGCATACCGAATCCGTCTCTAAGGAGATGAGGAACTCTGTGGTAAATCTGGTAAGTATCGTTCCAGCCACTAAATATTGTAATAGAAGTATGAAATATGTTTTATGAAATTCACAATGGTCAAGGATCGGCAGTGTGCCAAAACCATCGGAATAATGTCGAGGCAAAAAAATGGCATGTAAATCCATCATTGCATTGTTTTTTTTCTGTAACAGCTTTGTTCACTGCGTGGTCTGGGTATAGTTATCCCATTATTTTAGCACTTTTCGGATGCACTAATGCTACACCCAAATGGATAATGCTGGAGTAGTAAAGAAATGAGGGATTTGGTGTCGTTTTACTGACATGATCTTGTTTCGATGGTTTTGGGACGCATTTCCATCCCAGCGTCTCCGTACATTTTATGAAATGTTTGCCAGACCCCCCCACAGTATGGCCTATGAATTGCTGTCTCTGAGTTATTTAGTTTAACAAGAAATGTATCACTTATATTAAGTCTCGCCATCCAGCCCCGTGTTGCGCTACCAAAGCTGTCTACTCTGTCGTATGCAATCCAGATCCCTCATGGAAACATTGCCTTTAGAGTATTTAGATGTATAAAAGATATAAAAATAAAATCCACAAATGTCGCAGATATATCGCTTAAATGACCAGTAAATGAACAAATACAAATGTGAATAATTTATCAGTTTGTAGACCTCAAGCAATCACAGCATGGCAAGCATCTCTCTCTCTCTCTCTCTCTCTCTCTCTCTCTCTCTCTCTCTCTCTCTCTCAGTGCAATGTTACAATTGAATGGGGCAGTCTTATTTGCTCCTCGCCCTCCCTCTTTCGGTCCTATAATCTCACCTACATAATAACATACAACTATATGAAATTAATATTTCTATGTAGTTTAATCATGTTTTTTTTTGGAGAACCCAGCAAATACAGTGAACACTCCTAGATTTTTATACTAGTTTATTAACTGGTTTTGAAATGCTTCGGTGTTTAAATATATATCTTTTTTTTTTCTAAGTCATTCCACTAAGGAACGTCGTAGTAGTGAAGATATTTATCAACTCTGAATATACCGCTCCTGTTTGTTGTGTCGAGCTATATAAAAAAAAAAAAAAAAAAAAAAGAAGCCATATGGAAAAGGTAACAAGGAGCACTGAGAGTGCAACAATCACGCTTTGCGATCGGTCTGTGACTTAACAAAACTGTAAATAACCCATTCCCGTCCAATCACCTTTGACTTTTTCTTTGGCAATATCTACGAAGTATAATGCATCCGACCCAGTGGAAAATGAATTTCTGTTAAATAAAAAAAAACAGGATCGGTTTGGTTACATTAGATGTAGGGGATCTGTGAAAGATGAAAAAAAAAAAAAAAATATGAAGAAGATGAAATGAAGAAGAAATCTGGATTTTAGTTGATTTTATTTTGGCATGTTGACATTGTGTTCTAGCTTCTGAAGGAAGTGATTATTAATGCATGCGTATTAGAGGTAGATGCAAAGAAAAAAAAAACATTTATATACATCTGTGTTTGAGCTTTACAGAGGATTATATCTGCTGAGGCTTATGAGTATTCCATAGACATTTCAACTCAGTGTCTGCTAACACTGTGATACCAGTATCACTTTAAATGCTTGATAGGTTGTTGTTGTTGTTGTTGTTGTTTTTTCAGAATTTTTTAAGAGTAATTATATGCTTTGAAAAATGCAACTTTTCTCATGTAAGAGAACTTTGCTATTTCTCGTAGGGTTAGGGTAGTGATACATCGTCTTTTACGTGAACTTATACCTGTATTTTATTTTCACCTTAAATGTCGTAGCCAAGTAACGTAGCACTGGACATCTGCACATCTGATGAGTCAATAATGAGTTGGATAAAAGACAGAAAGATAAATTAATAACATAGGTAGATGGATTGTTATTATTATTATTATTATTATTATTATAATTATTACTATTGTTGTTGTTATAGTTATTATTATTATTATAATTATTATTATTATTATTGCTGCTATTATTACTAATGCCTTAAAGTAAAGAGTAATTATAACATTGTAAATTCCTCTTCCTGTCGTTCCTGCATGACGCAAAATAGTGGCCAGTTAATGTGTCCAATCGTGATATTTCTAACTTGTTAATTATATACTGTTACAGACGCTTTTGAGACATAATTTCAACTAATTCCAACAGAAAGTAACTATAATAAACTGAATGGAGTCAGATTAAGATACATTCATGGAGTGTTTGTGACTTTGATCCATTTAATCCGCCCCGTCCCGACCACTTTTCCACCACTGACTTCCCCTAATCCCGACCAATTTTGGAGAAAATTTTTTTTGGCTCAAACCTCCGCTTTTAGTGAGAAACATTGGAAAACCACAAAGAAAGTGGTCACCGGGGTCTATAAGTGGCCTACACAGGTATACCTTCCTTACACCTGGTACCGTTTTCTGTGGAAGTGCTCTGCTGCAGTCACGTTTTCTATGGTAGACATTAGAATGGGAAACCATTCACAATAGGTAGATTTTTATTTATTACAAACAAAAAAACATGTAGTACAAGAGTATATTGGTTTTTATACAAAAACAGAGGTGAAATAAGCATTGCTCCATTGGGCGAACCAAGCGAAATTGCCCAAAATGGTCACAGATGGTTTGCTAACATTGTTGTCTCAGCATACATTTTATTTTCTGAACTTCCATAATACTTTTCCAATAACATTATACCCTTTTCCTCTTTATGTAGCTTTTATCATATATTTACATGTCTTACGATAATATTTCAACTTTTATAATACTTTTCCACTAACATTAGACCCGTTTCCACTTTGCAGAACTGTTATCACATATTTACAGGCCTTACGATTTCATTTAGCGTATTATTAGCGCATATTTACATAGCGAGTGAAGTTGCTATGACTGTAGTTTCAACTTACACTCTATTTTTCAACTTATATAGTACTTTTCCACTAACATTAGACCCGTTTCCACTTTACAGAACTGTTATCACATATTTATAGACCTTACTATTCTACTGAGCGTCATATTATCGCATATTTACACAGTGAGTGAACTCGCTATATCACTTGTTTCAACTTACACTCTATTTTTCAACTTTTAAAATACTTTCCCAACAACATTACACCCGTTTCAACTTTATATAATTTTTATTACATACTTACAGGCCTTACTATTATACTGAGCATCATATTATCGCATATGTGCAGGCCTTACTTCTACAGGGAGTGTCATATTATTGTTAGCACACACAGTATCAGTAATGTAAGAAAGTGATATTCCTTGAAACATGACTCAAGGCACAACGCTACATTGCAGTCTACACACTATTACATGGCAGCGGCGCTGGGGTCCAGGACGGTTCGGTTGAGGAGGGATGCTACTGAGGTAGCAGCATCCTGAGAGGTGTAGGGGAGTCTGGGCAGAAGTGGGAGTGTGAGTGCGGTGTGGGGGCCTCTCCTGTGCGTACCTGGCGATAATTTCATTAGACAGCTTCCTCACAAACCCCTCAAAGGTCTCAGAGATTCCCGTTGTCATGACGTGGAGGTAGTGTGCACTGAGGACCGTGATGTCGAGCAAGTGGAAGAAGAGCTTTTTGTACCACTTCATCGTGGTCCTGGCACAGTCCACACTGGAAATCATGGAGTCAGACTGGTCCACTTGCATCATGTTGATATTGTAGTCCAGTGCCGACTCCGGTTTCCAGACATGGTGCCTCCTCTCGCTGTGGTGATCCACAGAGTCTGTGCGGTGCATCAGGGGGCGGTGTACCATCGACAGGAGGCACCTGTTGTGGTTCCACAGGGTGGTGAGGATGTTATTTGCCTGGAAGAAAGCCACCTTGTTCTTGTCAAGTTTCCTCCCAACCTTGACCATATGGCGACGGTTTCTCTTTACTGTACCACAGACTCTGGTGTCGTGTAGGTGGAGGAGCTGAGCAAGAAGAGGGCTAGTGTACCAGTTGTCCAGGTACAGCACATGACCACGATGAAGGTACTCCTCTATCATTGTCTTCACCACAGCCCCTGAGAGTCCAATACTATGATCTTCTATTATGTCTATCTGTGTGCCGGTGTACAAGACTATGTCTTGCACATAACCAGTCTTAGTCACACATAAAGATCTTGAACCCAAAACGGTGTCTCTTGCTGGGTATGTACTGGCGAAAGGAAATATTGCTCTCCACAACACAAGACTCGTCTATGACGAGGTTTCTGTAAGGATAAAATGACAAGCGGAATGTTTCCTGTAGGTGATCAAAGACAAGCCTAATTCTCCTCATTTTATCTGTGTTATTTGCATTAGCAGGGTTGTCGGCATCATAAACGTTTGGCTGAGAATTTGCTGGAATCGATTACGACCTATTACCTTACCAAAGAAAGGTGCGCTGATTATTGGGTCCATGGACCAGTATGCAGGAATTTGATTTTTTCATACAACACCCATCAAGAGAACCAGGGCCAAATATACGAACATCTCACCTAGGCTTACCGGATAGTTATATTGTTGGGAGTGCCTGCCTATTGTACCAAGACGCTCACTTTCATGGCACTGGCTGCTTGCAAATGAGTTAGTTTCCTCCATTAGGCGGCCCTTAAACTCCTTCCCAAATAACAGGAGGAAGAAATCCACCCTGGTGGAGCCTGCATGGATACCTGGAGCCGTGCAGCCAGACCACCACTCCTCAGTGAAGGGGTGAATGATGGGAGTGAAATTACTACCATCATCCCAGTCCCACGACACACTACCGTCTCCAGCCTCATCCCCATCATTGCCTTCGTCAGGGTGGGGAGGGGAGGGGTGGTGGAGGAGGTTGGGGAGGTGGAGAGCGGCACCCCTCCCCACTTGCGCTCCTCTTCCCTCTCCCTTTTCCCTTCCCTTTCCTTCCTTTCCCCACATCATGGGGCTGTGGGGAGGAAGTGCGGGAATATTTTGGGGCAAAAGACGTGCTAGGGAGTGGCTCCTCCTCGCCTCCCCGCAGCCCATGTACACCACGTACTCATGCTGCCTCCCTCCCACCACTTTCCCTTCCACCGCTCAATCCCGCCACACCACTTTCTCTTTCAGCTCTTACTCCCGCCACACCACTCGCGCCTTCCCCAGACAACACAGGAGGACCATATCTGATTTTCCTTCTCGCCTCACATTCAGATCCTTGCGCCGAAATCTTCTCCCTGCCCAACCACTAGGTAACACCACGTCCTATGGTGCTGTCCTCGTCCTCGTCCTCATCTGACTGTTTGTCTAGGGGCTGGAGAGAGGTGTGTTCATGTGTATGGGGTCCAGGCTGGCCTTCCCCTGCCTTACGGCACTTTCCTCAGTGAAGGGACCTCCTCATCACTGCTACTTGTTTCCTCCTCAGGCTTCACATAATCCTTGTCCTCCATATTGTCATCCAGCGGAGAATCAGTATCACCTGTGAAGGCATCCAGGGCAGCTTGAATTTGATTCTCAGAGAGACCTCTATGTGCCATGTCTTTGATGGTCACAGCTAACAGGTGAGTGACTGAGACAAGGGAGCAAGTGGGTCACGCGGGGTCTGGGAGTGGTCCCACCTGGTGGCAGTTAGGGAAGGCTTGCCTGCGTATGCGTACCAAAAATCACACGCAAAATTTGAAAATTGTGCAAATTAGGAACCTTGCAATTGCTGCGTGCTTATATATTTCAACGGGAGTCACAGTGACAAAACGTGTGGATGTACATATACGTCAGCGGGAGTCAGGGGTTAAAGGAGATAGCAAGGTGGGAAAAATACCTGGCCACAGTTGTACCTGCTTATTATTATTTTTTTTTTTTTAAGAAGAAACCAAAGGCTAGAAGCCCACAAAATTGTTCCCTCCAAGGAAAATAAATAGAGCCAAATTCAAGATCTGTTCACTTTGTGATGCCTCACACATTGTAAAAGACTGGAGGTCACAGGTAGTTGGAAATACAGACAGAGAAACACATTTCCCGACTTGACCTGTTCCACACATGAAGGAGTACATGGAATTAACGGTTAATTCTTGCATTAGAAAGTTGGAGACAAAATGGATGAGAGTTGCTGCTAGACAGGTGCTACGCGCCAGCCGTAGTGGTGGAGGGATGCAAAAAGCCAGTTCAAAGGGGCAGTGGCAGTTGAAATAGCGATAGAAAAGGGATAAAGATGCTAAGCGTAGCGAACAGAGGTTGAAGGGAGACAGTCAGAGGAGGAGAGTTACTGAGACGAAAAGCATTCCATCCATCTTGTTGAGAAGAACTGTTTGTGGGGACTCTCCCCACACATGAGAAATGTATTCTACACAGGGGCAAACAAGACTCCTGTATAAAGTCAACTGTGCAGGAGTAAAGAAGTCAGGGGTAGGCTTAGCACGTCAAACTTCTTGGAAGCAGATTTTGTTCAGTGAGTATTGCGATGTGTCATGGACGAATATGTAATCAAGTATTTATAGAATGATTCTGCAGCATAAGCCACGTTATTTTGCAGAGAGAGAGAGAGAGAGAGAGAGAGAGAAAGAGTCAACCAGTTCAACAACGTTTTCTTCATTATATAAGCTAAATAAATTAGTGTGACGGCAACTTCGCTTTTCCATTTAAGAAACTCCTTAGCACCTACTTAAAGGGTGGTGCTGGCAGCCTCATTACAGCCCTCTAATTGCGTTCCGTATTGTAATAGCTTTTGCTAATTCGTCTTTGTCTAAAGCGTTGGGAGGAGAGCGCTGGGATGGAAATAAAATGCAATGTTCATAATAAGATGCACTGAAGCATATATTCCGACACTCTGCCGCAAGATCATCGGAAAACAAACTAGAACAATGCATGTTTTGGTCTAATGCCATAATAGCATTGATAAAGTGAACCGTTTTACTATGCCTCATAATCCCACTGGCATTTCCGATATAGTTGGAGAACACTCCTGATATGATCTGAAGGCAACAGCAAAGTACAAAACTCATTTCATGCCAGGAAACTGTAACACATTCAGAGTAGCTGTAACTATAATATTTATGTTAATTGTAACCTCATGAATACTTATTGAGAGACTAAATGTTTTATCCCTGCATCTAGGTGAAACCAGTCTTCGCACAGTCGAATTTTAGCGATGAATGTCAATTGTGTCATTACGGCTAGTTTACAAGTTCATGGTGTGTGACTCAGATGGATTTGTACTGTTTCAGTTTCAAAATGGATTTTTACAGTAAAATGTTGGTCGGAGATATCACAAATCTTTTTCTGAGGTAATTGGATACAGAGCAGTATTGTAAAAATTTCTTTTTGAAGTGGCATTGAACGATTCTGAATAGTGAGCAATGGTGTTGGAGATATGGGAAGTTACACAAAAGGAACGAATAGGAAGAGTAGTATGGAAACAAGATATTCGACAGTTTTAGAATAGACTGCAGAAAGAAGGTATGTCAACCTAAAAAGGTAAGATTATATAAAGATTTGTACTAAAACGTGAGGAACTGTGATCTGAGGAGAAGATAATAAAGATCATGAAATGAATGTCAAAGTGAAAAGGATTTATACCGTATGGGATGGCCACGGACAAATCGATTCTGTCACCCTGTCCTCAGTCATAAGACGGCCCTCGCTGTAACTCTCACCCTCTTCTCTCATTCACCTCTCCATCTCATTCTCGGTCTCCTCCTCCCGTTCCTCACGTACACTATCTTAATCAGTCTCACATTCTCCATCATCTCGACATAGTCAAACCATCTCAGCGTTTTCATCCTAATCATTTCTAGCACATCCAAATGAACCCTAAAACACTCCGTCTATTCTTCATTTTTTTTGTCCGTCACTCAACTTCAGTCCACATGTCTGGTAACTCATTCCACTGATATCGCCCATCACTTGTATCCTTCCGGCAGAGTGCATTCTTCATATCTATCTGTCAGTGTACGAGAAAAGCAGTCCAGTAGGGGATGTACAAAATAAAGGCAACAGAGAGAGAGAGAGAGAGAGATTCTTTCACTGTTGTTTGCCTTACTGGGAAGAATAATGACTAGATAAAAAGAAAAAGATAAGAGGAAATGAAAATTGCTAGAGCTAGATTCTCTCCCCCTCTCTTTCTCTGGGTTCTTCCTCTTCTCTCCATCTTCGAATCCCTTCAGCGATTTTTGTATTCCTGTGCTTCTCGTGAGCTAATTTTTGTCTTAGTCACTCTCTTGTCTGTTGTTTGACTATTGTCTTTGATCTCACCAAATTTTTCAGTGTTTTTCAGTTTTTCTTTGTTCCTTCATTCAACTTTGTTTGTTTCCCCTTTCCATCGTTGACTATTGCTTTCTTTCTTTCTTTTTTTTTTTTTTTTTGTTCCTCCATCTTATAGTATATTTCTCCATTTGATATGATTTTGATATTCCGCAGCGAATTTCTTTACTCTAATCTTCTCAGTATCCTTGTTTTCAGCTGTCCCATCTGTTTTGTATGTTCTTTCAGTACTAAGCTTTCTAATCTTTTTCGCATGGCCAAAAAAAGCGGTTTTATTTTGCTTCCACTTGTTCTTTCTGTGATTTCCACTTTTCTTATCTCTTCTGTATTTCTTTCATATATATTTTTTTTATTTACTGTTCAGTTATAGAGAGGAAAGGATTTAGAAGATGAAAGAAAGGATTGATAGTCTCCCTCTCTCTCTCTGCATTGTTAAGCGGAAGATATAAAAGAAAATTTTTCACCAATATTGGACCAGTTTTTGTGTACACAAAAGACAGGTTTGTGTACTTTAAATTACAGGGAACTGTTATTGGCAACGTCAGTTTCTACAAAAATGCAACTATGTGTTTCATTGTTAAGAAAACAGTAATTTATTCTTAATTAGTGTATATTGCCATTATCTTTGCTTTGGTTACTAAGCATACGAGTAAATGTTCTGTTTTCCCAAGACGACGACGATGAAGATGATGCTCACTTTTTTATATTGTTTTTGCTCCATACAGGTGAATGGATTTATGAGGCCGAATATATATATATATATATATATATATATATATATATATATATATATATATATATATATATATATATATATATATATATATATATTGAATATGGACAAAAATCCGTAAAGAGTAGCAACGTAACTACTGTACAATCCTCTCGCCACTGCTGCCACAGGAAGTAAAAAGTTGTTGGAGCTGGTATTATGGCCGTATCTCTGGCCCACATTCTGGCACCGCTTAGTTGCCACTGAACATGTACGTAATATACCTCTTTACTTATACCTGTGCTTGCACTATCATTCATAAATGAAATCAGTATACTGTATTCCCCCATGCTGCTGTTACATGTAATTGAAAATTTTGTCTTTTAAAAGCATAACTGACGCGCAAATCACATAAGATTGTGTAGAGCTTGCCATCATTTTGGAGGGTAGGAGGAGTAAAAGTGTCTCAGAAGAAAGGACTTGCACTGGCAGTGTTTTGTTGGCAGGGGATGATCTGAAACATATACAAGCGTGGCTGACAAAGAAAACACCCAGACATTCCCTTAAGTGCGACGTGCAACCATCTTTAATACTTTTATTGTCCTATTTCTGTGTTCTAGTAAACGATAATTCTGGGGTAAAATGTCCATATGAATATTGTTTCGGTCCAGGAACAAGAAGATGCTTTTCCTTTTGTTGATCACTGCTCAGATAAACCTCAGTGATAAGCAAATGAGTCCACAAGCAGAGTATAACATGAGAGGACGCCTATGAATGGTGAAATAGAATAATGATGAGTGGTGATACAGAGTCTTGGTGAAGTGTATTTCGCAATCATCCTCGATGATCAGTGAGATTTATGGACTACTTTTAGACAGAGAGTAACTGATTTTTCTGTTATACTATTTTCATGGGCTATTAATGGTCAGTACTTTACCACAACCTTTCCTATCCAGAAATTCCCTGTGAAAAAGAAAGAATACTCACTTCTTTTCTTTTTTAAATAAATTAAGCATGGAATGTGAGAAAGGTCCCAAACTGAGGAGTTAAGGTGTTAAAACGAGAGAAAACAAACGTGCGTATTATAATCTGTCTGTCTCTGTCTGTCCGTCTCTCTGTCTGTCTGCCTGTCTCTGTCTGTCTGTCTGTCTCTCTCTCTCTCTCTCTCTCTCTCTCTCTCTCTCTCTCTCCCTCATTCACACAGACACACACGCGCACGCGCTGTTATATGAAATATGCTTACCAGAACAGAATAACGAACTCGTACGGACACTCTCTCACTTAACCCATCCTCACATTGTTTCGGTGATCGATAACACAGACATAAGTTCATTCTTAAGCAAGCTGTCGCTAGTCACCACTTGAAGGAAGCATAATTTTTAGGTATTTTCAGTCCTGAAATTTTGGAACCGTCCTGAATACCCTCCCCCATGCTTAGCCCGTCACGTCCCGAGGCTTTCCGCACCTATGACATCCCCCAGTCCCGAGCCTTTTTGGAAAAATTTTCTTTCTGCTAAAACTTCCGCTTAGGTCGAGAAACGAAGGAAAATCATAAAGAAAGTGGTCCCTGCGGTCTATAAGTGGTCTGTACAGGTGCGGTTTCCCCCCGCAGGTATCGTATTCTGTAATGGGCTGGATATGCGTTTACGTTTTCTATGGTAAGGAATAATGGGAGAAACAACACACAACACCTCTACATTTATTGAATTTGAACTAATAAACAATAACAGTAACAATATAATGGATTTCAGACACATAGATATGAAAAATAAGCATTGTACCATCGCGCGAGCATAGCGAGTTTGGTCCGAGTCGTAACATGCTATATGCTAAGTTTCTGGTATGAGTCAACCTATCATTTTTTCTACTTGTATACTTCTGTTTCAATGACAATTTACCAATTACAACTGTTTGTAAGTGTTTTCAGATGTTTTCATTCATTATGATGACATGCAGCATAAGTTTAGCGCACATCAGCTTAGTAAGCGCACTCGCTATGACTCGTATTTCAACATACCAAATTGTTTTATCACTTTCCAATTATTTTCCCCTTTACATAGAACCTTTCCTCCACCACTGTAAAGGTTTTCAATTATTTTCATTCATTACGAGGGCATTTAGCGATATGCTAGCGCATATTCACGTAGCAACCACGATCTCAAACACTCGTGTTTCATCATCTACTTTATTTATTCACTGCAATTATATTTTCCCACTTACATTACACACGTTTACACCCCTAGAATGCACTGTACATACTTACTGCCATTATTTATTCAAGTGAGCGTGAGAATATCGCCTGAAAATACCCTCGCAAGGAATGTTTCGTCATACATAATACTCACACACTTATATACTAATTCACTCACACACTTATATACTAATTATTCACTTTATCACTTGCTGACTTTTATTTTGACTAATACGTGCCTTATTCATTCGACTGAGCGTCAGGAAATCTTATCTTTATACACACGCTATGAATATTTGACTTAGAATATACATCATCATATACAATAATTTGAACTTATATTATACCCGTAAGAATGTCACATAATAATAATTATATAATAACGGGCCGTATTTATTGCACTGAGCGACAGAATATCGCATCATACAACCCTCTCTATGTAAGTTTCAACTTAGGGCAGATTTATATACTTACACCCAATGTTTTCACTTATGTTCTACACGTAGGCACTTTATACTGATATTTGGAGATCCACATGACTGATAATTTCACTGAGCGTCTGTCTGTCGCATTTACCTCATAATTTCAGCGTCCTTTCGCATTCACACCATGCTAAAATTGCATCAACGTGTGATATTCACAAAAACATGGGTGAATACACAGACCCACGTCACACTGCACGCACTCATAGCGGGTGTCCTTCCTCTGTGTCGTGAATCTCACCTGGGAATTACTGCACACGTGACACCTGCGCTGGGGCCTAGGTCTGTTGGGCTGGGGAGGGATAGGAGTGGGGAAATGGCGGCCGGATATTCTCTGGGGAGTCTGGGTAATAGGGGCAGTGCGGGGGCGCTGTTGGGGCCTTTCAACAGCATACTTAGCAAAGATTTCTCTTGTGAGCTCCGTCACAAACCCTTCAAATGTTTCCTGAACTCCTGTGGTCATGGCGTGAAGGTGGTGGCAATTCAGAGCAGTGATATCTAGTAAGTGAAAGAACAGTTCCTTATACCACTTCATCGTTGTCCTGGCACACTCTACCGTCGATATCATGGAGTCAGACTGGTCCACGAGGCGCATGTTTATATTGTAATCCATTACACACTCAGGTTTCCAAACACGACGCCTGCTCTCTCTATGGTAATCTACAGAATCAGTACGGTGCATCAAGGGGCGGTGAACCGTGGACAAGAGGCTTACTTCTCTGTTGTGGTTCCACATTGTTCAAGGATGTTGTTGGCTTTGAAGAAGACAACCTCACTCCTTGCAAGTTTCTGCCCTACCTTGACCATGTGATGCCGGTTCACCTTTACGGTTCCACAGACTCCCGTTTCATGTGTGTGAAGATAACGAGCGAGAAGAGGGCTTGTGTACCAGTTGTCGAGGTAGAGAACGTGACCGCGATGAAGGTAGTCTTGTATCATCGTCTTTACCACTGCTCCCGAAAGTCCTATACTTCGATCTTCTATTATGTCTGTCTGTGCACCGGTGTACAAGACTATGTCTTGCACGTATCCAGTCCTACAGTCACACATAACAAAGATCTTGAACCCAAAACGGTGCCTTTTGCTGGGTATATACTGTCTGAATGAAATATTGCCTCTCCACAACACGAGACTCTCGTCTATGACGAGATCTCTATAGGGATAGAATGAGGATCGAAAGGTTTGCCTGAGGTGATCAAAGACCAACCGAATTCGCCTCATTTTGTCAGTGTTGTTTGCATTTGCAGGGTCATGAGCATCATAAAATGGAGGCGACTTAGAATTTGTTGAAACCGATTACGGCTCATCACTTGACCAAATATGGGGGTAAACATAACAGGGTCCCTAGTCCAGTAAGCAGGAATTCTATTCTTTCTTATAATACCCATCAAAAGGACAAGGGCAAAAAATAAGAACATTTCTGGAAGGGAGACAGGGTAATCATAGATCATAGAATGCCTACTCCTTGTTCCCAATCTTTCACTTTCTAGGCGCTGGGCGCTTGCAAACAGGTTTGTTTGATAAACGATCTGATCTACGAATGCCTCACTGAAAAACAGGTGGAAAAAATCCAACCTGGTGGAATTACTGTGAATACCTGGTGCAATGCAGCCAGATCGCCCTTGCTCAGTGAAAGGGTGAATGAGGGGAGAAAAATCACTCCCATCCTCCCAATCCCACGACACAAATCCCTCGTCCCCATCACCGCCTTCGTCTGGGTGGGGAGGAGATCCTGGTTGGGGAGGTGGGGGAGAAGGAGTACGGAGGGCTTCCCCACTGTCACTCTTCCCTCTGCCTTTACCCTTTCCCTTACCCTTACGGCCTTGAGGAACATTAGGGGGCTGTGGGGATGAAATAGTTGAATATTGGGGAGCAGAAGACGTGCTGGGGAGTGGTTCCTCCCCACCTTCCCCCTCCATTACCACACCAAGTGCTCTCTCACTCAACCTAGCTCGACCACGTGTTAGGGGATATTGGGGAGCATAAGACGTGCTTTGGAGTGGTTCCTCCCCACCTTCCCCCTCCCTCACAACCCCACGTGATAAGGAATGCACCCGCACTGGCCCACGTGAACCACTCTGCCGCCTCACACTACGTAGGGAGAGCAATGACTCACTCACGTCACTCTCACTTTCCCTAATCCCAGGACTTTCCATTTCACTCTCCACTCCCTCCACTTGACTTCCTAGCTCCCCAAACAGAATGCTAGGCCCATACCTGCTCATACAACGTGGTGTGCGCTCTGGGCCACGATGTGTTATGACCTCCCGTCCATACCACGTGGCAGCACGTCCCACGGCTCCGTCCTCGTCCTCGTCCTCGTCCTCGACCTCGAATTCTCCTTCCAAAGCACGCTGGGGATAGGGATAGGATATACCACGTGCCTTCTTTGCCTCCTGCCCCTCTCTAGCAGCACAGTAAGTCATGTACTGCCGCTTCCTGGGTGACGGAACTTCCTCGTCACTGCTGGTGGTTCCTTCCTCCTCTGGCTGCACATAATCTTTGTCCATCTCCTCGTCATCCAGTGGGGAATCACTGTCGCCGGTAAAGGTGTCCAGGGCGACTTGAATCTCGCTCTCTGAGAGACCTCTCTTAGCCATGTCTGAGCAGGACCGTGGCTACCAGGTGAGTGGACGAGTGGCGGGCTAGCGCGGGTCGCACGGGGTCGCCGAGTGTCCCCGCCTGGTGGCAGGTAGGGGAAGGTCAGGCGAGGGTACATACCGCAAATCAAGCGCGAAATTTGAAAATTGTCGAAATTATGCACATTGCAATTGCACGACGTACTGGTACGTCGCCGGGACTGGCAAATGCAAATAGTTGCAACGTACCCATACGTCGTCGAGACGGGGCGGGTTAGAGAAAAGAAATAGTTTATCCTCGCCAGCACCGCAAAGCTCAGCTACGCTTAGGTATTATGCAGTCAGCTATTATCTCACAATGGAACCACGCCGATCATGTTTGTCCTCCAGAGATTCCCCATTCACATCTGCGCTCACCAAGAAACTCTACGTGTGTGGGTGTAGGCATGGATTAACCCTAGATAGGAAAACCCTTCTTTTTAAATCTCAATAGGTATCCCGGGGTCTCACATACTCCAAGAGAAAATAAAAATACTTACGTTTGGTTTATTGGAATGTGCTTTAATACACAAATGATTCAAGCTATTATGTTTGAGGCCCCCAAAATGAATGTTTAAATGGAAATATATATATATATATATATATATATATATATATATCTTAGAAATTCTTGGGAAAATAATTGTAAAACATTGTATATGCTAATTTTAACCTGAACCCTAGCAAAACTTGAAGCTAATATCTTAAAGATTTGGGTCATCAACTGTAGACTGATGTTGAGACTTCCTTTAAACAAAAATTTAAAAAAATAATAATTTTACACACTGAATGATGTATGAGGAAATATGTTAGGAAACCTTGGGTCTGACCGACCCCAAAGGCATTCAGTCTACTGAAATGTGCTTTAATACACAAGAAATTCAAGCCATTTTCTTCCACTGAGGCCAAAAAAAAAGCTTAAATGAAGTAATATATATTAGAAATGAATATATATATATATATATATATATATATATATATATATATATATTGCAAAATATTGTATATGCTAAGTTTAACCTTAACCCTAGCAAAACTGAAAGGTAATATCTTAAAAAACTTTTAGGTGGTCTGCTGTAGACCGATGTTGGAACTTCCTGTCAACGAAAGAAGAAACACAGCATATGAAAAATGAACTTCACACAAGGAATGACATGAGATACAATTTTAAGTAACCTGGGGTCTGTCTGACCCCAATGACTATACAGCAAAATCAGATCTAGTTCCAGGAATGCCCCCGTCATCCCCATGAAGGACATCACTATATATATATATATATATTTATATATATTAATCGAGGTCAATATGCATGCAACAGGTTGGTGATGATTGGCTGAAAGCAACTTGTCCGAATAGCATCATTGTGTTTCAAATATTTACCAGGTAATGTGAATCAAACTTATTCACTAACTCAAATTTCTCCCTGAGATATATATATATGGTATATCAATTAATAATGTTGACGAGTAAAGAGATTATGAAGGAATGTGTTGGTAGTCTCAATTAAGTAACAACAACCGTCCAAGTCAACGATCCAAGCTTCTGTTCGGATGCACGCTACTTCATTTGTAACTTTTCATATATTTTAATGCAAGTTAGAGCAAATTGCACTAAACATAAGAAGAAACATGTAATTATCAACTTTTTTTGAAGACCAGATTCTACTCAAAACATGGAATTAATGAAACTCGCTATTTGTGAAATATTAAGGGGAGGTAAAAAGAACAGCCAGTGCTGCCTGGCAGGAAAACACTTGCAGTTGATTCTCACCACAGCAATTTCCTGACTTACGGATCCTTTCAATACAAAGTTTTTTTTTTTTTAAATGCGAGGAAGAAGGAACCAAAGGCCATGAGCCCGCAGTAACAGTTCCCTCCAAGAGAAAAACAAAATACAATAGAGAGCCAAATTCAAGATCCGATCATTTTGAGATGCCTGGACACACTGTGTTTGAAAGACTGGAGATCATAGGCAGCAGGAAATACAGATAGAGGGAGACAGTTCCAGAGCTGACCTGTTGCATAAATGAAAGACTGGGAGTAACGGTTAACTCTTGCATTAGAGAGTTGGACAGAAAAGGGATAAGAGTTTCCTGCCAGACGGGTGCTACGCGCCCGTCGTAGAGGTGGAGGAATGCAAGCAGACAGTTCAGAGGAGCAGTGACCATTAAAGTAGCGATAGAAAAGAGATAAAGATGCAACAGTGCGGTGAAGAGACAGAGGTTGAAGGGAGTCAGTAAGAGGAGGAGAGTTAATGAGACGAAAAGCCTTTGACTCCACCCTATTGACAAGAGCTGTATGTGGGGAGCCTCCCCACACATGAGAGTTGTACTCCACACAGGGGCGGATAAAACCCCTGTATAGAGTCAACAATTGTGCAGGGGTAAAGAAAGAGCGGAGTCGGCTTAGCACACCCAATCTCTTGGAAGCAGATTTTACAAGAGATGTAATACGATCTTTCCAAGATAAGTCCCGAGTAAATGAAACCCCAAGCATGTTCAAGGATGATGCAGGATTAAGCTGAATATTATTAAACATTAATGGGTATACCTGTGGAAGATTTTGTCAGGTTGATAGGTGTAAGAACTGAGTCTTAGATGCATTAAAGACAACCATATTATTTTTACCCCAGTCAGAGATACGAGCCAAGTCAGACATTAGGTGTGCTTTAGCCTCATCCCTTGTTTGTTGAAGTAACTGTTGAGATGGGCGTTGTGGGAACCGAATGGAAAGGTGAAGGGTGGAGTCATCAGCGTATGAGTGGATAGGGTTAGATGTACAGCTTAGAAGATCATTGATGAATAAAAGGAAGAGAGTTGGTGATAGGACAGAGCCCTGAGGAACACCACTGTTGATAGATCTAGGAGAAGAACGATGGCCGTCTACAACAGCGGCTATAGAACGACCAGAAAGGAAGCTAGCGATGAAGGCACAGATAGAAGGATAGAAACCGTAGGAGGGCAGTTTGGAAATTAAAGAGTTATGCCAGACTCGATCGAAAGCCTTTGAGATGTCAAGTGCAATGGCAAAGCTTTCGCCAAAGTCCCGAAAGGAGGATGACCAGGAGTCTGAAAGGTAGGTGAGAAGATCGCCAGTGGAGCGCCCCTGACGGAACCCATACTGACGATCGGAAAGAAGGTTGTGATAGGAAAGATGCCTTAAAATTTTTCTATTAAGAATTGACTCGAAAACTTTTGAAATACAGGACGTTAAAGCAATTGGACGATAGTTGGAGGGTTGGGAGTGGTCACCCTTCTTTGGGACTGGCTGAATGAGAGCAAACTTCCAGCAAGAAGGAAAGGTACAAGTTGGACAGACAAAGGCGAAAGAGTTTGCCTAGGCAGGGTGTAAGCACAGAAGCACAGTTCTTGAGAACAACAGGAGGGACCCCATCAGGCCCATATGCCTTGTTAGTACTGGAGGCAAGTGATGGCAGAAAATACATCAACTGAAGAAATTTTAATGTCAGCCATGAGGAAGTCAGAGGGGAGAAGTGATGGAGGAACAGCACTGGAATCGTCTAAGGTGGAATTGGAGGAGAAAGTCTGTGTGAAGAGATCTGCTTTATCAGTAGAAGAAATAGCTACAGAACCATCAGAGTAGAAAAGAGGAGGGAAGGATGATGAGGTAAAGTTGTTAGAAAGATTTTTGGCAAGGTGCCAGAAGGAGCGGGAAGAATTCGAGTTGGAGAGTTGAGAGCATTTAGTATGGATGAAATTATTTTTAGTAGAGCGAAGAACAGACTTAGAACGATTCCGGGCAGAAACGTAAAGATGATGTGATTCAGGGGTGGGTTGGCACCGGTACCTTTTGTAGGCCTTCTCCTTGTTGCGGACAGCATTAGAACAAGCATGATTAAACCAAGGCTTTCTTGCATTAATCAAAGGATATGAGAAAGGAATGTATGCTTCCATGCCCGAGAGAATAGCCTCCGTAATGCGCAAGGCACACGCAGATGGCTCACGGCCATGGAAGCAATAATCATTCCAGGGAAAATCAAAGAAGTACTGCCTGAGGGCCTCCCAGTTCGCGGCTCCAAAATGCCACAGACGACGTTTCCCTGGAGGGTCCAAGTAGGTCGTGATCTGGAGTGATAGGACAGGTTAAGGTAATAAGGTTGTGATTGGAGGAGCCCAACGGAGAGAAAAGATTAACAGAGTAAGCAGAAGGATTAGTTGTGAGGAAGAGGTCAAGTATGTTGGAGCTCTCTCCAAGGCGGTCAGGGATATGGGTAGGGTGCTGTACAAGCTGCTCTAGGTCATTAAGGATAGAAAAGATGTAGGCTTGTTCACCAGGTGGATCCGTGAAAGGAGAGGAGAGCCAAAGGTGGTGGTGAACATTGAAATCTCCAAGAATGGAGATTTCAGAGAAAGGAGAAATGGACAGAATGTGTTCCATCGTAGAAGTAAGATAGTCGAAGAATTTTTGATAGTCAGTAGAATTAGGGGATAAGTAAACAGCACAGATATATTTAGTCAGAGAATGACATGAAAGCCGAAGCCAGAGTGTGGAGAATTCAGAAGAATCAAGTTCAGGAACACGAGAGCAAGATAAGTCGTTGCGTATGTATACACAACAGCCACCTTTGGCTTTGAAATGAGTATAGAGAAAGTAGGAGGATACAGAAAAGGGTTTGCTGTCGGTTGCCTCAGACAGCTGAGTCTCCGTCAGAAAAAGAAGGTGAGGTTTAGAGGAGGAGAGGTGGTGCTCAACAGAGTGAAAGTTAGATGAAAGGCCGCGAATGTTGCAGAAATGAAGAAGAAGAGAGTCAGACAGTGGTTCCAGGCACCTCGAGTCGTCACCGGGAGAGGGGCAGATGGCGGGGGCATTTATGGTCCCCCCCCCTTGGGGACTCTGAGGCTTGATTAATTGACGCCATTTTTGTTGAATTTTGAATAGGAAGTGTAGTGTGTACTGTGCATGTAGTTTGGTGAAGATAGTTAGAGAAATTTGTACTGGAGAGCATGCTGGCCTATTCTCTGTGTAACTGAGAGCACTTGAAAGCAGTTACGTTGTGTTGGTTTGCTTTTATGGCTATATCTGCAATTTAATAGGTGTTATGCCTCTTTTCGTGTGTGCTAATATAATAAGCGTCAGACATTAACAACTGAGGCTTTCACGATAATCACACCAGACGATGCTAGCTGATGAGAAAACTTCTCGTTTCTCATTTCGTGTTCTGTTAAGACAGGACAAATGTAAACAGGCACTTAAACCCACAAGGCTCATATTCATTAACGCATTGCCAACATCTTGATACGGTATTTGCTAGACTACGGCACGAAAGTGTAAGTTGCTACATATCGGAGAAGTTTTCTTGCTCATCAACATAATTTTGCTGGCATGTGGAGATTATGGGAATAAGTACCTGTATAGTAGTTCAGCTAGAGAATTTGATCTAAATTTATAAACCTTGGGATACATTTTTATTCTTTTACGAAACAGGGTATTCTATGGTCAGGTGCAAGTTATGTTAATATGAGACATTATTGACAGGGCTTACTTCTATCAGTACAAGTCATGTCTACCAGCAGCAACATGGCAACACCCACTGTCACTAATACTGCTGGCACCTGTTCTCAGCATTCTTGAAGCACCGGTCAGAGCCAAAATATAATTATGAGTGTTTATCAGTTCTTCACTCATGGGGGACGGTGTAAGACAATGGCAGAAGTTGAAAAAAAAAAAAAAATGCAGCTGCAACAAAAGTCTCAGTTCGACCAGTTCAGTGCCTCAGATTACAGAAAATGAGATCCTGTGATGGCATACTTCGTTCACACGATCCCAGAAAAAGAAAATCTACTGTTGTAGACCAGCTTGACAGTTTTGATAGGGAATGCATGAGGAGAGAGCTTTCTTTTTATGAAAGAGGAGAACTACCAATGATATCCTCCTTATTAGAATGAGTAAAGGAGCCGCCTGTTAATTTCAGTGGTTCAAGGAGTTCTCTCTATAAAATAGTTAAGAATCTGGGATTTAGGTTTAGAAAAGTTACGAGTGGGAGGAAATTATTAATGGAGAAGAGTGACATTGGTAATGCGAGAAACAAATATATCAGAGAAATAAAAAGAATCAGCAAAAGCCTAAACCCCAGACCAGAAGTATATCTGGACAAGACATGGGTGAATCAAAATCTTTGTGTAGAACGGTGCTGGACAAATGAAGACTGATCAGTCGGACCTAAGCTAAAATCTGGAAAAGCAGCAAGGTTTATAATCATACATGCTGGGGGTAGCCAAGGTTTTACGGCTGGAGCTTTACTCATGTTTAAGTCCAAAAATAGAGCAAAGAGAGATTATCACGAGTCCATGGACTGTGAAAGGTTTAAAAACTTTGGTGTGAAAATCAACTTCCCAGCATCAACAATCATTCACTTATTATTATGGATAATGCTCCATATCATCCCAGATTATTAAACAAAGCTCCAACAGTCAGCTACAAAAAGTACCAAATAATTCAGTGCCTAGAGTCAAATAAAACTGATTATGATTCTTCTGTTACAAAACTTGAACTGCTAAAGATCTGCATGCGTCATAAACAAAATCAAATACACGAAACAGATCAAATAGCTGTTAATCATGGGTGCGTGCACAGAGAACGCTGGTTTTCTCCTGGGAGCAACCAGCGCCGAGCGGCGCCGACCCGCGCCAAGAATTACACCATATAAACAAGTGTAAGCGTGCACAGAGGAAGCAGGCTCGAGCGTGTCGGCGCGGGCATCCTGCTTCAACCAGCTTTCCTGATTCCCCCGAACCATTCTTGCCTGCTCAATTAGCGCGAGTGGACATCTGGCAAGATGGACATTGAATTACTTATCAGCAAAGCATTAGAGTCCCCACCCCTGTGGGATAAGAGGAATAAGCTACACGCAAACAGGAATGTCGTTGACAAGCTGTGGGCAGAAATCAGCAAAGAACTAAACTGAAGGTAAGAATGTGTGTGTGTGTGTGTGTGTGTGTATTCCTGTTTATGTGGGTTGGTAGTTGAAGCTTCACAAATATATATATATATATATATATATATATATATATATATATATATATATATATATATATATATATCCAGACACTTGTCGACACTAGTGCAGTGAATTATAAAGATAAGTTAAACAAATATTTAGCAGTGATGAGTAATATCTTTTATTGTGTGTGTTTTAATAGTATTTACTAGTGCAATTTGATTAGGTAAGAGCAAAGGCGAAAGAACCGAAGCCAACACAGATTTCAAATCTTGGTTTATACTTTATTTACAAGGGACCTACTCTATTTTTGTCATTGTATACTAAAGGATAATTCAGTAAGAATTATTTAAAATTTCCCTAAAATTCTTCACTTCGTTGGATTGTCTTCCTGGGCAATGCATACGATTTTGTTTAGCAGACACAGCAGTCTCAGTCAGATTGTGCTCAATGCCCTCTCTGTCTATAGTTGTGTTATGAAAAACACACATTCACTTTACAATTTGATCACTCAAATCAACACTGGTTTCAATACACTTTGACAGCAAACGCCATTTGCTGTACAAAATAAAAGCACACTCGACAGTCTTCCTGTTCAGTTTTGCATGAGTACTCTCGAGCAATATTAGCTCATCATCAGACGATGAGCTTGACATGTTTACTACACAGCTGGTAAATCACCACCGTCAGATAAACCTGCTACCATGTCCCTCCCCGCGCTGGTCGGAGCAGATTACTTGCATCCTTTGTGATCACCTAGCAGCGCCAGAAGCCAGCGCGGGTCCGCACCGGTCGGAGCTGGTTGCTGGCACGAGAAAACCAGCGTTCTCTGTGCACACACCCTTTCACTGCATGTTTAATCCAGTCGAACTTATCTGGGCCCAAGTAAAGACAGAAGTTAAAAAGTTGAATTCTAATGGTGATCAGTCTTTGTAAAACGTTGAAAAATTAACACAGGAAGCAATTAATCATATAACTCCACAACACGGGCAAAATGCTATGAGCCATGTAAGGAAAACTGAAACTGACTACCGAGCCAAAGATGCGGTTCTCAAACAGTTACTTGATCAGTTTATTATTTCTGTAGACTCAGATGAGAGCAGTGATGACGAAATTGTGTGAATGTAAATTGTAGGAATATGCCGTGTAGCTAGTAGCCTATTCGATAAACCTCATCTGTAGATCACAATATATCAAATAAAATTAGACATTATTAAAAGTATTATTTTCCCCATCTGTACTTATGAGGCTGATGAATATTATGATAGTCATGCATACTCTCTTCCCAGAGAGGATGAAAAGGGACACTAGTGCAGATATAGGTATCTCCTAGAAAACGAAAGAAAGAAGGGAGGATATGGGATAGAGATGCCATATCTGAACAGTCAAAATACCGGACGCCTCCGCTGAAAGCCATGCTCCACCCCCCAGCACAAACTTTGGGTTTTAGCACCCGGATGATATATATATATATATATATATATATATATATATATATATATATATATATATATATATATATATATCAGTGCTGCTGTACTTCATCCATCCATCCATGATCCATCATCCTGACATTTAAGATGAAAGTGACTAACCTCACTCATCCCTGAGTAACAGTACGTGAACAGTAAACCCCAACCAACCCTTTGATATAAACCTGCACCAGCTCAGTCCGACTGATGCGCCTTCTTGAATCTTCCTATAATATATTGGAAAACAGGCAAAGTACAGAATTGGCAAGATTATGGCTGTAAAATGCAACAATGCCTTAGATGCAGGATAAAATCATAAGAATAACAAATGGTACAGTGTAAAAATGAAAACAGCCAATAACTGTGTGCAGATACCATTTATTTTATGGACATAACAGCACTATAAAAAAAAAAAAAAAATCTGAACAACAGGAAAAGACAGGACAGTTTAGCTAGCTGCTAGCACTAAACCGGCCAGGTTGGCAACTTACCAACTGACGAAAACAATGAAAGTCTCTGTCTGTCTGTCTGTCTGTCTCTCGTCATTACAGAGTTTAACCCGTCACGTCCCAAGCGATTTCGCACCTCCGACACCCCCCAATCCGAGCTATTTTGGAAAAATTTTTTTTTGGCTAAAACCTCCGCTTTTGTTGAGAAACAAAGGAAAATCACCAAGAAAGGGCTTACCGTGGTCCATAAATGGTCAGAACAGGTGAGGTCCCCCTTGCCAGGTATCGTATTCTGTCACTGACGTTTGAGGCGCTCACGTTTTCTATGGTAGGTGATTTTGGGAGAAACAACAAAGAACACCTCAACATTTATTGAATTTGAACTAATAAACAATAACAATAACAATATAATGTTTTCAGTGACATATATATGAAAAATAAGCATTGTTCCTTCACTCGAGCATAGTGAGTTTGGTCAGAATGGTAACATGCTATGTGCTAAGTTTCTTGTTTAAGTCAACATATAATTTTTTCTACTTGTATAATACTGTTTCAATGCCATTTTACCATTTTGTACTGTATGTAAATGTTTTCAGCAGTTTTCATTCATTACAATGACATGTAGCATAACTATAGCAGACATCTGCTTACTCGGCGCACTCGCTATGACTCGTATCTCAACATACCATATTGTTTTATCACTTTCATACTATTGTTTTCATTACATTGAACCTTTCCTCCACCACCGTGAATGTTTTCAATTATTTTCATTCATTACGAGGGCATTTAGCGAAATGCTAGCGCATATTCACGTAGCAAGCACACTCTGTATCACTCGTGTTTCAACTTCTACTTTTTCTTCACTCCCAGTATACTTCCCCACTTACATTACACCCGTTACCACCTTATACTACACTTTACATATTTACGGGCCTTATTTATTCCACTGAGCATCAGAATATTGCACCAAAATTCCCTCGCAATGAATGTTTCGACTAAGATAATATTCATATACTTACATACTGATTTTCCACTTATATTTCACCTGTTTCCACTTTTATATTCCTATTTACATATTTACGGACCTTATTTATTCTACTGAGTGTCAGAAAATCGCATCTATATACACTTGCTAGGAATATTTTGACTTAGAATAAATTTCTGCACTTACAAAACTTTCAACTTATATTACACCCGTTTTCAATTTTCATACTAATATTTACATATTTACGGGTCTTATTTATTCCACTGAGCTTCAGAATAGCGCATCTACATACACTTGCTGGGAAGGTTTCCACTTGGAAAATATTTATGCCCTTACAGATTTTTCCACTTATAATACACCCGTTTCCACTTCCATACTACTATTTACAGATCTACGGGCCTTATAATTACACTGAGCGTCTGTTTGTCGCATTTCTTTCCGAGTATCAGCGTCATATCGGATTCACACCATATCAGAAGTGCATCAAGGTGTGAGACTCACTGAAACAAGGATGAATGCAGAGACCCACGTCACACTCAACGCACTGGTAGAGGGTGTCTTTTCTCTGAGTGGTGGGTCTCACACGAGAATTGCTACACACATGACACCTGTGTTGGTGCCTAGATCTGTTTGGCTGGGGAGGTAGAGAAGTGGGGAAATGGTGGGCGGATATTCTCAGGGGAGTTTGGGCAGTAGGGGCAGTGCGTGTGCAGTGTTGGGACATTTTAACTGCATACCGGGCAAAAATCTCAAGTGTAAGCTCCCTCACAAACCCTTCAAAGGTTTCTGAACTCCTGTTGTCATGACGTGCAGGTGGTGGCAATTCAGGGCAGTTATATCTAGCAGTTGAAAGAAGAGCTTCTTGTACCATTTCATCGTGGTCCTGGCACACTCGACAGTGGATATCATGGAGTCTGACTGGTCCACCAGGCGCATGTCGATGTTGTAATCGAGGACACACTCAGGTTTCCATATGTGGTGCCTGTTCTCGCTCCGGTAACCCACGGACTCTGTACGGTGTATCAAGGGGCAGTGAACCGTGGACAAGAGGCTGACTTCTCTATTGTGGTTCCACACTGTTGCTAGTATATTGTTCGCCTGGAAGAAGACAACCTCATTTCTGTCAAGTTTCCGCCCCACCTTGACCATGTGACGCTGGTTCACCTTGACGGTACCACAGATTCCCGTGTCATGCCTGTGTAGATAATGAGCGAGAAGAGGGCTAGTGTACCAGTTGTCCAGGAAAAGGACGTGACCACGATGAAGGTAGTCTTCTATCATTGCCTTTACCACTGCTCCAGACAGTCCAATACTCCAGTCTTCTATTATGTCTGTCTGTGCACCAGTGTACAAGACTATGTCTTGCACATAACCAGTCCTACAGTCACACATAACAAAGATCTTGAACCCAAAACGGTGCATTTTGCTGGGGGTGTACTGCCGAAATGAAATATTGCCTCTCCACAACACAAGACTCTCGTCTATGACAAAGTCTCTACAGTGATAAAATGAGGAACGGAATGTTTGCCTTAGGTGATCAAAAACCAACCTTTTTTGCCTCATCTTATCTGTGTCATTTGCATTTGCAGGATCATCAGCATCGTGAAAGTTGAGGCAACTTAGAATTTGCTGAAAGTGATTACGGCTCATGATTTGGCCAAATATTGGTGTCAGTATGATAGGGTCCCTTGTCCAGTATGTCGGAATTCTGTTTTTTCGTACAATACCCATCAATAGTACCAGGGCAAAAAATAAAAACATTTCTGCAAAGGAGACAGGGTAATCATATATGATGGAATGCCTGCTCCTTGTGCCCAGTCTTTCACTCTTACAGTGCTGGCTGCTAGCGAAACGGTTTGTTTGTTCCACTATTTGCTCCACAAAACCCTCACTGAAAAAAGGTGGAAAAAATCTAGCCTGGTGGAACTAGGGTGAATTTCTGGAGCAGTGCAGCCAGCACGCCCCTGCTCAGTGAAGGGGTGAATGATGGGAGAAAAATCACTCCCATCCTCCCAATTCCATGTCACAAATCCCTCGTCCCCATCGTCCCCATCGTTGCCTTCGTCTGGGTGGGGAGGAGATGCTGGTGGGGGAGGTTGGGGAGGAGGAGTGCGGAGGGCTTCCCCACTCGCATTCCTCTTCCCTCAGCCTTTACCCTTTCCCTTTCCCTTACCCTTACGGCCTTGTGGAACATTAGGGGGCTGTTGGGATGAAGTCTGGGAATATTGGGGAGCACAAGACGTGCTTGGGAGTGGTTCCTCCTCACCTTCCCCCTCCATCACAACACCACGTGATTCATCACGCACCCTCATTGCCCCACGTGATATGCCCCGCCGCTTCACATCACCACGGGAGAGCGTTGACTCACTCCCGCCACTTTCACTTTCTATACTCGCCCCTGTACTTTCCATTTCACTCCCAACTCCCTCCACGCCACTTCCGCCCTCCCCAAACAAAAAACTAGGCCCATACCTGCTTGTACGACGTGGTATGCGCTCGAGGCCACGATGGGTGATTATCTCTCGGCCGTACCACGTGGCAGCATGTCCCATGGTTCTGTCCTCGTCCTCATCCTCAAATTCGGGCTCCACATCACGTAGGGGCTGCCGAGAGGATGTTGCAAGTTGTTTTTAGGCAGGCTGGCCTTCTCTACCAACACGATAAGTCAAGTAGCGCCGCTTCATGGGGGACGGGACCTCCTCATCACTGCTTCTGGTTTCCTCCTCCTCTGGTTGGACATAATCTTTGTCCACAACCTTGTTGTCCAGTGGTGAATCACTGTCACCTGTGAAGGCGTCCAGGGTGGCTTGGATTTCCTCCTCCAAGAGACCTTTATGCACCATGTCTGACCAGGGCCACTGCTGACAGGTGAGTGACCAAGCCGAGGGTGAGCACAGGTCACGTGGGGTCGCTGAGTGTCCCCACCTGGTGGCAGGTAGGGGAAGGTCAAGCGACCCTACGTACCAAAAATCAAGCGCGAAATTTGAAAATTTTGCAAATTATGCACCTTGAAATTGCATGACATACCAGTACATCGACAGGACTGGCAATTACATAATGTTGCAACGTAGTCATACGTCGATGGGACGCCTCGGGTTAATAGTATGACAGATTTTTTCAAGAAAAAATGATAGAAGCTGAAATTCCGGACTTTGGGAGAATTTTTAAAATTCCTCCCGGACGAAGATTTTGACCCCTAAATGCAGGACATGTCTGGAAAAGTCCAGACGTATGGCAACCCTAATATGGGAAAAACAAGATTGAAATTATGTGAGGAATGGAATAAGTGGAAGATCAAGCGAAATATTACAAAGATACCAAAAGAAAAGCCATCATCACCTAAAAGGGATAGGGCAAACAGAACTATATAAAAAAAATGTTGTGTTGCGAATCAGCTGGAAGTGTTTTCCTGCCAGGCGATAGTGGCTGTTCTTTTTACCTCCCCTTAACGTTTCACAAATAGCGAGTTGCATTAATTCCATGTTTTGAATAGAATCTGGTCTTCAAAAAAAGTTAATAATTACATGTTTCTTCTTATTTTTAGTGCAATTTGTCCAAATTTGTGTTAAAATATAAGAAAAGTTACAAATGAAGTAGCATGCATCTGAACACAAGCTTAGATCATTGACTTGGGCGGCTGTTGTTACTTAACTTAGACTTACCAACACATTCCTTCATAATCCCTTTACTTGTTAGCATTATTAATTGATATAACATATATTTCAGGGAAAACTTTAAGTTAGTAAATAAGTTTTGATTCACATTACCTGGTAATTATTTGAAATACAACGATGCTCTTTGGACAAGTTGCATTCAGCTAATCATCACGAACCTGTCGAGTGCATCTTCGCCAAGATATATATATATATATATATATATATATATATATATATATATATATATATATATATATTGGAGAAGGGGGGATAGAATACTTCCCCAGTATTTCCTGCTTGTCGTAAGAGGCGACTAAAAGGGACACTTTTATCTACATTCTTTTTGCTCTTTTTCTTTCCCTTGTACTTTGTCTGTCCAAACCCTCTGTATTTTACTTTCATTTAGTTAATTTCCTCTCTCCACTGTCTGGTTCCTGCGAGCCACTGGCATTGGCTCCAGGGTAAAATATTTTTTTGCCTAAGAAATCTTGATGAACTCTGGTGACGAAGCAATGGCCCTCAGTTCCGTGCAGCCCTTAAGTGGGCAGGGGGTGTTAAGAATCCCACGGTGTAAAAATAAGCTTATACATCCAAAAAGAACCTTAAGAATAGGAAACTGGAATGTTCGAACTCTCAATCAGGCTGGTAAAATGGAAGAACTTATTTCAGTGTTCAAGGAATACAAGATGGATATTTGTGCACTTACAGAAACGAGGTTGCTTAGAGTTGATAAAATGAATTTGGAAGATGGTATTACTATGTTGGTTTCTGGTAGGAGTGATGGAAATCATTACCAAGGAGTAGGCTTACTGCTGAGTAGAGATGCTTGTAAGGCAGTATGTGAGTTTGAACCAATTAATGAGCGCTTGCTTTATGCTCGTTTAAAATCTGACCATGGTATTATCAGTATGGTTGTAGAGTACGCTCCGACAAATGAGGCTGCTGATGAAATGAAGGTTGACTTTTATGAGAAGCTGCGGAATGTAGTGAACAGAGTGGCAAGACAGGATGTGTTAGTTTGCATTGGTGATTTTAATGCGATTGTTGGCAGTAGTAGGGATGGCTTTGAAGATTGTATGGGTAAGGAGGATGTTGGAATAAGAAACGAAAATGGGGTGCGCTTTGGAAGCTTTTGTTTGGCAAATGACCTTATAATTGGTGGAACTATCTTTGAGCATAGAAAAATACATAAGACTATATGGATTTCACCATGTGGTAAATATTGTAACCAGATTGACCACATTGCAATTAGCAGAAGGCACAGGAGTTATCTGCAAGATGTTTGTGTAAGGAGGGGGGCAGATATAGGTAGTGATCATCAACTTGTTGTGTCAAAGATTAAAATAAAACTTAAGAGAAACGTTAATGGTAATTGTACAGGAGGTAATAATTATGATCTGGATGAGCTGAGAAGTGATGAGAGCACGAGGCAAAAATTTCGTTGGGAATGTAGGAACAGGTTTCTAGTCCTGCAGACTTTGATGGAATCTGAAGACAATGATATTAATCAAATGTGGAGAGAGGTAAAAGAGGTTTTGCATGAGAGTGCTAAGGTTACTATTAAGAAAAAAAAGGTTACTATTAAGAAAAAAGGGAAAGCGAGAAGGAAAAAGTGTATGTCAGATGAAACATGAAATGCAATTCAGAAAAGGAAAGTGGCTAAGTTAAGAAGTGAAGGACAACATGCTGATGGCCAGGTAATTGAAGTACTTAGAGCAAAGTACTGGAGTTTACATTCTGAAGTAAAAAGACTCGATAGACGTGATAAGAGGAGGCTATATGATGAAAAGGCGACAGAGACAGAAATTAAATTAAGTAAAAATGACGGTCAGAGGACAGGAGCAGCGTATAAGGCTATAAAGGAGTTAACTGGGACTGAAAAGAGAATGAAGGAAATACCTGCACGAGATAGAAATGGTAATTTGATGACTAAAGATTTGGATATAAAAGGAAGGTGGAAAGAGCACTTTGAATCTGTTCTAAATAGACCAATCCCAGCTGAAGAGGACATTTTGCCAGCCGAGAGAGATTTGCAGATAGGAACAGGGGATATAACTTTGGAAGAGGTAGCACAATCTATAAAGGAGTTAAAGAATTTTAAGGCCCCAGGAGAGGATGGAATATTCCCTGAAATGCTTAAGGTGGAAAATGACGAGTTGATAAATGCGCTTTTGAAACTTTTTAATGTGGCTTGGGATAATGGTGGAATTCCAGAAGAGTGGAAAAATGGAGTGATTATAAAAATACCAAAAAAGGGAGATTTAAGTGTGTGTGGCAATTGGAGGGGGATAACTTTGACACCTGTAGTTGCAAAAGTTTTTTCCAAAATCTTGTTGAACAGAATAGAGCCAGTAATTGATAAAATTATAAGAGAAGAACAAGCGGGATTTAGAAAGGGTCGGGGTTGTAATGATCAGATTTTTATTGTAAGGCATCTAATGCAACAAGCTAATGAGATGAAAATGCCACTTAGTATGTGTTTTGTGGATTTTGAAAAGGCGTTTGATAGTGTTTCACGTGGAGTTATGTTGAAAATTATGAGATTCTGTGGTATACCAGAAAAGTTTGTAAATATTATTAGAAGCCTGCATGAAGGTACTTTCTGTAAGGTAATGGTGGGTGGTTCTTTGAGTGATCCATTTCAAGTTAGGTCAGGAGTGATTCAAGGAGGAGTTCTTTCGCCATTGCTGTTTGTTTTGGTTATGGATTATGTTATGAGAAAGGTTGTAGGAAGAACAGGTGCAGGAATTAACTGGAAAGAAAAAAAGATGCTGATGGATTTGGACTATGCTGATGATATTGTACTGATCTGCGGAAGTATCTACGAGATGCAGAGGGTGCTTGATTGTGTGGTGGAGGAAGGAGAAAAAGTGGGATTGGTAATAAACTGTCCCAAATTCATTCACCAAACCTTGCAACTCCCATTCATCTTCACTCAACAATACTGTATCATCAGCAAACAGCAACACCGGAAGCTTCCAAATCTCACCCTCATTCATTAGGGCCACCCCCACATCCACTGCCCTACCTTGCACCTCGTTTACAACCCCATCCATATATATATTAAACAGCCATGGAGACATCACACACCCATGTTTCAGTCCCACATTGAGATCAAAGAACTCACTCAGCTCACCATCCACTCGCACCGTAGCCGTAGCTCCCTCGTACATACTCTTCACAGCACTCAACAATTTCCCCTCCACTCCATATATTCTTAATACCTTCCACATACCTTGCCTATCTATTCTGTCATAAGCTTTCTCCAAGTCCATGAAGGCAGCATACACTTTCCTTCCCTTCTCTAGATACTTCTCCACTAAACATCTTAGAACAAATATCTGATCTACACACCCTTTTCCCTTCCTAAATCTCCCTTGTTCGTCTCCAACTAGCTCCTCTGTCATATGCCTAACCCTATCAATGAGTATTCTACCATATATTTTACCAGTCACACTAAGAAGGCAAATACCCCTATGATTACCACATACTTCTCTCTCCCCTTTTCCTTTGTACAGAGGAACAATTATACCTGATTTCCAGTCCTCTGGAACCCTTCCCTCTTCTCAAGCCAATCTACACAACTTCCATATCCACTCCACAACAATCTCACCCCCATACCTAAGCATTTCACCACACACTCCATCAATTCCTGGGGCCTTTCCCAACTTAATCTTCTTCATCGCTTCCACTACTTCCGACCTACTGATCTCTTCCTCCCTCCTCTCATCTCTTCTTCTCCCAGCCATTCCCCAACCACTTATACTCACACTGCTCTCACTCTCTACATTCATCAAGTCCTCAAAGTGCTCCTTCCATCTCCTCAATTTCTCTCTCTTCTCCACCAGCAATCTATTATTCCTGTCTTTCACTCCCCTACTATTTCCCCTTTCACACTGCCTTACTTTCTTTACCTCCTTCCAAAACAATTTCTTACTCTCCCTCCATTTCACACTCAGATTCCTCCCAAAATCTTCATCCACTTTCTTCTTACTCTCCTTCACCAGTCTCTTAACCTCCCTTCTCCTGCTCACATATACCTCTCTCTTCTCTCTCTCATCTTCTCCCCTACCTCTGCTCGCCAACCATTCACCATATGCCTTCTTCTTTTGTTCCACAGCTCGTTTCACCTCATCATTCCACCATGCTGTCCCTTGCACACCCTTGCATCTCCTCCTCACTTCACAAACCGCCTCACACACTGCACTTATCTCTTCCGTGAATATCTTACATACGTCTTCCACCCCTTCCATCTGCTCTAGCTCATACCTTCCCAATCTTTCTTCCACTATGCTCTTATACTTTGTCATTTTCTCACTATCTTGCAATTTCTCCACTCTTCTCACAGGAGCTGCTTCCTCCTGTCTTCCCCTTCGTCTCCTCAACCAATTTCTTTGCAGCTCTACCTTGGCCATCACTAAGTGATGGTCCGAGACTCCATTCCCCCACCCTCTCCACACCCTTGCATCCAACACTTGTCTTCTCATTCGCTCATCCACACACACGTAGTCTATCACTGCCTTTCGTTCAACAAGTTCACCATCCATCCTCCTCATTACTCTCCATGTATACCAGTGGATCATCTTATGGCGAAAGTAGGTGTTGGCTATTGCCAACCCCTTGCCAGCACAGATGTCCACCAAAGCACTACCCTTCCCATCTACTTCAGCTGGCACACCCCACTGACCAACCACTCCATCCACTCGTACATTCCCAACTTTGCCATTCATGTCTCCAATCAACAGCACTCTCTCGCTCCTCTCAAACTTGTCCATGCATGCTTCTACTCTCGCCCAAAACTCATCTTTCACTCTTGCCACTCGATCCTCTGTCAGATCATACACACATACAATCGCCGATGCTTGTATACCTACTTTCATCCTCACCCATACAATCCTTGCACCCACTGTTCCATACTCTCTTATATTCTCCTTCCACTTCTTGCTTATCATCAGACATACTCCCTCTCTTGCCCTCTCATTCTCACTGACTCCCCCACATATACCTACACCATAATCCCATTCTCCCATCCTTTCACCTTTCCATTTAGTTTCAGTCAATCCACATATATCCACTTTTGGCCTGGAGTTTTTGAGACTCAAGGTTAAAACATAATTTTCGGGGCCTGGAGTTTTTGAGACTCAAGGTTAAAACTTAATTTTCGGGGCCTGGAGTTTTTGAGACTCAAGGTTAAAACTTAATTTTCGGGGCCTGGAGTTTTTGAGACTCAAGGTTACCTATCGAGGGTTAAGTGCAGGTGGTATGGAGAAACTCGTCATGGATACTTCCCGTAACGGGAGTGATATGAATGGTGAAAGCAGCGAAGACAAGTACGACAGAGCAGCTTGTGTGCCGTCACCACCACTGCCATAGAGGACTCAAAACTATTTTGGACACTGCAGCCACCAATGTCACCATCATTTCCACTGCATGAACCATCATCAACCCGAACTCATCCTTGGATCAGTAAAAGCTCAGACACCAGTAACAACGTTTGTCATCATCAGGGCATGAGAAGATGTAGGTGCGTGGTACAGCACGAGGATGCTGCACCACCACATGCTGTACTGGCTGCACCACGTCGCGGTTGATGTCAAATGTAGGGTAATTATCCTGTGCGTAAGGTAATTTGCCTAGTTTGGGGATCTGTGGCCCGGTATGGTAATTTAATCAAAAAAGCAAAATTGTAAATAATTATGAGCTGCGACACACAGACAAAAAATTATATGTTAATATAAAATAAAGAATCCCACGTATTAAATAAAAGGTATGTTACAAATTTCAGTCACACCTTCACAAAGAATGCTTTATATTGAGACTCAGTTTGATAAGTCTGCTGTATGTCCATGGCCTCATTTTCATAATCATGCCGACGATATAGCCTGAATTCTACTGTGCCAGATTATGCATCAACAAACAAACAAATATAAAGGATTGAAAACATAGGGAGCAGTACTACCCCTCTCGAAGTATAGAGTGTCCCAAGCAAAGTAGCTGACAAACGTACACGCCTGATCACACTACATACTGATCGAAAAAGTCTGACTATATCTTGTAGCTCAAAGATTTGTTATCAAGGCAAAATTGTCGCAGATAATTTTCAACCAGAACACCACCAAGGTTTTAATAACTTTTTGTGAAGGGAAGTTCATCTTTCATTTTTCACTAGTACTTCCACGGAGTATAAAAAATGCTGTGACTAGACTTTCATTCCTTTATTTAATAATACAGTCAACTTATTTAATAATACAGTCAACTGCAAAACAGAGAAGAAAAGTAAAAGGAAATATTCGCTTAGCGGTGCCGTAAGGATAGGTTATGCAGTATACAGTAATTTCGTTCTGCGCAGGGTTGGGCAGTGTTGAGGGACTAGCACGTGCCACTTTGCCTCGCCCACCTGCTACATGAAGGCAACATACAGGATTGCAGTCCCCTTAACGTGGGGATGGCCACAATCTAGAGACCCCTCTAGCCCTACAAGCACTATGGTAGGACTGGTAATGAGCCCAGGCAGAGAGATGGTATGGCTAAGGCTTTTCTTTGTGAGAACGGGCCTCAACTGTAGCTTTATTTGCTTTAGTTTGACCACACAACTGCAGGTATTCAGCCTAATTTGCACTGCAACAAAAACCAACTACATTTTCTACAGTCTTTGACCAAATTGTTGTGAGTCATCTCTGAGGAAACGAACAGATTATTGGGTTAGAAAGTAAATAATAATAATGATAATAATCTGGTCTTTTATTTCTCAGAAGTGCTAGTTCTTCCTTTGGGAATTCATTAGCCCTCGACACACATTATATTTAGAATTACAAGAATTGTGGCATCTCTCATATATAACACAAGTTACATCATCTATATATATATATATTTATATATATATATATATATATCACCATTATCATCATCATCATCATCATCAGCCGTTGAGGTCCACTGCAGGACCGGCCTATCCCTACCGAAGTGGGGACGATACAGTCAATGTATCTCTACCCAGTGGCTTAGGCTGTTTGGTAGAGATGGTATGTAGGGTGAGAAGTGCTTGTAAGTGTAACTGTAGTGTTGGAGTGGCTTTGGATGTGTGTTAACCGAGTGTAATCGGCCCGCGCAAGCCGACTGGGTCCAAGCATACTTTACAGTATGCGACACTGGTTCAACTACAGCACCCCTAATGTCCGCCAAGCAGTACGTGGCCAGGAGAACGCTCCCAAAGTTTTTTTTTTTACCCTGGCGGGGTGAAAACCCTCGCTCTCCAGTGTACGAAAACGCACACTTTGTCACTGTACCACAAAGGCTCCATACATACACACACACACACACACACACATATATATATATATATATATATATATATATATATATATATATATATATATATATGTAGCAGCCGTGGCTCAGTGGGTTAGAGCGCTCCGCTCTGATCGAAGGGTCGGAGGATCGAATCCACCCAAGGGCCATTGGTAGACATCAGGAAGGGCATCCGGTCATAAAATGCTACACGCTTCAGTCCAAAAGTCCTCTACCCAGGGGCGACGCCTTAGCCCTTCGGGGATACCTGGCGTAAAACCAAATTATTTATTTTATATATATATATATATATATATATATATATATATATATATATATATATATATATATATATATGAAAGTGACATTAATTAAACCCCATAATCATCGAATAAAATGGGGAAAGCTGTGAAGTGAGCCTGTCGACATTGCATATACGTTCATGTTCTTCTATAGAACTCACTGACATCTGCAGTTTCTTGGTCTGGGTAATGCTGATACACAGTATCAGAAGAACGTCATAAACGAATTTGATTAGTGAACGGCTTTTTTTTTTTTTTAGCACTTACCGGTAGTCCCGGATGCAACAAGCCAAGTGGTAGATTATTGGTCATTCAACAGAATATCCATGTCAACAACAAGGACGAGCACTTTGGATGATAAAGATTGTAATTATCTTCCTTGTAAAAGAACAAGATTCTCAATTTATTGAGAACCTTGCAGATGATGGAAACTGATGCTTCGTGTGGTCTTCCGAGTGTGTAGCTCCTTTTGCTATTAACTCGCAGTGGTTTGAGTTCTGTTTTTCTTTTTTGGTAGTGTGCAGTTTTGAAACAGACTTGGGCCTGTGTTCTTGTTCGGTAAGGAGGCTCCTTGATACGTCTTCTTTAACGATTTATGTTTGGTTATGGCTTGTTAATATCATTTTGTCCATTATTTATGCAAAGTTTGGCGATGCCTTGAAGATTTACGTAACAGAGTACAGCCGTAAGAAAAAATGAGAATGTATTGCATAAGAAGAGGTGTTAGGGAGCTTCTTTGACCGACAAGAATACTGACATATTATGTCCTCGATATGGTAATTTAAGCCAACTTCTGCGGCCGGGTGTAATGACTCGTCTTCCTTAGCCAGCCCGCGAATGTGGCAGCACAGCAGTTGGATTGTGGGCACGACAGTTGTCTGCTTTACGGTTTTGTGGATTATAGCCCTTAAACTCAATAGCGTTGTTAATCTCTATGGCAGATGTAAAATTAATAGAATGAGTTCGTTTCTAATAATACGAGTATAAGAAATATGAAATTTGCTTACCTATATTGCTTCCATTATAATACAGAAACAGATGGCGGACTTAATTACAAATATAAGCTTGACTCCGCTACCAAATATCCAACAGAATTGAACATCCTGACACAATAAGTCTGCTGAGAATAAGGATGTTTTTGTTACACACACACACACACACACACACACACACACACACACACACACACACACACAGAAAGAGGTGGGGGAGGCGTTATGTCTTATGAGCTTAAGATTCATAAATGGTACATTGCTCAAATGGTCCCAGTGTTATGGCCCGTCACAACCCCAGCTCTCAAGTAAATCATACAACATCACATAAGGTATCACATTCCACAGCGTCGGTATTAAGGGAATGGTGTAGCTATATGAAGCTCATGGGGATACCCAGTCTTGTATTGGCTTCCCATCTAAGAAGCGCATTGGCCGGCCACGTGACCTACTATGGGCCATGAAATAAGCGTGATGAACCAAGGAATGGGTGAGATGAACTGTAACATTGGTGCATGATGGGGCTGGGGTGGGAAAGTATACTCAGTGGAAAAGTGCGTTGTAGGATTACTTCTTTGAGTTCAGTGAAGAATTGTCTTATATATCCTTCAAGCTTGTAAAAGTCTGGTGGTTTAGAACCTGGCAAGGGAAACAAAAGAAACAGATGGGTTTTGCCCACATTTGTGATTAGGGTAATGAGGGCCATGTGGCAATGGATATTAAATGATTAATGTTTTGATGCAGTGAAAGTATACTGCTAAGTTTTCTCCAAGAAGGCAACACGTGACGCATGTTAACACGGCCTTGGATTCTGAGGATAGCAGCCACCTTGTGCTATATTCCCAACAAATATCAGCTGGTTAAACTATGGGTTTCCCGAGAAACGTAATATTGAACCTTTATCTCTTTTCTATCACTACTTCAATGGTCACTGCTCATCTGAACTATCTACTTGCATCCCTCCACCACTACAGCGTGCGCATAGTACACGCCTAGCAACAAACTCTCATTCCTTTTCTGTCCAATTCTCTAATGCAAAAGTAAACCGCTATTCCCAGTTTTTCATGGTATGCAAAAGGTCAACTCTGGAACTGTCTCCCTCTCCATGTATTTCCTGCAGCCTATAATCTCCAATCTTTCAAACGCAGTGTCTAGGAATCTGGCAATGAATGGGTCTTGAATTTGACTCTCTGTAATTTTTCCTTTCCTTGGAGGGAACAATTTGGCGGGCTTCTGGCCTTTGCGTTCTTCTTTCTTACATAAAAAGGATGTTCTTTAAAACAGAGATACATGATAGAGCAGCAGGGTTTGTTTTGCTTTGTGTGCATGTGTGTGTGTGTGTGTGTGTGTGTGTGTGTGTGTGTGTGTGTGTGTGTGTGTGTGTGTGTGTGTGTGTGTGTGTGTGTGTAAACAAAATATGTTAAACAATTTGCATCCGATTATATCATAACTCGATGGAAGGGCTGAGGGTCAACATACTGCTTTTGAGAACAATAAGCTAAAAGATGAAGGACACATGAAATGGCAAGTGTAAATAGTTTTAAGCTGATGTAGATCACACTAGTGTAATGCTTGTTTACAAGTAAGACTGGGATTCTATTTTGAATACATTCAGTAAAAAGTCAAGAAATACTGTAAGTTCGTTGGTACGACTCTACCAATCAAATATTTTTCTCTGCCTGGACCAAACGTAGTAAAAAGGTTGAAGGGCAATCTAGGATGAAGAGCATTGTCTTGGCTACGTGGTGGGCCTCGGGGCCTGGGCCTTCCAGTCAGACCCTAGTCCTCCTCATCCTCCTTCCCCTCCCCTAGTTAGAAAAATGGGATTTATGATGGAACATTGTATAGCCTTGCCCTCTTCCCCTTCCGGAAAAGGCTTGGCATCCCAACTAGGAAAGGCTGCTTAGGCTAATGTTAAAGAGATTCGATTTCGAAAGCAACATATGAAAAGCCAAAGTCACAGGCCAAGCTCAGGTTACAGATTTTTTTATACCTTATGGCCAACCATGGTGGAAGGACTGAGCATCTAGCAATGGTAGTGTAATTCCAGTTCAAAGAAATCCCTCGAAGGTCGTTACAGGCCGAAGTAAAATGTTTGATCTTTAGAAAGTAGCAGATGTTGCTCTGTTAAAGCGTTCCTTGCTGTTTTATTACCTCTGCCAAGGATGTTATGATTTACCCAGTGTTGGCTTGTTTGTCAGTTTGTCTATGTGTTTGTTTGTCTGTCAGCAGGATTTCTCAAAAAGTTACGAAAGGATTTTGATGAAATTTTCTGGAAGGGTAGGCAACGGTCCAAGGAGGAAATTATTAAATTGTTGGCCGGATCCGATCGGGATCCGGAGTATCTGGCATAATACTGCAAAAGTTCTCAATGAATTTCAATGAAATTTTGTGGAAGGATGCCACATGGACCAGGAAAACATTAATTAACCCTTCATTAGTCAGGTGGGGTGCTTTGGCACCCCATTTTTTTTTTTTTTAGCTCGTATTTCCTAGCCGGTAATTCGAATATTTCTCTCCGTTCCAGTACTCTCCTGATTTAAAGAGGGCAGGGAGCATGTGGATTGGTCTAGTCCTGCCTCTGCTGTAGTGAGAGGGAGGGGCACTTCCCCCCCCCCTTGGGGTGTCCAGTCACCCCATCAAACTAACCATTTAGATCATATTGTGATATGGATTGTTTTTTTAACTTATTTTTGCATATTGTTTATCATTATACTGATTTTAAAAAAGCACAAAATGTATTTTCCTGTGCGAGTTTACGTGACAAATGAGATATGAGTCCATTTGTTATTTTTTTCTGATACTATAATTTATTGTATTTTATTATTATAACTTAGTGAACACCACCTACAAGGCATTCAATCTTTTCATTAGTGATTGCAGAGATATGCTGAAGCAGCAGTAAGAATATATTTTACATGTTAGTAACACTACATGTATTTTTGTATTGGGGTGTTGTAACACGCCACTGGACTAACCACGTTTGAATACTCCACAGGACTAACGAAGGGTTAAATCTGGGGGCAGGTCCAGATCCGGATCCGGATCCTGAATCCACGGATCCTGATAGAGGACTGGTCAAAAGGCTTTGAACGGATTTTGATAAGATTTTTTGGAAGGGTGGACCAATGGACAAAGAAAATATTTAATTTAGAGGCTGACCTGGATCTGGAGTATCCCGCATTATATCACCAAAGGTTGAGAATGAATTTCAATGAGATTTTGTGGAAAGGTGGCCCATCGACCAAGCAAGGATTTATTAAACTTTGGGGCAGATCCGGATTCTATATCTACGGAACCGGAGTCGGATCCTTTTCAATGGCAAAGGCATTGGCAGAGGTATCCGCTTTCCAAGCGTTTTCTAGTACCATTTCATATCACACAAAATAATTCTAGAAATATTTGACTAGCTATTTAACGGGCAGGTTTACAATAATTGCAGCAATCTGCGGAGTTCTCACTTGTTTTTATTCCAGTCCACCATCATCATTCCAAAGGATAGGGAGGGAGCTAACCAAGGTCTGCCTAACATTTGTTGCCCGATTGTATGGGTGATACTGCGTGAAGTAAAATAAAAGGTGGGGGGGGGAACTTCTCCTCCTGCATAAGTTTAATAAACTATGAATAATTATTTTTATTACTCTTCAACAGATTATAATTATTTTTATGGTGTAACTGTAGGAACATTTTTGTGTTAATGCCAAACTTTACAGGGAAACTCGTAATTCGAGAAATGTTAGGTTATGTGTAAATTTTATTCTAGGTATAGACGCATGAGTTTTCTCGTTACAGGAAAACGAGTTGATTGTAAAAGATTTAATAAACTATTTCAACTGTATATTTTTACCATTTTCTTCTGTCACATGAATCACAATTTCTTATCATTCTTGCCATCACAAAACACTGATTCGGATCACAAAGTACAGTCTGAACTCCAGTAGTGAAATATTCCGTTTATTAACACCAGTCACGATGAACGGTCTCCCATAAGAATAATATTAAGCAACAGAAGAAAGAAGAAAATATCCAGACTTCTCATTGTCAAGGAGGTTACTCATACCCCAGCTATAGTAACTACATTGTAATGGTTTGTTCTACCTAATGCAAGACGGTAAAATTTTTGACTAGGAAATTGGTTATAGCTAACGCCATATGACTACATTCGTTAGAGGTAAATGCTTTGCCCAACTAAGTTATATATGAATTATATTTTGCCTAGGGACACGATTTTAGCTGACAGGAAAGCGTCTTGCCCAAAAGTTTACTTTGAGCATTATTCTAAATATTGTAAGATGATATTACCACATGGAGGGAAATCTCATGCACAATCAGCTTCAAATACCTTTCATTAATAGAGTTTATTCTTGAATTTAGAATATTAGTTTGCCTAGCAATGGATGAGTTTGGCTAACATCCAAATATTTTATTCATTAAGTGATTTTTAGTAACTATATGTTTTCCAATGTGTCAGTATTTCCCTTGTCTCATTACTTCACTTAAAGAAACTTGTTTTACAAAACATCGTTCCAAAACAAAGAAAGGCAGTTTCCGATGGCGGATGAGGAAAAGATACTGTTATCGAGGCGCGCACTCATGCATGTGTGTGTGTGTGTGTGTGTTTGTGTGTGTGTGTGTGTGTGTGTGTGCTATCAAGTATTAACGAATACAAGGCCTGTTTCCACCTGCTTTGCCCTCGTTCCCTCCTTCTCTTCTTCCACTTCTCTAATCTATGGTCAGCAGTTGCTTTATTGTTGTTAAGTACAGAACTGATACTCCCATTTACTGTCAGTATGGTACACATAGTCTAAAGTACCATAATGGCACAAATGTTTTCAAGTTACACCCTCTTAAAATCCATGATCTTGAGCATGACCTTTCAAAGTCACTCAAGGTCAAAGGTCATGGTGCCGAATTAAAGCCAATTTGAGACTTCCTATATCTTGACAATAGTAAATTTCAACCTTCAATGGCTTTCGAGTTATATTCCCCTGAATATCCGTGACCTTGAGTTTGACCTTGCAAGGTCGCTTACTATCAAAGGTCATGGTACCAATCAAAAACTTTTATGGGACGTCCTGTATGTTGATAATAGTAAATATCTCTCAATCTTCAACCAATTTCGAGTTATAGCTGCCTGCATATCCGTGACCTTGAGTTTGACCTTTCTAGGTTACTCAAGGTCAAAGGTCTTGGTGCCATATGAAAACCCATACTCAAGAAGGTGTTTATAAGTTCCTGTTTGTTCATAATAGTAAACGTATATATCTTCAACTGGTTTCAAGTTATAGCCCTCTGAAAATCGACGACCTTGAATTTGACTTTTCAGTTTCACTCAATTACCTCCAAAATTTAATCACCTTTTGGGGGGACCACTTCCCACATATCCTGGAAGTTTCATGTAATTTCATTCATCCGTTTTCCGTAATAAAAGAAATAGATAAATATACGACTAAAAATAATACTTCGCCGAACTCTGTCCGGGCGAGGTAATAATTCCTCCGACTCAGCTCACTCATTGTGCAAGGAGGTTCAGATCGGTTGGAAATGGGGGAATGGAGTCAAGTTTACGTTTTTTACATTCACCGTCAGCTTGTGTATTATAAGCTGAACAATACGCCTAAGTAATTTCATTATACTGTATACCCATATTATCAGACTCAGACCCTTTCCATGGATATTATATCTATTACAATGACAACACAGGTCTTGAGTCAAAGGTTATAATCCAGAGAAGTATATAGCAGAGAATTGTGGTGCACGGGACTGCTGAGGTACTACATTTAAGATTTGCCTTGAGGAGGATGGATCACAATTCTTAGCCGTAATAGTAGAGTACATCACCTCAGACACTAATATCGGCAAAATCGACCCACTCACCATCACAGGTACTGTCATCAAAGACATGCCTGAGTGATATTTCTTTAGGAATAATCTACAATGGATATTTTTTCACAGCACCAAAACAAAGCAAGTTTATACTGGATAGGGCATTGGAAGCTTTGGTGCTGTTCATCCTCAAAGATCTAACTGGCCTTAATTATATGACACTTGCCACAGGGATGTCAAGCTTAAATGGGGAATATACGGGCAGTCTGATAGCAACAAAAAATGTTGATCTGACAACAGTCCACAAGGGGACTATCGTCGACACTGGCAAAGTGAACATGAATATGGGTGAGAATGTCAAGAAACCCGATGTCTTTACATCATCATAAGATTGATTGACAAGACTGGGATGTTAGCGGGCGAGAATGACTACATGCAACGGTGTTGTAAGTAATACAAGAAGGTGTTTCTCCATTTGATTGCCATACTCATGCTGAACATCTTCGTTTGTACGAAACGCAGCATGGACAGAAGAGTCTGTCTCTACATCTGTTCAGCAAGGTCTTCAACAGCTTTCTGAGAGATGGGCTGCAACAATGCAACATGTCGAGCACTGCAACTGGCCATCTGACAAAGTATTTTACCAGCTTGTCTAACGGCATGGAATATCGTGGTCCGTCACTCCAACCTGGAGACTTCACCACCCGCACTCACTCACTCACCCAGAGGAAGCAGGAAAATGGGGCAGCAGTTGTCTTTTGTGTACCACATCGCCAGGTGGACACCCAGAGCAAGACCACCACCGTTGTGATACCATGTATCCTTCCTGTTTCAAGGACTAACACTCACTTAAAAAGCAAAAGAGTGAAAGAAATAACATTATAATGATTATCCAATTAGGAAGTAACAAAGTAAATATGTAAATAAATATAAACGTGAAAGATATTGATAAGATTTAGTGTAAGGGAGTAGTTACTACTGCTAAATCGTAAGAATAAGGTACAGTATTTTTAAAGCAGAAACATGACAGACAAACTGCAAAGTAAAAGTGATTTTGTAAATAGGTGCAAATTTGAAAAATATTATTTAGTGCAAAGATTATTATTGTAAATAATAACACTGTGTACACTGCTCCAGCATGCAAACCTTCTGTACTTCAAAGAAGGGTGGAAAATTTCTTAAATAAGGTAAAGTACGTTAGAGTAAATCGCAGAACGTCAGACAGTGTGTGTGTAATCAGAGGTAAATGAGTGAAAGGAATAGAAGTTGGGTAGATGTGAAGATACTCGGGGGCTTGCCCCTCAGTGTGGTGCTGAGCTACAAACACCACAAAACTTGCCTGTTTAAATCGCCGACACTGAGCTCCTAAGCAAATTGTTGGGCGCAGCATACAGTTTGTGCTTTCGAATGACATTAAATATATTAATATTTCTTGACTACCTTCCAGAGAGATTAACTGCTGGAAAGAGGCGTTTTTTTGTGTGTGTGTGTTTTTTTTAACAAGCTGACCGCGCTGCCTTGTGTATTATTATCATCACCATGGAAGTGGGTTAAATCAGCCCTGAATGTAAAACAGAAGCACCATGGTATCTCCTTCTCATGTTTGCTTTGTTAGTGACTATCTAGCTAAAAGGCCAGTTCTATAATCCTGCACCCCTGATGCATATTTCTATCTATCTGTCTATTTGTCTGTCTATCTGTCTGTCTGTCCAATAATTATTTCAAAAATACTAATACAAAGTATTTTATGTTTGTTCCTTGTTTTGCCTCTACGATCTGAGTATACCTTTTGGACATTTCCGAAAATAAAGCCCGACCAACGATGTCAAACTTTTTTTTAGGAGTACCCCGGAATTTGTCCATTATTTGACGAGTAGCTGAAACTGTTACATAAAAACAAGCTTGTGGTAATTTTGTTGAAAATTAAACCTATAGGTAGGAATTATTGTACGTGTTTTCCATACTTATGATCTAACCGCAACTCTCAGTTCTTCATAAAAGTAGCAGTCCATTTCTGCACTTGTCTTACTGTGACTGTATTTCTTCTTCACATGAGCCTCAGCCTTACAAACACAGTGTGACTAAACATCTGGAAATGAATGGATATTTTGCAGGCTTTTAGACTCTGCTTCTTTCTTTTGACATACATGCTGTAGGATGAAAAAATGGGAATTGAACACTTGCTGGCAAGAAAAAGAACACAAGACGAGAAGGGACATGACAGTAAACAAAGAATTACTTAAATTTGGATTAATTTATTGACAGGACAAATAATTATTGTCGGTCTTACTGCTTCCAAAAGATCATGTTCATATTGCATAGATGCTTCCAACGGAAAAGGGTACATATATATACCCTGTTTGACCGACCTATGCAGCTGAGATGTATGGGGGGAGTAGGGTGTGTTTGAATTGCGGCTGCTGATTGGCCGCTGATGATTTAAATCTATACCTCTTCTTATTTTAACGTATGTATATTTATATTTTTTAACTGCCTTCAGTACAAGCAGCCAGATTATATATGGAATAATTTCCGAAGCTGAAGAGGTCAAAATTAGCTTTAAAAGTGTACTATTATCAAGGAAAATTAAACATAATTTAAAGTTTTATAAAACGATGAGTGGTGTTTGAAGCAAATTATCCACTCATGGCGTACACCGACGTCCGCATGTTGCACCGCATCCACCCACTGTTTACACCTACGTCCACATGTTGCACTATAATATCCACTCACGGTGTAAACTTACGTCTGCTTATTGCACTACAATACATGAATGCATTTACTTCAGTGACATCAGCGGCGGCCAATCAGCAACCGCAGAATAAACACACCCTACTTGCGCCATACATCTCAGGTACACAGGTCAATCAAATTGACTAATACTGTATAACATCACTTAATTATGAGGAATCTCAACAAGACATTTATAATCGTCAGCTGATGTACTACCTGAATAATTTCGGTACCACTTTAATTTGCACACATTTCTAAATGTAGATTGTGTGTGTGTGTGTGTGTGAGAGAGAGAGAGAGAGAGAGAGAGAGAGAGAGAGAGAGAGAGATTCAAGGTATAATTGTACTTTAAAAGGCAATTCACATCCTCCTGTGTCACCAAAAAGGCAACAGTACCGAATTGTCAGCACTGACGGTATTTCAGGATTATTTCAGAACTGCTGTGACGGCATTTGGAGGAAATTTTTGTTTGTCAGTGGGCTTGCAGGATGTCATGAGAAATATGCAGTACCCTAAATCCTCCCTGTCGCAGCTAGGCCCCATCTAGTATTATTATAATCAATATCCCATTCGTCATTTTCTTGACCACCACCTCCAAAGACGGTAATTCATATAGGCCTGTGCACTTTTGTCTCACCGATCACACAATCTTAACTTCTGTACTCTCTCTATAACACACAATCTGAATAAAAACTAAAACTCAGTAACTGTCTAGCCGACTGTCACTCGTCTACAACTACTGTTCCGGATGGAGGTCCTTGACTAACGGTCACAAAGACATGAACAGGACACGTCAGTAGTGTTTGCAGATGAACTTGAACCAGTTTCCACTAAATGACTACATTCTGTAGTCATTTAGTGGAAATTGGTTGAAGTTCACTCCTCAGATTCCTTCTGCAGGTCGGATTGAAATCTCCAGTAGACTCGACTAACTTCCCTCATTCGCTCATAATACTTATATGACTCTTTCGGCTATGCCCATTCACTACATGTTAAGGATTTGGATCTTTTTCTATAAGCAATGGCCCATGCCAGGACACATAACCTGGGCCCTCCAGATTCCTTCTGCATTTCAGTTCTCCTGATATTGACGGGAGACTCTGAGGCCGGAATAATAAGAATACTAGCAAAAACAATAGTCTCCTCCTATGTAGAACGTGGATTTGTGAAGATATTTGTACAGTATATTAGTGTGAACGAGAAAGTAAAATATTTTTACTTGTGTATGCTCTTTTTAAAAGGCAATTCGGTGAGCGTAACTGAGGACAATTATGCTAATGGCGAGGCTTCATGGCTTGTCGAAGGAAAATCAAATTAATATTTGTAGCGGGAGTCTCTGGAAAATGCTGAGACAACGGCAGCAACTGGTGATGCTACTAAAACCATCAAAACAGTTACATGTGTCTTGTCCTAATTATGTGGCTTTCGTTCTTTACCGTGCTGAAGGCATTTATATGCCACTCGTCTGCCCTCATCACCTTCCTCAAACAATTCTTAAATACTTTGTGTATTCGATATTAGTAAAATAAAAATATATATAAAGTTTTTAAGTACGTTGTATATGACTGTGACCATACAAAATGGATCCTTTACACTATTTGCTTCTCTTAGGCTCACTTCCTTGTTCGAGTAGTGATGAAGATGGTATTGATGGTGATGGCAGTGATGACTGAAGATAATGGTAATGATAATAATGGTAGTGGTAATGGTGGTAGTGATTAGTGGTGCTTTGCTGATACTGGCAATGATTTGGTTAAAACTGGCACTTGCAATACCGTTCCAGTATCATGATGGTTTTAATCTAAGAAAAACGAAATCTTGCTCAAAAGCAGACCTTGAACGTGAGAAATTATTTGGGCAGGGTGTAAGGCACCCTTTTCATGTGAAGTCATATTATATATGTCTGCCTATCTATATATGTCTGTCTATCTATCTCTCTATCTATTTACAGTATCTATATCTACAGTATCTATCCACGCGCGCACACACACACACACACACACACACACACACACACACACACACACACACACACACACGAGGTGCTACCCAAAAGTTCCAGTAATTTGAATATTGTGGGAAAATAAGTTACCTTATCCTCTAGTTCTCACTGTCGCCTTCGAAGTAGTCCCCTTGGGCATGTATACAGTGGTCCCAGCGTTTTTTCCACGAATCCATGCATCCCTGGAAGGCTTCAAGTGTGATGGTCTTGAGCACCTCCTGCGATTCTGTCTGGATCTTCTCAATCGAGTCAAATCGCCGCCCTTTCAGCCGTAATTTCAGCTTGGGAAACAGGAAACAGTTGCAAGGGGCAAGGTCAGGCGAATAGGGTGGATGGGGAATAAGTACCAGTTAGTGGAAGCCAGGAACTACTGGACAACAGTAATACTGATGTGTGGGTGGGGGTGTTGTCATGAGGCAGGACCCAGTCCTTGTTCTTCCACTGTTCTGGACGTTTGCGGCAGATGTTCTCCCTCAGACCCTGCAAAACTTCACAGAAAAACTTTCCACTGATAGACTGACCAGGTGGGACACATTCCTTGTGAACAATCCCTTGGGTATCGAAGAAAACGATCAACATCGACTTGACATTGCTGCGCCATTAGTCCGCCATTGCAAAACCGCCAAACCACCTACAAACCACGTTACAATAGTAAGCTTAGCTCAACAACACGTCTGCTCACAGACATGGCCGGGGCCACACTGATGCACAAGGGGTGCTGCTGACTCCTAGTGGCAAAAGGCAAAACTGCAAATGGTTGGCTTCCTCTGTTCAAATTACTGGAACTTTTTGGTAGCACCTCGTGTGTGTGTGTGTGTGTATATATATATATATATATATATATATATATATATATATATATATATATATATATATATATATATATATATATATACAGTATATCCATTCCGTGGCGGTGGGTCCGAAATTTTCTGTACACCCCAGGCCAACGTGAGGGCCATTTTCTGAAGGTTCGAAAATTAACTTTTTTACTTGCCATATTGAAGAGAAAGTTCAAGTGCACCTAACGATGCAAATCCCAGCTTCCGAGACCCATTATCTGGCTTGCAATGGAGCGCAAAAGTTGCAGAAATATCGGCAACCAATATCCACCGCCAAGAGGTATTGCCGCAGTGCAATTTCCCAGGTGTTGTTGTTTTTTTTTTAACCCCCCCAAACAATGCGAAAGGTGCTGAAATGTTGAGCATATATGAGATACCATGATATCGAATGATTTCAGCACATATGTTAGGAATGGCTTGAAAAAAAATAATGAATATTTTTTTTACCTTTTTTAATATAAAATATATTTATGGTAGTTTCAAGTAATTTTTACGTCATCATTGTGCCCATGCTTGGAAAAGGAAGTGAAAGGGTTGAGTTTTCAGTCCTAAATGAGAAAATTGTCCGTCCTCCGAGGTTAGGCTCTCCCACCGGAGATGAAAGTGGAGGGTCAGATCCGATTAACAATACGGAAGGTGAGTCGCAACTTCCAGCCCCCATACCACGTCCATGGCTAAAAATAAAATTGTAATGCAGCTTCAAAACTTACGAATAAGTCTAGTTATTACGAATACAGACAAAATAGAAATAAATACGTTTACACACGGGGAAAAATGTATTTTTTCCGTAATAACACGTTCACCTTTGTCCATTTTACCTTGTTATTTACGGAATATATGTTGCTGTCTCGCAAACAGGGTGGTTGTGTGTGTTTTGTAAGGGAGGAAAAAGATTATATTTTCTGTCTGGGTCGAGATAATGGGTGTAACCGTTTTTTTTAGGCAAGGCCACCAACGAAAAAATCGTACAGCCTCTGGTCATGGCATCAGGTGGTGAACTGACACAGATGTTATGTGAGAGGGTGAAGTGAAGGTAAGTCTCATGTCCGTGATGTTCGTTCACTTCTCGAAAGTTTTCACAGTTTCTACAAGTCGCACTGCATCGAATGATCCCAACCATTACGACAAACCTGAGCAAATAGGTAAAGATACCAAGACAAAAATGTATTTTCCACTTATTGTCATGCTTTTTGGTTTGTGCCATTATTAATTCATAATCGTGAACAGGTGGTTGTGTGTGTTTTGCAAGAGAGGACAAAGATAATATTTTCTGCCTGGGTCGAGATAATGGGTGTAGTTGTGCTTGTTTAGGCATGGCCAGGAGAGAAAAAATTGAAAATCCACTTCCCACAGCAGCAGGCTCTGAACTCCTTGATGGGGTGTATGGGAGTGTAGTGTTGGTCAGTCTGAAGACGTTCAGAACGTTCGTTCACCTCCTCAAAATTTTTGCCGTTTTTTATAGGCCGCACTCAAACGACGCCTGCAGCCATTTATCGGCTAAACGTCTTTCAACGTCGGCGGCTACGTATATATATATATATATATATATATATATATATATATATATATATATATATATATATATGGGTGCATGGATGGGAAGGAAGCACACGCGGATGACTTACGAAGTTGGGTTGTACCTAAATGATAAAAGGCTTAGAGGAAAGAGGCATTATTTTTCGTTCATTTACCTCGATTTCTAATATGAAACTGTGAAACTGATTATTAATATTAGTGTGTGATGATTCAGGGGTAAACGTTTTCTTAAACAAGATACACTGCCAAAAACCACTCTAAAGATGATTGTTTATGATTGGCAGTCTAAATATGTACCGGAGAAAAACGATAACTGATTCTGACTGAAAGACATGTTTGTTTAAGAAAATGCCCATAAGTAATCTAAATTGGAGGCACACAGTATATTAGTACACTTGTACGGGTTGTGACATCAGAATAAACTTATGACAGGCGTAAATCAAGAAACTGCCAGAGAATCTGATACAGTTAAATATGTAGGTGGAGGAGGCGGTGGCAGAATCGGTAGAAAGGCGGTCTGCAGTCCTAATGGACTCAGGTTCGAATCCCGAAAGGCAGGGAACAGTTTAAGGATTTGAATTTCTTAAAAAAGCAAACTTTTCTGACCTACCAGATGACCCACCTACATGTCACAAGAGTAACCCCGCTAATACCAGTACACCAGTCCCGTATGAGACAGCCCTAGCATGTATTCAGTATGGATGGTGGGTGTCAGCACCAAAATGGTGACATGTGGAGATGTAGGAGGACTATTGGGCCCAAGGAGGACTACTGGGTCTTGGGAATAGACTCTAAAGCCTTTGCCCAGAGTCGAACACGTAAAAAAAAAAAAAAGTAAGAAAGTGGTTGTGGTGGAAGAGTGTTAACATCTAGTTGCAGTGATAGAAGTGAGATATACCAGTTTAACCGTAGGCAAAAAGCCTAATTCACAATGTGATTGTAGAGAGGAGAATATTTTCGACGTGTATTATTCAATCTTAGGGTGCTGGAGAGGGGCGAATTCCCGTAGTGGCACTGACATAGATGGCGGTTCCACTGTTTGGTTATGCAAAAACTCATCAATTCCCTCCCTTTCCCCGGAAAAGAGAATGGTGGACTTCAGAAGGAAAGCTACTTCAGGCTGCAGACTACTGATTTCACATTTCAGGTGAACCTGCAATTACATATACTAGGGCACTTCTACGCCAATTGACAATTAGATATGAGACATGAGAGATGACAGAGCGGATCATCGATCCTTGTGACTGTAAACTGTATGTTCAGAATTGGAGTAGCACTCACGAATAAAAATGAGAAAGGTACTACAGTATAGAGGAAAACAATAAAAATGTAAGACTCAATAAAAATGACGTGCAAAACATGGAAAAAACCTAATTCAAAATGTGATTGTAGAGACGAGAATATTTTCGTGTATTATTCACTCTTAGGGTGTTGGAGACGGGCGCCTTCTCGTAGTGGCACTGCAGTGTCCATAAATTGAGAAAAGATGGAACTGGTACTTTTGGGAAGAGCATGCAATACCGGTACTTACCCAAGAATGCTATAAGTGTGCATGGTACCAACAAGACATTTAACACCTCGTAAAAATGGAACAGCTGGGCGAGATGTGGAAACAGAACACGGTGGAACAGAGAAATGAAATAAATGGACTATTTAGATGCATGAAAGGAATTCCTATGAGAAAATGGGAAATATTTAATATGAAATACTTTCCAAGTGGATGGTACTGCTCAATGGGAGTTGGTGCCTTCATTGTAACTGATTGACTAACTACATAGCATCCTAACTGTTCCAGTAAAGGAGTTATGACCCCAGCTGCTCTTTTCAAACCACCTCACCTGCTTAACTCTTTCTCCATTACCTAGGCGCCGTAGTTGAGGTCCCACATGTCGCATGTGTAGAATTTTACAAACTACTGGAGTTATATCGCTCCTTCTCTAATTTGTTCTAGCTTATTATTCACTATCGCGAGGGCGGATGAGGGACCTCAAAAGTATTATCACATAATGGGTGAAATTGCATCTTATATAGTTCAGAATGTGTGTATCTCCTTGGGGGGGGGCGGAGGGGGGGTGTCAGCATCGTGCCATTGTTTAATGCACTCGCACACACGAAGAAAGAGCAGCTGTTATACTTTGATCGGTGTGTGTGTGTGTGGGTGTGTGTGTGTGTAAGAGTTGAGCCTTAGCCAACTAATAAACCTACTGTTTATGGAAACAAAAGGTAAAGTGTGAAGGTCACGAGGTAAAGTTAACTTAAATAGTTTTGTCCGATATAGACCAAATTTAATACAAGGGTTGAAATTGAGGTAAGAATAAAAGGATTCGATTTTCAAAACGAAGTCAAAAGCAAAGGTTACAGAGCAAGGTCAGAGACAAAGATCACAGGCAACGTTAGCACAGATTTGATCTGATTTAATCCTAACTTGGTGGACGGGTTCATGGTCAGGCAAGAACGTACGGATTGAATTGTGATAAAAATCAAAGATCATGGTCGCAGTAATAGGTCAAAATTTCACCTCTTTGTCTGTTGGTGAAAATAACTGAAGGAGTATTGATCCGATTTGGATCAAACTTGGTGGATAAACGAAGGATCACCTACGAGACTGATCCATTCATGTTACAGCAACAGGTCAGAGGTAATGATCACATGAAAAGGTAAACTTTAACAGTGTTTTTCCGATATATACTGATCTTTGCGCTGGAGCTAAGCAAAAATGAAAACTGTAATGTGATCCGGTTTTAACTGCTATCCTTCAAAGGTCAGTGTCACAGGGAAGTATCGTATGTCAGGGTAATATGGCCATTTATGATCTAATTCACACCAAAGTTGGTTGAAAGATTATTAAGAATGTAAAAAATCTGTTTTGAGAATAATCCATCAAATGTCATGGATGCGGGTTACAGTCAAGTACTTGGCCCATACACCAGATGATGGGGTGGATTTTGCCCGCCTTGAGTGCTGCTCTTGTGTTATATTAGGTGGGATGTGTCTCCTTCACCCCGCCTTCCTCCCAAATGATCAGAGAAGTCCGTGGCAATTTCATTTATCTCCTGGGTTTGATATGAGGATTTCATATATCATTAGTCTGATAACGAAGGAGAAAAGGATGAGGAGAAGGAGAAGGAGGAGGAGGAGGAGGACGAGGAGGACGAGGAGGAGAAGGAGGAGGAGGAGAGAGAGAGAGAGAGAGAGAGAGAAGGAGGGGGAGTTTTTTTTATGAAGGCAGAAGAGAATGAAGATGGAGAAATAAAACTACTTAAAAGTGGAATAACCAAAGGAGAAAAATAGTGCGAAAAGTTGAGGTAGAAGAAGAAAAGAAAAGAAAGGAATGGAGGCGGTATTTCAAGACCTGGAAAAAGAGAGAAAAGAAACTGGAAAGGGTACGCTTGAGACTGGTGACAAGTGTGACAGGAATGGAGCGGTGGGGGATGATGTGGAAGAGGACGAGGTCAGGGGGAGGGGGCATTGATACGTGAGGAGAGAAGGAAGATGGAAGGAACACAGGGAAAAGGAGAGAGAGAGAGAGAGAGCACAGAAGTGTTAAATGTGCTGAAGGAATAGCAATGGATAAATTAATTCACATGAAAGCCGTGTGATAATATTCATATCATGTAACTGCCCTTTTGTGGATCCTCTTATCTTCTAGAATATTGCTGTGTAATAAGAAAAATGTATCTAGTTCCCAATATTGCGAAGTTTAGGAAGAATAATCGCAGAGTTTTGTTGTTCTTCGTAATAAATGCTGTGAAATCTAAAGTATGAGGCAATCAGTGGCCGCAGCGCTAAGTAAAGGTGATGAACACTGTATGATAAGTTTCCTGCAGTGTTGTCATGAGCCGTGCACATTATATGAATTACAAAATCAACGTAGCCACATACTGTTAGCGGTGATTAGTCGGTATAGGTGGTTTACCGTCCGATGGACGCGTGTTCGAGTCCCGGATGGGACAAGGAACAATTTTAAGCATTCTATTTTTCATGAAAACTGGTTTTTCTGTTCTACCATAAGACCCGCCAACATGAAAAAGCACCCCTGGAAATACCAATATATCAATCCTGCATGAGACACTCTTGGTATGTATTTAATATGAACAGTCGGTGCAGCGCCGAAGCGGAGGACTTCTGGGCCTCGGGGGGCGGGCTGTTAAACCCAAGCCCAAAGTCAGGAAGTCAGGACGCGAAAAAAAAAAAAAAAAATCTAGTGGAAATTTATAGTTTTATTTGTTATTATGAATGCTAGAAGATAAATAACATTAAACTCATGCATTATTATATTTCAACGTCCATTATATTTCAGCCCATATGCCTGTGGTATATAACGACAGGGATTTGCCGGAATTAATGACAAAAACTTAATTGTTTGTTTGCTATCTATGATTTGTCTAGTCTGTTATGACTTAAGTTAAAAAAAAAAAATTGTAAGAGAAGAATTTTAACTACCCTGCCAAAATTTATTTACAACCCAGCTCTGTTTACAACCCTCTTAGGTTGTTTTCGAGAGAACCCTTAAGAAAGTTCGGCCGTGTCTGTCGTAAAATGCGGCCATAAAAGTAAACACTTCCCAACTACAGTGTGCAACAGTTAAACCTTACTTCCATTCCATTTACTCTTACTGAAGAACCACTACCGTCCCCGAGATCTTCCCCTAACCAGCTCTCTCAACAGATTTTTTACCGGCTTCTCCTCACTCTTCCTCAGTATGTGCCCGCAGAACAACATCCCTGCCTCTCTTATCCTCTTTCACACAAGTAATATATGAGTCCCTTCACTTGTCCTCATTCCTAATCGTTTCATTCATGGGATTTCTAAAAAATTCACATCAACATCCTTATTTCTGTTATTTCCAATACACATTCCTCTTTTCTGCTGAAGGTCCACACCTTTGTTCCATGCAGCAGTACTGACCTTATCACCGCAATGTATTTTTTTTTTTTTTGTGGGGGGGGAGGTCACTTTTAGCCCCTTACCCCCACACCCTTTCTATGCTCTCCTATCATAAAACATCCGTTGTTGCAATTCTTCAACTGTTTTCGCAGTGACTATAGGTGGGCAGCACCTAGGTACAAAAGTACCGAGTTACATTACCGAGTTACAGTTCGAGTACCGGTAGCAGTAGTAACACTACTTTTTTTTCATGTACCGAAATTGGTACCGACGGTACATTTTTAAGCGTATTTTGTCGGTACTCGGTACGGGTACATTTTATCTATATTCACTCATCGTGTGATTAAAAAAAAAAAAAAAAAAAAAAAAAAAAAGGTGAGGAGAGGACCTACATGGGAGTGCTGCTGCCGACCCTTGCCATATGCCTCAAGATTAAAAGAGGTGAAGGAAAGCGCCGATCTGACGGTGTGCTAGCTTCTACTGAACGCAGTGACTGGGGATGTGGAAGGCAGGTTCGGCCATCGTTTCGAGGACATTGACTGCTTGCTTGCTGCTGCCTTTCATCCCCATTTCAAGCTATCGTGGTTGGCGTGGTTACCTGAGTCTGCCTCCTACGACGTACGGAAAATGAGGAGAAGGGTGGAGAAAAAGATGAGGTCACTATTGGAGAGCAAGCTAGGGGACGCGGAGAGCAGCACTGCTGATGATGATGACGAACAGGATGTCAAGGAAGAGTTTCTCGAACCCCTCTATGTAAAAGGGAGGAAGAAAAGGGAGGCTGGGATAAAGCTATTAAGGAATGTTTGAAGAAACCCCAGAAACATAAAATCAACAAGGACTGCTTTCCTTGCAAGGTTTTCGGAGACTTATTTGTAACTTATAACACGCCTATACCATCTAGTACTGCTGTGGAACGTCTGTTTTCATTAAGGAAGGACGTGCTCAAACCAAAACGGGCGGGACTCAGTGACTAACATTTTGAAGTGCTCATTTTCCTGAAGGGCATCAGTGGAAAAGAAAACTGAATTGCACTGTGTAATTATTAATCAGATTATTGTGCATGTAATAACATGATGTAGTCATAAAATTGTGTTTATTTTGATAAACACTAAACTAGGTGTATAAAAATGTGAATTACAGTGGCCAGTTAAAATTTAGCGATCTATGTATTGAAAGTAAAGGACTGAACGGTCGCAGAACCTTATGCTTTATTCACCCCATAGTTAATGTGACTGTGATAATTGTCTGACAACATCTTCCATCTCCCCTCAGGTCCGGCTCTGCTGACAAGACTGGTCTCTCAGTGTGGTAAAAAAAAAAATAAAAAAATAAAAAATCAGTCCTGAGCAAGTTTGCTTAATTCATATTCATGTACCGAGTACTGAGTACCGAGTTGGTACTCGGTACTTCTTTTATTTTTTTTTGTACCGGTACCTTTAGTGACACCACAGTACAATTTTAGGCAAATACCGGTACCGGTACCGACGGTAATTTTTGTGTACCGGGTGCCCACCTCTGGCAATGACTACTGAATCGTCCGTGAAGAGCACATCCCACAATCCCACTTCTCTTACTACTCCAGTGAACACGTCCACTACAATAACAAGCAAAAATAGATTGAGGACCGGTCATAATGCACCTACAATTCAATCTCGAGCCAGTCTGTCTCTGAAAAAGTGTACTCGTACTAACAACTGCCTTTCATCCTTTATTGATATCCACAACTAATCTTACCAGCTTTTTAGTTACCATTCCTTCTCTCAACCTCCAGCAAACTCTTTTCCTGGGCGTGCGATTGCACATTTGGTCAGTCGAGAATCTAGATGAACGAGCCCATATTGATTTAACACTTTAAGGCTTCGCAAGTGATATATATTTCTCCAATTAGAAGTTTATTTGAGCCCACGACTGTGCAAAATATGCAATACAAGCATAGTTCACTGAAGGGGAAAATTAAATAGTTACATGCGACAGTGTCTGGTGTAATGGTTTGACTGACGACCAAGAATGGATAATGCAAGAAGTGTACAGAGTTTGGCAGGTGACAGGTATATATAAGTCGCAGAGTATATGACAGAAAGATTTTAACAGCGGAAATATAAATGAACCCTACTGTATTGTTAGTGGACAGTGTCGCCAACCTGTAGTGACTACATACCCCAATGCTGAAGGCAAATATTCCCCATTTTGTATTAATGTATATTATATTCACTTGCCTAAAGGCCTCCTTCGGCGGCCTCTGCTCAGTGCCAAGTTCCTATTCTCAGTCGAGAAGTAACAGAAATTTGAATTATTTATGCCGAGAGAGAGAGGGAGCGAAGAATTTTCCCTTAATTTTTATCCTGCTGGGACACCCGTTGAGAGAGAGAGAGAGAGAGAGAGAGAGAGAAGAGAGAGAGAGAGAGAGAGAGAGAGAGAGAGAGAGAGAGAGAGAGAGACGCTGGAAGGTAGTGTTTCCTATCTATATTATAATGATCCGATATCTGCATGTTTGTTTGTTTGATCTCGTACCAACGCAAAAACGGTGCATCGTTGCGCAATTTTTGTTAGAGCACGGCACCGATAAAATGCTCCAACTTAAAGAATAAAACAATCTCCAGTTCAGATGGGCCACTGATTCTCGAGTTATGGCTCATTTCTGGCCTTTTGCTTCAAATTTAGTATTTGCTGTTAGTGGAGGGGATGGATTCGTATTTGTTCCGGCACTGAAATTACCAGCAGAACAGAATAGGGAAGAGTGATGTGTTTGTTGTATTATCAGTCGCGCCTCCTTCCTCGTCCCTAAGACTCCTAAAACTGTATGCTGTAATGCTAGAGTATAACTTAATGTAATAGCAAACACTACTATCCTGCCTCTCTCTCTCTCTCTCTCTTCTTAACGGGTGTCCCAGCAGGATAAAAGTAATGGAAAATTTCTCGCTCCATCTCGTTCACTGCATGAATTATTCAAATTTCCGTTACATATTCACTGAAAATAGGAATTGTCCTGACACTGAGCGGAGGAAGGCAGCCTTTAAGCAAATTATACTAAATTTACCATAGCATTATATTATACAATTTAAGAAGTATAAGGAGGGAGAAAGGAGAGGCGAGAGAATGATAATACAATAAACATGTCCTGCTGGTAATTTCAGTGCCGGGATAAGAACGAATCCATCCTCTCCACTAAAAGCAAATATTAAATTTGATGCAAAAGGCCAGAAATGAGCCATACCTCTGGAACCGGTGGCCTGACAGGACAGGAAACTGTAGTATTTTTCAAGTTAGAGCAATTTTATGGTACATTACTCTAACAAAAATTGTGCTATGTTGCGTCGTTTTTGGTGTGTTACGGTAACAAACAAACAGACATTCAGAAACCTGAATATAATATAGATTTTACTTGTGAAGGAAAATCTAGAAATAATGAACAATTATTAAGCCGATCAACGGGTTAACCTGTGAATTGCGCAATTACCTTTTTTTATCCCTACCCGTGGTGTGCAAAAAAGATGGATTTTTTTTTCTTCATTATAAACTTGAAGATAAACATCCAGGGCATCATCTGATGAAATAAAAATAATCTCTCTCCGTCTTTGTGTAGGACCATGCAGAAGTTTACGTACGGGAGTAGTGTAAAAAAAAAAAAAATTGGGTGGGGGGTTTGTTTATTATAAACTTGATAAACATCCAGGGCGTCATCTGGTGAAAAGAAAAAAATCTCTCTCTCCGTCTTTGCGTAGCGCCATGCGTAAGCTTGCGTAGTGGTCGAGTTGTTTGCGTTGATGCACTGCCTGAGCTGTGTTCTCAACGCAATGCTACCCAGCCTGAGCTGTGGCTCGCACTCCATGGGGTAATCACACTTAACTAAAATGAGCTCTTTGTGTGTGTGTGTGTGTGTGTGTGTGTGTGTGTGTGTGTGTGTGTGTGTGTGTGCACTTTAGTGTTGAGGGAAATAATTCAACTAATGGCTACATAAATAATTTACTTTTGGGTTATGAAGTACAGTCGTCAGCACAAATTCGCTGCAAGCCTGCTCGTGTGATGTGGTTGTTTTGTCTGGCAACAATGTATAGGAACTAGTTGCCACACAGGCTTTTATACTCTTTAAAGACGTGTTTGTAAGAGTTAGTGCTATAAATCGCCCAGAAAGCAATAGTCTTTATATCTGATTAGCATAAAAATGAGCAAAAGACGACAGAAGAATGTTGTAGAGTGATAAAACTTCTGCTTTCTCGCTCGTACCCACCCCATGTCCCTCCCCACCCTGCCTCTCAACCCCCCCCCATGCTCCTTCATTTCCACCCCCCTCTCTCCGCACCATGTCTACCTTAACCACGTCGCAGATCTACGTAAAGAACTGCACTCTTCTCCATTTCCTGTCTATTCCTGTAACCTTTTGGCTCCTTACATTCGAGAGTATCTTGCCATGCCTCAGTCTTTTTCACTCACACTTTACTGCAAACGTGATACAGTAGTTCGAAACGTGATGGGTTCTGATCCTGCTTCATGAATTAGTGAACAGTATGAGGAGGATGGGAACATTTTCCTTGGAACGCGAGAGAGACAGAGAGAGAGGAAGTAGGTGGAATGGGCACAAATGTTTGTTTAATTTCGCTTACTGAAATAATAGCCACCAACTGCCAGGCTTACTAAACACACACACGCACACACACACACACACACACACACACACACACAGTAAGGAATACATCACAAGAACGAGACCTCAAACGTTTCTGTATCTAGCGGCTGTTGGTAGTGACAAGGGGTAGAGAAAAGAATGACAACTGGAATAAAAAGAGTGGGAATCAGACGGGGAGGGTGAGAATGGGATTAGAACAGGAAGGAATATTGGTAATTAGCCTTGGATACAGTTTATTAAAGCATTTTGAGCAATTGAGAACAGGACAATATTGGTTTAGTAAACAGTCAAGAAAGAATTGTGATGCACCAGTCGGGTTAGTGCCGTGTATAAATGAATGAAGGTAGAGAGAGTGGGGTGAGGAGAAAGTGGAGAGGCATGAACGTAAGTGGGGTGTAGGAGGGAGAAGGAGGGGTGGGGGGACATCAGGAGGAGAAAGGGGGAGAGAGGGAAAGGGAGTTTAGACACGGTTATGAGGAATGTCAGAGTATTACGCTCGTACGTCGTTTCATAATATTCTGTCAGCTCTTGCACTTTTTTTATACTAATTAAATACGGTATACATAATATTGTACTCTAGCCAGCCTCTACTACTACTTTTAAAAAACACTTCGTTAAAGTGTAAAAATGTCTACGTGGCAACTAGTCCCCTTACACTATTGCCAGACAAAAGGACTCACATCACACGAGTAGACTTGCAGCGAATTTATGCTGACGACTGTACATTGAACCAATAAAATAACTCATATACTCTTGGCTTCCACTTCGCTTATGAAAAGCAAAAAAATATAACCCATTTTGCTTTTGAATTAGCCTTGTATAAAAAAAGGTATGTAATAAAAACAATACCCCCTATTATGCTTCGCTTTAAATAATATGAAACCATTATACATATATGCTGTATATATACGGTATAAAACCAATATACCTAAATATATATATATATATATATATATATATATATATATATATATATATATATATATATATATATATATAGATGGATAGATAGACAGATATACAGTATATATACAGTAGATAGATAGATAGATAGATATAAGTTCTTATTTAAAGTTAAGAACATCTGAATCACTCTCTCAATTTGAAATTGCTAGAAACCAAGCAGGGGCTGTGGTAAATCTTGCTGAATCGAACTTCCTTAAAAATCAAGTGTCAAAGCTGCTTAGCAACCCTAGTGACAATGCAGTATTCTGGTCAACTCTCAATTCTTTCAATAATGACTTTAACAAGTCATCATCCATACCCCTACTAAAATCTTCAGATGGCAACATTACAAATGACCCACATGGGAAAGCAGATATCATTGCCAGTATATTTGCCAGAAATATTACCATAGAAGCCAGCCAGAACGCCCCAGTACTAGAACTTGACTCGCCCGAAATTGTTCCACTAAAAATCCATCCTAGACAATTTACCTACCAACAAAGCTCCAGGCCCAGATGGAATTCCACCAATTGTTTTGGAAAAGTGTTCCCCAGAATTTTGCCTCTGTTCTTGCTAAATTACCGGTATTAAGACTATGCATGCATACTTCTTCAATCCCTAATTCATGGAAAGAAGCCAATACGCACCCAATTCCAAAGAAAGGAATTTCCTCTGCCCCACTAATTACAGACCAATAGCTGTCACATTTTCTTTTGGTAAGGTATTTGAAACTGCAGTTTATAAGCACATAGTTATACTTCTTGAATCCAACAACTTAATTAGTGGTAGACAATATGGTTTTCGCCAAGAGAGATCCACCATTGACATATTCAATCTCCTGACTCATACCTTCCATCAATCAGTTGACCTCCATGGAGAAAATCATGCAGTAGCACTGGATATTTCTAAAGCTTTCGGCAGAATGTGGCACCATTCCCTGTTGTCCAAACTCCCTTGGTATGGACTAAACTATTTTGTTA
>NC_137041.1:25831021-26026021 GCF_032717465.1 Coenobita brevimanus
TGCAGAGACTGAGCTCATTATATAGGGGCCGGCAGAGCTTGATACAACTTGTAAGAAGGACGCGCAAATGAAGCCATGGGGACAAAGAGTTGACAATCCTGCTCTGAACAACAGAAAGAACGACTTACTCTACTATAACGGTAGAAGGGGGGACTGAGGCAGAACACGCTCGTGATCAAACATGCAGCACACTGCACGTTAGAATTACGCAAAGGATGATGAAATCACAGGCCAGGTAACAATATAGATATAGATATATATCTAGATATATCTATATATATATATATATATATATATATAAATATGTATAATATATATATATATATATATATATATATATATATATATATATATTACATATATATATATATATATATATATATATATATATATATATATATAACATATATATATATAATATATATATATATATATATATATATATATATATATATATATGTATATATATATATATATATATATATATATATATATATGTATATATATATATATATATATATATATATATATATATATATATATATATATATCATATCTATCTATCTATATCTACATCTATCATATCTATATGTATGTATGTATGTATGTATCTATCTATCTATATATGGTAGCTCAGTAGGTAGGGAGGTGGTCAGCAGTCTTATTGGACCTAGGTTCAAATCCTCGTTGGGGCAGGGAACAGTTTAACCCGCGCCGTCCTGGCGACGTGAATTAACGTCCGCACATGATGTGCACTCATATCCCGGCGACGTGAATTAACGTTGCAACATTGCAAGGTCCCTAATTTGCACAATTTTCAATTTTTGCGAGTGATTTCATGAGTGATTTTTGGCACATATACATGGGACACCTTCCTCTATTCCTCTACAAGATGCCAAGCAGGGACAATGACTTACACCGCATAACCTTCCCCCCCTGCAAGCCATTGTCTCGGCAATTCACCTGTTACCAGTGACCTGGCCAATAAAGACATTCAGGGCCAGAGTGATTCCCCAATCGATGACAATGTGGAGGACAAAGTTTACATAGCATTAGAAGAAGAAATAGTCAGAAATGATGATCAGGTAATGTGGGAAAAAAAAGGTCATGAATGGTGATGAGTTAGTGAGTGAAACAATGCTTATAATGCCTATATTACTGTTTGAAAACCAATATACTCTTGTACTATATATAAATTCGTACCAAGTAAATAAATAAATACTGTTTATGAGTGGATAAAATAGTTACCCTCCCATAGAGCTCGTTTTCTTTGGTGCCAGCCTGTTAGAAAACCCAGTCAGTTAAGGAAGTACTCGTACCTAAATGGAGTATTTTAAACCTCAGGTGAGTGATTTCTCTATGAATTTTTGATGTTTCTCACGAAAAGCGGATGTTTGAGCCAAGAAAAGAAAGGTCCAAAAATGTTGGGACTGGGGCGTACCACTGCCCAGAAAACGTCGGGATGGGGCGTGTTAAGGATTTGAATTCACTGATCTACCAGAAGACCCCCCGACATGTCGTAAAAATACCCCTGCTACTACCAGTACACCAGTCCTGTACCAGACAGCCCTAGTATGTATTCAATATGGAGGGTGGATGTTAGCGCCGAAGTGGTGAGATGTGGCGGTGTATGATATGTAGGAAGACTACTGGGCCTTGGAAGCAAGCTGTGAAGCGTATGCCCAAAGTCGGACACATTATATATATATATATATATATATATATATATATATATATATATATATATATATTAGGGTGTTCAGCACTTATAAGGGAGAAAAAAAAATGGATATTTAGGAGGGTACATTGTGCAATCTACCCCTGCATTCTGTAAACCTAACTGATCTGTGTACTTGAAGGGTATGGTGAAGAAAGGTAAAAATAAACAATGTTGTGCAAAAAGAAACAATATTTTGAGCACAATCAGTTTATTACATATGGGATTTTTGGGTCGAGTCATAGAGGGCTCAGTGGTGCTGCACAACATTGAAGATCATCTGTCGTTCCTCTTCATTCTTCGTCAGAGCACTCACTGTTGTAGTCCATCGCCAGTTTGAATGCCCGCTCAGCAGCATCGCTGACCACTTTGAGGTGGGCCATGGCATCAGGAATGGGGCAGAGGTCATTGATGTTTGTCGAAGTATCCAACTTCAAACACTGGAAGAGGTTTTTCGACTTCTGGGTGACAAAGTTAGAGATTCTCAGATCTGATGCCTTATCAATCATCTTCATGTTCAAATGGCGCAGATCCTTCTCTCTCTCTCTCTCTATCTTTCTATCTATCTATATATATATATATATATATATATATATATATATATATATATATATGATTGGCTCCCAGATTTCCTGTACGAGGGATTTTGCTGGAAAGGTGTTAGGCGTACCGCCCTCCACCTGTCGGCTCATAGTCCCAAAGCTCATAGGTCCCTACCCCTGGGTTCCCTCCTTTATTAGAATTTGAAAATGCCCAGTTCTGTCCTATATTGAGGATACTGGGCGCCAATGATATATATATATATATATATATATATATATATATATATATATATATACGTATATATATGTGTGTGTGTGTGTGTGTGTGTGTGTGTTACCGGTATATAATTTTTTCTTGGTTTATTCTAGTACTATGAAACAAATATATAAAAAAAAAAATCACTCAGTTTACTACTTTAATTGCGACCTTTTTTTTTTTTTTTCTTTTTCTGTGTAGTTACTTGATAAAAGGAAAATACAGATGTATTATGTTTCCGGAAAGCACGCTCATGCTTGGGCCTCAAGAGAAAACAATAAAATCGTTGCTTTACACATTGCAACTGCACCACCGGAGACAAAACAGTTCACCACCTCCACCATCATAACACCACAAGAGCTCATACATAAAACAGTTATTCCAGTTTGCTGTGTTCTGCAATACACTGGTCACTGACTCCCACACCTCAGTCACTCAGTAGTAAAGCCACCACCCAATGAGGGTGAGCAACCATCATTTAGTAATCATTAGATATCTGCTGTTGCTCCTTTTGCTGTTGTTGTCATCGAGTTCCTGTAATTCTAATGCACAGGAAACAACGACTTTATCGACAGAGCAATAAATTCTGCACTACTGAAAGCCTGTTTCACTTTCAGGGAAAACTATTTCCATCAAATTCTCAAGTTACAATAGTTGTATTCATCAGAATGGAATTTCTACAGTTCATTTTATAGGGGTTAAGTACCCTGACTATATTAATAATAAACTCCCCAAATTGACGGCTTATATACCCATTTCTCCACTGGGATCTTGACCTTCAAAATCAGGGGATAATTCCCTATGGTCGGCATCACTACTGCTGGATCCTATAGTATATAACAGTGGTGCTGAAACGGCGGACCGCGGCCAGAATCCAGACCGTGACTAGTTTTGGTACAGACCCTGTGACTTCCGTCACTGAATGCTCAGCATCGCCCTCGAATAAAAGAAACACAATATTTAGCATCAATTGATGATATAGGTCCATAGTGCGGCTTAACCCGTTACGTCTCGAGCTATTTCGCACCTCTGACACCCCCCAATCCCGAGGTATTTTCGAAAAAAAAAAAATTTGGGTAAAATCTATGCTTTTAGTGAGAAACATCGAATTTCATAGAGAAATCGCTCACCTGAGGTTTAAAATACTCGATTCAGGTACCAGTACCTTCTTACCTGACTGGGTTTTCTAACAGGCTGGCACCAAAGAAAACGAGTTCTATGGGAGGGTAACTATTTCACACCACTCATAAACGGTATTTATTTATTTACTTGGTATGAATTTATATGTAGTACGAGAGTATATTGGTTTTCAAACAGTAATATAGGCATTATAAACATTGTTTCACTCACTAACTCATCACCATACCTGACCTTTTGCCACATTAGCTGATCATCATTTCTGACGGTTTCTTCCTCTAATGCTATGTCAACTTTGTCCTCCACATTGTCATCGATTGGGGAATCACTCTGGCCCTCAATGTCTTTATTGGCCAGGTCACTGGTAACAGGTGAATTGTCGAGACAATGGCATGTGGGAGGGGGGGGGGAGGTTATGCGGTGTAAGGCATTGTCCCTGCTTGGCATCTTGTAGTGGAATAGAGGAAGGTGTCCCGTGTATACATACTAAAAATCATGCGTGAAAATTGAAAATTGTGCAAATTATGAACCTTGCAATTGCACGACGTACCAGTACGTCGTCAGGACTGGCAAATGCAAAATGTTGCAATGTACCCATATGTTGATGGGATGGGGCAGGTTAAATAAATGTAATTTCATCGGGTTGTCAGTTATGTTTACTCCAGCAATACCAATCTGTTCACTAGAATGTTACGATGCAGACGAGTGAACTAACTGATCAACACAGAAGCAGTTAATTTTTCCAGCTACTGAAGATGCTCACATCAGTCAAGGGAACGTGAGTTTCAGTATACTAATTAGCATATTATCACTGTGATCTCGTCAGCATTAAATATTGGTACCATGACAAGAGAATTCATAGCCGTAGGAATTCATTATTTATCAAGCTGCACTGTATGTACTCGTGCCCATAAATTATTGTCATTAGCTTGTTCAGTTGGTGAATTGACGGAAAGATACTGAACAGTGTTAAGACAGGTTACTAGTGGTCGGTATGGTGCTAAAGGGGTGGTGGAAATGCTGAAGTGACTGTGCTTCTGTAGGGATGGTAATTGTAATTTGGGCAACAGAAGAATCATATTGTCTCTTTGACAAGGTGGAAGTGTAGAGAATAGATGTTTGTGTCTTATTCAACCACTTCAACAACAGAGGCAAATATCTACTTTAAAGCTTATTTAAGTTTTGCCCAGGATATTAACTTTCTGCACAGGTTTGGTATATTTTCAAGAACTATTTACTCTGCGTTCTAAAATAAATGCAAGTATTTTATTCCATTATTAATAAAACCCCCAGCCGCCGCTGTTGCCCACTCCTCCTTACAGGGGATTTCTGAGATTTTGGCAAAAATTCCCTTACTTCAAAAACTAATTTCTGCCAAACTATAATAGCTAGAGAAGCAAATAAAAACTCATAAGACCCATCAACTCTTCCTCTTTCCAATGAACGTATCCCGAGGTCTCAAGGTGGTCCCATCGATGAGTAAGGATGAGTTGAAGGCGAGTGGCTTTTCACATTTGGCGGGGAGGATCTGACCGTGCGCCACTGACCAAGGCCGTCTCTGTGTTTACTAGCGGCAGCTGATGATGACGTCACAAGAGGAGTCAGTGGAAGTCGGAGGGGCGTCACACAGAGGGTGACCAGTGTGTCTTTCAGCTTCCCTGATTTTGTGAGTTTAAAAACAATTTTTCATGACATGAGGTGATTCCATGTATACCAGGCAATACATAAGTGACTACTGATCATGCTGAGCAAGACTTTTATTACTTTGTCAGTTTGTGCTGGAAGGTATAATTTTTAGCGAGGCGTCCCTGTCAGCTGGCAGAAATGGCGGGCTGAATGTAAACAACGATGGGCCGCTCATTCCCAGCCGTGACGAACTTCTGTCTCAGGCTTCCCTTGGCACCACAGCCCTAACTGGAATGCCTGAGATGGTCAGACGTACTGGGTATGGAAGAAAATGAGGACGGTGTTGCAGGGTAAGAATACGGTGCAGAAGGAGGAGTTCAAAACTTCGGTAAATTTTTACAAGTGGACAATACACCCCCCAGGTAGTGCAATATATTTTTCTGGTAATTTTTGATGCGATTCGAATGTTTTTGACCTTCATTTTTATCGGAAATGCACCAGTCCCCCTTTTTTGGACAAGTAGGTGAAATCAAGCATTTTACAAAAAAAAAAAAAACGAAGAAAACAACAACTCAAATCGCATCAAAAACCACCACAAAAATACGCTGCACCATCGGTTAACGTAACGGAACAGACCAAACCAAACCAAAGAGACGTAATGTAATCTCACCAAACGCACTAAACCTAACCAAATGTAACCCAGCATACCTAACCTATTCTCGGGGAATATGTAACGTAACCTCACCAAACACACTAAACCTAACCAAACCTAAACCCAACATACCTAACCCATCCTGGGGGAATACGTAACGTAACCTCACCAAACACACTAAAACTAACCAAACCTACCCCAACATACCTAACCTAGCCTAGGGGAATGCTTACCCTAGAGTTATGATTGTCCAGGATGAGGGTCATTTGGCAATAACGTCTTGGTTCCAGAACCTTTGAATCCATTGGTTTATGAATAATATAGTTTGCCAAGCCAGAAGGTGTGTGTTGTCCAAAAAAATTTCTTTGTAGTCAAACACAAGAACTACACTGTACCCGTTTCTTGTTTTTTGCGTACTTTTTGTACCGACCACAGTACCATTGATGTCTGTCTTTTCTAAATTTACATGGTTCCTGACAGTCTGGGTAATAAACTTCCGAAGGTAATAAACCGTGTCTTCTAAGAAACTCAATAGCCTCCTCAGATTCAGAGTGGAAACAATCACTCGTAAATAATCAATATCACACCTGGGACACACAGCACGTCTTTCTTCTTCTGAGGCCATACCGAGAAGGATTTGAATTTTTCCATCCACAAGGAATCAAAGACTGCCTTTCAAATTCATTGGTAGAATACCATCACGTGACCTAAAGTAGGCCTAAGAGTGGGTGATACAGACCTACGAGACGCATGCACAGTCGAAGGGAAGAGAAACACAGGTACGAATGCACGCATTTTCAACACGGACTGGCCGAGTGACGATCCAAGGTATGTATTTTTGGGAATTTTAAATTAAATTCATTATTTCTGAAAATATCAATTTCCAAATGGGGTTATGGGGTTCATTATGATCCTTAGGGAAAATACTATACGTTAATGGTGCTAAAATTCCTGAACTACGTATTGCCCACTTGAAAATTATAACAAAACTTCCTTTACCAATGCGTGTGTCAGGCAACGTCCGCTCAGTAAGAAGTGAAGCGGATGAACTGGCGGCCCAGTGGAAATGGAATTATGCATCCTGAAAAGCATCAGCTGTCTGCTTAACAGAAACTTGGCATGACACAAAGAATGACCAGGACTCTGTTTATCAAATAGATGGTTTTGAATTAATTAGAAGTGACAGATGAACGTAACGGGAAAAACGGTGTTGGTGGTGTTTGTGTTTATGTCAACAATCGATGGTGCAAGGATGTAACTTGTGAACAAGATCTGTAATAACAATATTGAATTCATGTCATTGTCTTTGAGGCCATTCTATCTTAATAGTTGTATACATCCCACCTGGTGTTAATGTGAAAACTGCTGAAGAACACCTGTATGATGAAGTGTGCAAGATTCAATCTAGTTCTCCAGATGCAGTTAAAATAATAACAGGAAATTTTAATGGCTCACATTTTCAGAACTGTATTCCTCATTACCAACAATATATTGATTTTGCAACAAGAGAGGAGAATATCTTGAATCACTGTTATGGCATTGGAAAACAAGGTTGTGTTAAAAAAACTCAAACCATTAAGACTATCAGACCATGATATGTCTCTATACACCCATTTGTAAGCAAAAGCAAAAAACTTCCAAACCTGTAGTGAAATCTGTCCAGACATGGAGTGCAGATTCATGTGAAAGTGTTAAACTCATTATGGCTGTTCAGATCAGACTGACTGAAGTGTGTTGTATGATGTAAATTCTAGTACTGATCACAATGTTGATGTCCTAAATTCATACATTTCTTTCTGTGCTGATATTGTGGTTCCAAGTAAAGCAGTGAAATGTTACCCAAATAAATCCTGAATCACAAATGAACTTAAACAATTGTTGAATGAGAAAAAAAGTTGTGTTGTAGGCTACGATAGGACAAATTTAAAAACTTTACAGTAAAAAATTGATATGATTGCCTGATGCAAAAAAAAGAAAAAAAAAAGTACACAGAAAATTAAAAACCTATTTAGGTATGACACAAGGGCAGCTTGGAGTGGTCTTAGGAAAATCACTAGTTTTATAAAGAAGGCAGGCATGCCAGATGTACAGAATCCTTAAAATTATTGTGATGACCTAGATAACTTCTACTGTACGGTATGTTTGACATCCATGACTTTTCCACACACCAACACATCATCTCTGAATTCTTGAAAACTAAAAATGATGAGTTTTAACTCAGAATGACATCACAGACAGCTTGAAGAGGGTGAAATGTGGTAAAGCGGCTTGACCTGACAAAATAAGTGCAAAGGTGGTTTCTTTCTGTAAGGAACAACTAGCTCCAATTCTGTGTGAAATATTCCAGTGCTCACTAAACATGGCATACATACCGAGACTCTGGAAAATTTCTGAGATACCGGTAGTTCCTGTTCCAAAAACCAGGACACCAAAATGCCATAATGATTATCGACCAATGGCTCTGACATGTATTTTTATGAATTGTCTTGAACATGTTATCAACAGATTTTCGTATGAGCAGGTTAAATATAATATGGATTTTTTACAGTTTGCTTCCAGAGAGAAAAAGTGTACTGGTATTGAAGATGCTACACTATCACTCATAGATTTTGTTATAAACTTTATGGAAAATGTCCACACCAGATCAGTTAAGTATTTTGCAGAAATATTATTTGTTGTTTTTTCAAGTGCATTCAACACCATACAGTCCCATCTTTTGATGAATAAACTAAGTTCAGTGAATGTCAACTCTTATCTAGTGGATTCATGATTTCATATACCCCAGTACAAGTATGTGAAATTTATGGGTAAAAACTCAAAACAGTCAGTTGTAAAGACAGGGCCCCCCAAGCTTGTGTGCTATCACGACATCAGATTACTCGTATGGTACAAGTGATTGTAGATGTGTACATAACTCCTGTAGGCTTTTTAAGTAGCCTACAGTATGCTGATGATACTGCGTTAGTTTCACTTTGTAAGAACAGTTATCTCATTTACCGACAGGAACTATACTATTTTACTAAATGGTGCAAAGGCAACTGCTTGGAGCTCAGTGTCCGCAAAACTATGGAAATGGTAGCGAGGTGATTTCAGCAAGGCACTAATGGCAGAGTAACCCTAGATAATTAGTAACTATACTTAAGCTGTTCACCGAGCCAAACCTAGTTAGCTCTCTGGAATACCTTAAAATAAGCTGGTGGTATCCCTACACATTCTAGGTGATACCAACTTTGACATAAATTACACTATAGAAGTTTTCGTTTCTTTTTGTTCTTTGTTTCTTTTCTTTCTGTTTTGTCAGAGTAAACTAGATATGACTAGACTGTTTCTGTTTTGTAAAGTTCTATGTTTTTCTTCATACAGTAGTCGTACTCCCATTGCTATCACTCAGGATAAAAATGCTAAACTTCAGCAGCATTATTAATTTCTTTTACAGTGTCAGTGTAATTTAACCTAATGAAAACTCTCATACTTGCCAAAGGTAAGTGCTGACAGAAATAGTTATCGGAAAGTAGTCAAAAAATGTAAGACGAAGGAATGAGATAAGTAGTACGAGCAACAGTAGGAAGCGAGTAGCGACGCAGCAATCTGACTCATCCTGTGACGTCACATAGAGATGGCCTTGCACTGGACGTGGCCTTGGCCTCCGTGGCAAGCAGAACTGACCAGAGTGGTGATTGTAACACTGCCCAGGGATCCTTGGATGGAATGTTGAAAATTCCACTCGTTTTTCTACTACTCCATACTCACCGTCGTAAGGATGAGTCATCACCCTGTACATGTGTCACCCCAAAGAGTTTTCCGTCCGTTCCATAGTGCCAGTATGCCCCGTAGGTGTGTGGGATTGGAAATATCTCTTTGTTTTTCTGTACTAATTTCTTCCGTCTATTATAATAATTTCCCTCTACAAGGACACTTATAATTGCACTTGACATCACGATCACGGGTAATTGCACTTGACGTCATGATTACGGGTAATTGCACTTTGACAAGTAAATATTGTGGCTGTTTCATGCATTATCGTTGAGTAGAACGTAGTTACTTGTACTGTAATTTAGACTGATTTGTACGAATCATGAAAATCTTATAAATGTTATATACAACTTACATTATTTGTACTTCACATCATAAATACACTAATGCTCATTTTCAGCACAGGTTCCCCGAATATCGAGTGAAATTTAGTTGTTGCCAACCAGGTAATTTTCTTTCTGGCCCACTCACAGGTGGTTTTCTTTCAAGCAACAGTTAAGATACACTGATGCTCATTCAGCACAATTTACTGAGTATTGAGTAAAATAATTTTGTTATAGCCAACTGTTATGCAGCATGTTCTAGGTTCTGACTTCTCGGTTCTAGACACGGTGCGGTTCTGGGTTCTTTGTTCTAGACCGGGTTAGTGGCAGCCAGGAAGGAAAAACACAAACACCACGAGTCAGATGACACACTTATGTATTAACCAAAAACATACATACACTGTCTATGACCAAAACTGGGAAAATATAATTGCCTAAAATAACACTTACAATAATCACTCTCTATACACCACGAGTCAGATGACACACTTATGTATTAACCAAAAACATACATACACTGTTCTATGACCAAAACTGGGAAAACATAATTGCCTAAAATAGCACTTACAATAATCACTCTCCATACCAAGTTCAGCATGTCGTACCAATATACGGAAATACACCTTATTAATGTCCAGTTATGTTCAAACAGTATCACAAGCAGTAGTCCACAGGTATGTCAGACATCTGATATGTGACATATATATACAACAGGATACAGTGTGTTTGATGTGACACAAGTGACAATATATATTCAACCCTTAAGCCTAGGTATCCGCGTTACATATACGTGGTCCTAGCTAATACAACGTACTTGCATGACATAGACGATGCCCTGACTTAATATATATACACGCGTCTCATATACGAGAACATACGATGTCCTATGTTAACAGCCAGGGAGTAGGGGGAGGGGGGTGATTAATGAGTCTAGGATGGGTTTACTCGTGGGGATGGGGATTGGGGAAGGACAAGGGGAGTCCGCAGGGAGGTTTGCATTGCAGTCTGTTGCACTGTGGGGTGACACTGAGGGATAGTTATCATTGTGGGGGAACCAAGCCGTATGGGGGTGTCGAGCACTCCTTGTGTATAGTACTGGGAGTAATAGGATACACTAGATTTCACCGTGGGGGGGGGGGAGTACCATGCTGGGGAAGGGTTATACAATCCATGGAGAAGAATTGCAGGGACGGGCACACTAGAGAGGGATCGGGTCACACTGGGGTAGCCCACAAGGGGGTCTATTACTCACAGTTCTGTCAGCGGGGAGGACGGGGCTCACGGGACGGGGAGACCCACTCGGGAAGTCTCAGGCGTCACCTGGGAAAGGAGGTGGGCCGCCTGGCGAATAGTACAGGGGCAGGTGGTCTGTGGGGTCGCCACAAGTCTGGGAGGAATGGGTGGTGGGGTGTTGGGTTGCTCCCTAGCCGCTGCGGCCCAACAGGAGGTCGGGGTATTGGGGCTAGGCCCGAAGAGGGCCAACAGGCGCTCAACTCATTGCCGGCCCTTTGTCATTGTCGGAGTCCTGGGGGAGGACCTGGGGAGGCCCTGGGCTGGGGTCGGGTGGAGAGGGTGGTGCCCTGGGTGAGTGGCTACCACGTCCTTCAGGGGTGGCTGTCAGGCAGGGCCTGCAGTCTCGCCGTCAGGAGGAGTCCGTCAGGGGTGATCTGTGGCCTCTCGTCCTGGGGGAGTCAGACAACACCTGGGGCTGCACCGACAGGACACTGGCCCTCGGGAACGTCACGCCCACTCCGGTCTCCAGTGGAGTCCCTGAAAAGGATCATGGGTCGCCCTTGGCAGTGGAGAGACAGGGGGAGAGGCATCTCACATCGCCACCGGGGTGGTGGTCAGGGCGGGAGGTACCTTCCTCTAAAGGAGCCTGGTTCTTGGGCTGAGGGACAGCAACCGGGGGGGTCAGCTCTCTTGTCACCACAGACCCAGACGGTGGGGAGTAGGCGCCCGATGGATACGCCCGGCTATTGCCACAGCTCCGACGGAGGCTGCATTCCGGCCATTGTTCTGATGGCGGGGAGAAGGTGCCCGATGGATACGCCTGGCTATGGCCACAGCTCCGATGGAGGCTGCTCTCTGGCCGTTGTTTTTGGGGCAGGGAGAAGGCGCCCGATGAATATGCCAGGCTATTGCCACTGCTCTGATGGAGGCGGCTCTCCAGTCCTTGTCCTGGAGGCAGGGAGAAGGTGCCCGATAGATATGCCCAGCTATGGCCGCAGCTCTGACAGAGGCTACTCTCTGGCCTGTGTTTCGGGGGCAGGGGGAAAGAAGCCCGATGGGTATGCCCGGTTATTACCACCGTTCCGACAGAGGCGGCTCTCTGGCCCTTGGGTCTGGGGCTCCTGCCCTGGGGTCTGGGGCTCCTGCCCTGGGGTCTGAGGCTCCTGCCCTGGAGACAGTACTAGTGGATGGCGATGTCTCATCCGCTGTTCCTTCTGGGATTAGCAGCCCTTGAGGCTCCTCCTGAGTCCTCTGGCAAAAAGGAGACCGGTCCAGGGGACTCAGTGTCCTAGGGTCTGCTTGGGAGCTTGTCTTTACAAGTTTCACCCCGATTCTGGCGAGCATTCCCTCTGCCGGAGTGTAGTGTGCTTTTCCTCCATACAGCTGGGTGGACTGGCTGCAGAGAAGAGGGGCATCAGGGCGCGAGGGACATATGACGCTCTTGACTGGAAGATGTGACAGGTAAACCAGCCTCCCTGTCACCTCCTAGTGGAGTGGGTACCGACCCCCCTGTACTCTCCTCCTCGGGTGGTGGTGTTCGGCTCACCCTGCTGTGCGAGTATTTTACCAACCAAGAAATTTTCTTTCTGGCCCTCTCACAAGTGGATTTCTTTCAGGCAACACATATGCTTCGGTAACTCAACGTACGGGTATTTCCAATAATTTTTTAACTAATATTCAATAAACAGTAACATTTATTGCATTGCACTTGTAGAACTTATTATAAAACACTTATAGCACTTACTATAAATCATTTATAATATACAACATTTCACATATTATAAAATTACTCACACTTGTGGGCTTCCTGTACATTATTTACACTTTCTCACACACCTGCTTAGTATTGACGTTCAGAGTGATACTCAGAAAAACATTTAGGGCATAGGGGGACCTTGCACTCCGCACATTGGTATGAGATCTCTTTTCATGTTGGGTGATGGCATTTGGTCATGTCTTGGACATGGCACCCCCTGTAGGCCTGACGACCTGCTATGGTACGGCCAAACTCTACAAGCCTGTGCTGCCGAAAATATTCAGCACAGCTGAGCCTGTCTGCTTTAGCTGCTGCCCCCCCCCCCTCAGTACCTTGGACCTGTGCAGTTGAATATTCTTCAATGAGTTTGTGTGCCAGCTCTCTCTAAAATTTTCATTGAGAGGTTTCCTGACGAGCTCCTTGAACAGTATGTAACTGTTCAGGATGGCAGTATCAAGAAGGTGTATAAACGCCCTCTTGTACCACCTGCAGGACTTACATAAGCAATCAACCTCACCAATTTGCATGACTGATTTATCAACAAGCCGCAGGTTGATATTACAGTCGTTGACAGCATCTGGGTTTATCACGGGTTCCCTGGTCCTGTAGTCTGTTTCTTCAGTTTCCTCTAACACACTCTGTACTGTAGACAACATGTTAACCCGTCTCTTGTCATGCCAGAGATGGGCCAACATGTTGCCGCATTTCTTGGTCAGAAGGGTTCCTTCCTCAGTATTTGCTGGAAATACAAGGAAAGTCTTTCTGTCGGCCCTAATAGTTCCACAGGATCCAGTATCATGGTCAAGCAAATACTTGGTGAATGCAGGGGCATTGTAAAAATTATCAATATACAGAATGTGGTGTCTGTTGAAATACCTTTCAATGAGCACTTTCACGACAGATGCCAAGAAACCATGAGGATAGTCACTAGGTATATCAACATCTGTTGCCGAATAAACTATCACATCCAGCACATATCCAAAGAATTTGAGGCCAAATCAGTGATGCTTTCATGGCAGATACTGAAGAAATGCCAGCCTCCCCATGAATAACACCATCAACTCATTAAAAACCATTTTCTGGAACGAACAAAAACCCTGGAAAATAACTCCTTGAGCATTGTTAGAAATGGTCTTATTTTCCACAACTTGTCATTCGGTGCAGGCCTGTAATTTTGAAATGAAGGACCCTTAGGATTGCCAGGTACCTGTCACTGGCCATATACTTACCAAAGACAGGTGTGTCTAGGAGTTCATCGACAGACCAGTAGTCATGGAGCACCTCTTTTCTTATGTGTGCTATCAACATGGTAAGGGCTAGCCACATAAACATCTCCCCCCACCTCCACAGGTATCCAGTCATACATGTTCGTGCTCTCACTGGCAGCCACATCCAGCCACTGCACACACATGGCCTGGTGGAAACTGATTCCTTCACGAGGTATTGCATGGTGGTGGTTGTGTATATTGCCCTGAAAATGTTGTTAATAGTCCATGGCCTGGGAGGAAGCTCATCCTCCTGCACACCTGCTCCCTCCTCATTTAATACCAGCACAGACGGCTCAAAGCCAGCATCATCTTCCCACACAATGCATCGACTCTACCCACACGTGGTAAAGCCGGCCGTCTGTCAGTTCCAGGACGTTTTTTCATCATTCTTGCACACCCACGTGCACACCCACGGGCAGAGGGCGAAGGGGAAGGAGATGGAGAGGTGTGGGATGTTGGGAAGTAAGTGGGTGATGACTCACCTGATGCTGGACTTGTGTGGGGGGACGCTCGGTGCTGAGTATCTCCACGTGGGGCCTGTGTGGGAGATACCAGTCCTGAAGGGCCCAGTTGTGGAGAATCAGTCCTTGAGAGGCTAGGCTGAGGTGTAGCGGATTGTTGTAGGGCGAGATGTCAGTGAGCAAATGGCAAGAGTGTAGGAGAGACGGTTCTTTGGCGTTTGTCCACTGATGACTGCCAGCTCCACGGTCACCTTCCTGGTGTACAAGGTCATCAGTCACCTCCTCCTCGCCGAATTCATCACTTTCATATGCCTTTCCCTCCTCCTGAAGGAGTTTCAGAGCCTTCTTTGGCGTCAGAGAGCAAGTAGGGGTCGGAGGGAGAGAGAGGTCGCTCTTCACATAGTAGCTCTTCCTCTCCTCCTAGGACGTGCTCTTGCTAAGTGTCCGTGAGGACAGTGTCATCGAAGGCACGTCCAGTGGCACTATCACTTAGCCCTTTCCCTGACACTAGGGCAGAACTTTCATGGGGGTCAGTGAGGTTATCGGCCTTTCATGCAGTGGAACGGAATTGGATGGCGATGAAGAAGAAGATATGGCTCCTCACGCTACCACTGCCTTGTACAGACTGAACCGTGCATCTGCGGGGTACCTGTGGGTCCTACCTATCCAGTGGGTATCATAGAAAATGGTTGCAGGTTAAAAGGGTGGCAGGAAGATGAGTGTGGTATATGCAGTCATCCGGTGGCGCTCCGTGCCCTGAATTGTGACAGCTATACACATCAGCCAGCGGTTGGGGGTTAAATACAAGATTTTACATCTGGACCTCAGCCACATTGGATGATAGTATGACTGGAACTTCACAGAAAGTAACTGAGGAACTGCTGGTGTATAACATTAACTTGAGTCAGGTAAAAAGCAAATAATATCACTATAAATACAGAGCATATGGAAACTCGTTTTAAATGATTAGCACTGAAAATAATCATGAATGTAATAACGAACAGATAGCATGTAATGGTAATTGTAATGGAATTCATCCAAATTTTGTGCAGTCGCCGTCATACTTGACAGTTTTTAATCGCTATCCGAATCAGTTACATTACCTGTCTGATTGCATCATGCCTGTATATGTGCACGGCACAAACTTCAGTAAAGTTATGTGTTTAATGCACAGAGTGTAATACAAAGGTACCCCATTGCTAGAGCTTCTCACTAGATTTTTTAGAAATTTCAGGTTACTGTGTGGATAACTTTGAATAACATTGATGTTACGAGTTAGGCTCAATTTTCATTCCATACTTACCTAGAGTAACTGATAATACTGGGAAAAGTCTCCCTTATGATATTCACCCATAACTTTATTGGTATTTGTAGTTTCGTAATAGCTGAGCATTAGATCCATGGTGATTATTTAAAGAATTACTTTAGAAAAACCTCCAGAAATTACTAAAATATACGTTTGTGCCAGCCTCCATATTTTTGTTGGCTAGCTCCATATATGTTTTTGGAGTGTTCATTGAGTAATCATGGCACAGAGACAGGAGGAGACAATAGCAACGGCTGAATACGGTTTACCTAAGCATTGTCTGGCGCCTCATTGTGTTAAGAACAGTCTATAATCGGCTTTCAACTTGTTTTACGCCTACTCAGTAAAAATCCGTGCTGCAACGAAAAACCAGCCTCTTTATTGTTGCACGGTTCTGCAACATCAGTTGTGTTTTTGGTCATGAAAGCTTAGCAGTTTTAGAGATGTACCCTAAGCATCAGGTGGAAAACCTATTGCTATAATTTATGTTAGTAAAATCCTGAATTTTTGTCAGCGTTATCATGCATATCAATTCATCACTGTTTTTGTGGTCAATGAGCCGAAGACCCAGATTCAGTGCCAATGAATCATAAGGCTAACGGTGTAACAATTGGTAGTAGAGTGAAGATGGTTATTGGTTGCTTTTAGAGCAATGGTCACTTTTAGACATATTAATTATGCTTACAGTAGATATGTTATTACTCTACAGTCTCTTTTATGCTTTGACTTGCAAATGATACTATTTTTTCTATAGGTCCGTGAGATTAATAAAAAAATGTAAAAAATCCGCCTGTCCACTGAGGTTGTAATCCCCAACGTAAGAGAGACTTGATCATATGTTTAAGTGTGATGGGGTGTCCTTCATAAGAGAGGACAGAGTCTGTACTGGTGTTTGCATATGACACTGTTGTTAAGTGAAGATCAATGGGGGCTGAATAACTGTGTGAAATGTTTGGCAGTGCGTACAGATACGAGTAAGGCTATGCTATTTGAAAGAAATAAAATTTCAGAATGCATAGTGAGGCAGCATGGTAGGGAATTGGGAATGTGAGTGCATTTAAATCTTTAGAGGATGAAGTACATAAAACTGTACATTTGAGAAGGAAAGCTGGTGGTTCACTGAGAACAGTGCATCGGACTAAGGAAGTGAGAGTGGAAGTAAAGAAAAAAAGAAAAAAAAAGTCAGTGAATAACTATTGTCATCCCTGTTTTAACGCATGGATGTGAAGCATCGGCACTTGCAAATACACAAGTCAAGAGTGAAAGCAGTGCAAGTGAGTTTTGTTAAGTGCGCGTCCACACGTGTGCTCAAACAAGTCCTGGCAACATGTAAGCAACACACTAACGAACACCCTGCAAACATGCTGGGAACAGCAGCGTCCAGATCATGTTGGCAACATCATGATGAAGTCTTAGCTGCTTGTTATGGAAACACTTATCTCATCACCTCTGCTGCCACTGCTCGAAGTTGCACTGAAACATGTTTACATACGTCTGTCAAAACACTGCTGCAAACATATTCCCGAACATGTTGCCTGCCGTGTTGCCAACATATGTTCGAGAGCACGTGTGGACGCCACCAAGAGGAGTAATGAGGAAGTGAAAAAGCTTTCTTGTGTCCATCGTTTGAAGGCGTTAAGGGAAACACCCTCTGATGATTTGGACATGTGAAGAGGATGGAGAATGAGAGATTGAGTAGAGGAGTGTTTGTGAGGTAGATGGGGGAGGCAGAGGTAGACGGGAAAAGAGTGAGGGAAGGAAAGAGTGGTAGACGGGATCTGGGGAGGGAGAGGGGGACGGGGATGAAATGGTGGATGATGAGAAGCTGCGACAGAGTGCAGAGTTACATGAGAGAGGAGAAGGTGAGGTGGAGGAGGAGAAACCAGATGACAGAGAAGAGGATGACATGCAGGCAATTTTTGTGGACACCCTTTAATGAATGAAGACGTCTGTCTGTAGACAGATAGGGACATTAAGGTAAACAACCACTCGGGAAGTAAAGAAAACGTGCAAGTGATGTTCCGTGACCTTCATATTGGTTATTTGCCTATAAACTCTGTCAAAAAATTAAACTGTCTCTCTCTCTCTCTCTCTCTCTCTCTCTCTCCTGCTCAGGTTAAGACGCTGTTCCATCGCTCTCCCCCTCCTCTTTCAGATGGCGCCTTTCCCAACATTCAACTGCTTTTCGTGCTCGAAGGAGTTAGTTTAGAAATGACGAAAAAAAGAAAAGAAAAGTGATGAAGTTAATGTATTAAGGGACAGGTTTCATGCTGGGAAAGTGAGTATGGTATGATGAGTATTAAGGTAGTATTTATAGAGGAAGCAGAAGCAGAAATGACCGGCAGGGTAGTTATCTTATAAAGCAGGATGATTATGGTTGAGACCAGGCTAGATGATACTGATGACTTCCATCCAGTCAAGGGAAGGTGCAAGGCTAAGGTAAGTTACAGTGACAGGCATATAACTCATAGGAATTCGTTTCAGGCTTCAGAAGAGAAGGTGCAGGTTAAGCCAAGCCTCGTATTTGTCGGGAATTCGTTGATTAGGCATTAGGAGATGTAGCTTGGGGCTAAGGGTTCTAGGTGTAAGCGTTTTTGCTTTTGGGCGTGTAGGATACAGGATGTGGCTGAGAGTGTTGATGACATCTTCATTAACACCTCATAGGACTTAGTCTTTGCTGCAGCAGATGGAGCAAACAACGTACTTCAGAGACAGGTCATAGGAGATACTTATGAAGTATACGGACCTATTTAGGGAGTTGTAAGAAATTAGTTATTTGTGATTTGTAACCAAGACTTGACACTGGGATAGTGATCCACAGTAGAATGATAAGAATTAATAGTAGACTGAAAGGTCTAAGTAGGAAGGAAGGTGCGATGCTTGTTGATGTCTGGGGAAATTTTAGTCATGAGAGGAGTTTCCATGGTAGAGGCAGGCTGCACCTCAATCGGGTAGATGATAGGTTAGGTAGGCTTATACATGACAATGTTAGGCATGTTTCAGATGATAATAATAGAGGGGTGGAAAAGGGACATTTGATGGTGTAGCTGTTGACAGTCCAACCCCTGAGGCTTTTGGTAGTAGGTTAAATGAGGTGAGGTCACATCACAGACGTGAAAGTAGACAAGCAGATATAACTTCCCTCTCAGGAACAGGAACACTCGGGGGATTTATGAGTAGGGAGGAGTAGTCACATCAATGGATCACAGGAATACTGCAGTCTCTACAGAGGGTTTAAACTGTTGAACAAGGGTCATTTTAGTACGTTTTGCAGCCATACCAGACCCAACCATACTATGAATATTATTTGTATGAATGCATGAGGTATTATTTCAAAACGAGATGAGTTACGTGCTGACGCATCTACTGAATGTCACGGAATAATTATGATTACAAAATCATGATTAATCCCTCGTGACAAAAAGATGATTAGAAAAGTATCACTAGAAAACTTTAAAATATTTGAAAAGTAATGACTGCAAAAAACTCGGTGGAACCTTTAATACATAATAAAAACCACACAGATGCAGTGCAGACAAGTAAATTGGATGTTAAAACAAACGGTTCTTTGTTTTTCACGGAGTAATAACCCATTCCTTTCGGGGTGGAATCCAGACCGCCCAAATTAGATTATTAAAAAAAATATAACTTATTTCACGGCAAAATAATATCAGTAATAGAAAACGAGGACGGCAAAATAATATGAGGCTTCAATAATCCAAATATCTACCTGAGAAATTCGTGAGCTGACATAGAAGGGAACAGATTGTAAGATCTGTTTCATAAAGCATTTTTAAGTCAACTCAGGCAGTGAGTATAAGGTCATGTGGTCATATTATACAGAATAATACTCAAAGCTGCCCTAGCATCAGACAGTCAGACAGTGATCTAGGAAATTTGTGTAATATTTCTGAAAACTTAGTAAGAACGACCATAAAATCATAAGACTTACAATAAATAGAAATTGTAAATCCAATATAAAATATCCTCGCGTTTGCTAACTTTAAAAACCCAAATTTAATATTACGAGAAATGATACTGTGAATACCAACTGGACTGAATTACTAAACATCGAAAACGCTGAAGAAATGCATGAAATATTCATTAACGATGTTAGGTTTATCAATTGAAAAGGTATCGACAATTACCCGAAGAAATGCAATAATAAACTAGCCTGAAAATCAAAGACAATCAAAACATTGTCGGTTGAACTAGAAAAGCATATTCGAAATAGATGTAACGGAAATCTCGATGGCAGTAAAGAATATTTAATATTAAAGCGGTAGTGTACGATAATTATCCAGAAAACAAAGCGAGTCGGTGAGGACCTGGATATCCTGACATGTATAATTTCCGAATTTATACTTTGACAGGTTATTGCAATGGATACCTCTAGCTCCAATATAATCTGTCTATAGCCCGACGCCCTAATCCCGCAAAGGGTGGCCATAGGCAAAACGCCTCCAAGTCGCTCTGTCACCCACCATTTCACTGCTCTCACCTCAACTCACCCCCCCCCCCCTCATATACCTCTCAACTCCCTCCTTCCACCTCATCCTCCGTCTTTCCCTCTCTCTGCCCCCCTCCCACTTCTCTTCATACACCCTCTCAGTCAGTCTTTCATTCTCCATTCTCTCCACATGTCCAAACCACGTCAGTGTATTCCTCCTAATTTTCTCAATCACATCCACATCCTCCCCACAACGTTCTTTCACTTCTTCATTCGTCAATCTGTCCTTCCATGTCACTCCACATGCTCCTCGCAGATAACTCATATCCACTGCTTTCACTCTTGACCTGTTCCCCTCTAGCAAAGTCCACGCACTGCGTCCACACGTCAGGGTAGGGATCATAATACTATCATCCAGTGACTTCTTAACTTCCATACTCACCTCGTTATATCTCATCACCGCTTTCAGCGAACCAACAACCTTTCTTCCCTGCTGTACCTTTTCAAGCACTACATCCCCCCAACTTCCATCCCTACTCATCACACTACCCAAGTACTTGAATGCACTCACATTCTCCATATCCCCTCCATCCAACCTTACTGTGCATTCTGTGTCTTCATTCCTCTCAAGATTCGTACCTTTAATCTTGTTTACATTAATTTTCAGATTCCTCTTGTTACATAATGTCCCAAATTCATTCATCAGATTCATTCAGTAGATCATTTAATAATCTACTAGGTAAAATGATAAAATTTGAAGCGTAAGCCAGAAACCACCATTTACAAAATGGCCAGCATCAAAACAAAGCGAAATAAGAAATGTGTACTATATTTTTACCGGAACGAATTAATTATATCTTTCTGGCGTCTGTTGCAGGGTTTTCTTGTATACTCGACACAATGGCGGCGTCAAAAAAACCTATTTGATGTTGATGGTCGCCATACAAAGTCCATCATACATGAAACGTGTTTTAATTTTGATAGAACTGTAGTAGGAAGATTATTTTGGCATATATATTATTAGGTTTTCAGGTATACTTAAAAGATTGGAGATATTCTGAACAATCTTTTCAAAACTTATTCAAATTGAGTGTTGCTACCACCTAATTTTGCCATAACATATATACTTTTTGATGGAAGTATAAAACTGTAGCTCAGTTTGGAGTTTTCTGCCTTATTTCCCCGTACTGTTTGTTTAGTACTGTTGACTTTAGGATTAAGTGTACATAGCATTTTTCTCTCAATCTTTCCCTTGTGTGCATAGAAATTTACATTCTTTTACAAGCGTGTATGGTATATTTCTTCTATTCTCTTTACCGGTACAAATATTCTGAAAAGTCCGTAACATGGTAGAGAGATATGAAGCTGGAATAATCGATGGAGGGATATCACAGTACAAGGAGTATTGTTGGCCAAACAAGAAATCTGGCGATCACAGATGAGTGGAAGCTTATATTCCACGAAATTATTATTGTCTCGAGCAACTTCTGGGAGGTAATGAATGATGCATCAATAACTACTGCGATTCAGCAAGGGTTCATCATGAGCACACTTGTCGCAAAGCTAATCAGCTTAGTGAAAACGAGGCAGAGCTTTTGACAGAGATAAGGGCAAATCTTACATTATCAAGGCTCCAGGCACCAAGGTCCGCAATCTTAACACAAAGCAGTTGGCTGATGATGCAGTGACAGGTGGTTGCTTCAGGTACAAGAGAATGGAGACTGACCTGTCAAACAATTCTGGAGAGAGCGATTCCTGCAGAAGATAAGCAAGCTATCCGCCACTACATCAAAAAGAAATCTACCTCAAATCGGCAACAAACCAACCACTGTATAACCCGAGATTGCAGCAGCAGCTTAGATGGACACTGAAATCATGCAGGAGCCGGGTATGGCACTAGACTCCATCATAGCCCATGCTATTATCCCAGTTTCTAAAATATTTGAAGGTAACCTCCCTTCCAAACCTGACAAGGGTCCACAGATTTTTTTGCTCGAGAAGCATTTGACGGGGGAGAACATGCATTTTCCTGGAGGAGACTTATGCAATATATTATACTTCGTATCTAAAATTCGGTGATTTCCAAACTTTGCATTAACTCGAATATCTGTATGGGTACTTAGATGATTTCTCTCTGAAGTCCACTCATTTAGCTGCCAAACCAGCCTCTTTGTCATATTTTACAGCTACCTGGAGACATCCATAAAAAGCTGAGGAATGGCTTCTTCTTGTTGGTGGAGTGGTTTTTACTGACCTTACAGTGATCGCTGCAGATGTCAGATGTCCCCATACCACAGCAGCTTGACAAGTTTTGGACATCACTGACCAACAAAACTAAGTTGCAACAGCTTGTCCACCAGCTGGCATCAACTTCTACGCTGATGAAGCTGACTGTCATGCACAGTGGGTGCATTACATATGAAGTTGTATTAGCACAGTTGTTGCATAGGCATAGATCGTCAGTCCCACCTTCTGTGACAGAATCTATTGAAATATTTATCATGTCAGGTGGAAGATGCTAACAATCGTGTAGTGCTTCACTGTACATGGGAGGTGGAAAGTGGGAGTCATGATATCCAGTTATAGAAACAATTGTGTGATAATTGTGCGTTAACCCTCAGTAATGAAAGAGGGATCTGCAAAAGTTGTGGATAGAATTTGGCTATGGTGAGCAGGGGTGTCATGTACCTTTACATAATCCAACAGATATCCACCCCTCTCCCAGTGATGACTCAACGAGTTGTCTGGAACCACTGTCTGACTCACTTCATCTCTGCAACATTCGCTGTCTTCCCTCTAATTTTCTCTGTGTTGAGCACCACCTCTCCCTCTTTAAACCTCACCCTCTCTTCTTAACAAAGACTCAGCTGTCTGAGGCAACTGATAGCAAACGCTTCCCTGTATCCTCCTACTTTCTCTATACTCATTTGGAAGCCAAAGATGGCTGTTGTGCATGTGTACACAATTACTTATCTTGCTCTGGTGTTCCTGGACTTGATTCTTCTGAATTCTCTACTCTTTGGCTTCGGCTTTCCTACTATTCTCTGACTAAATATATCTTTGCTTTTACGTATCCCCTGCTTCTACTGACTATGTAAATATCTTCGAGTATCCTATATCTAAGATGGAACACATCCTATCCATTTCTCCTTTCACTGGAATTTCCATTCTAGGAGATTTCAGTATTTACCACCACCTTTGGGTCTCCTGTCCTTTCACTGATCCACCTGGTGAATAAGCCTTCATCTTTTTTTATCCTTAATGACCTAGATCAGCTTGTACAACACCCTGACTGCCTTGGAGAGAGTTTTAACATACTTTACCTCTTCCTAACAACTAGTCCTTCCACTTACGCTGTAAATCTTTCCTCTTTGTTGGGCATCTCCAGTCACAAAACTTATTACCTTAAACTGTCATATTTCTCGAGTACGGCCTATGGACCCTCAAAAGAAACGTCTCTTGTGGCATTTTGGAGCTGCTGATTGGGAGGACCTCAGGTAGTAAATCTTTTATTTTCCCTGGAATGATTACAGCTTCCATGGCCGAGAGCCATCTGATTGCGCATTGCGCATGACAGAAGTTATTCTCTCGGGCGTGGAAACACGCATTTTTTTTCTCATATCCTTTGACTAATGCAAAAAAGCCTTAGTTTAATCACGCTTGTTCTAGTGCTGTCCACAACAAGGAGAGGGCCTCTAAAAGGTACCGGAGCCAACTCAGTTCTGAATTATATCTTTTTTTAAATTTCTGCCCGGAATCGTGCTAAGTTTGTTCTTCGCTTTGCTAAAAATAATTTCATCCATACTAAATCCTCTCATCTCTCCAAGCCGAATTCTTCCCTCTCCTTCTGGCACCTTGCCAAAAACCTGTCTAACAATTCACCTCATCTTCTTTCCCTCCCCTTTTTTACTCTGATGACTTTGTAGCTTTTTCTTCTACTGATAAAGCAGATCTCTTCGCTCATACTTTTTCCTCCCGTTCCTACGTAGATGTTTCCGATTCCTCCATCCCTTTCCCCCTCTGACTTCCTCATGGATAACATTAAAATTTCTTCAGCTGATGTATTTTCTGCTATCACTGGCCTCAGTACTAACAGGCCATATGAGCCTCATGGGGCCCATCCTGTTGTCCTCAAGAACTTATGTGCTTACATCCTGCCTAGGTAAACTATTTCGCCTTTGTCAACTTATACCTTTCCTTCTTGCTGGAAGCTTGCTCTCATTCAGCCTGTCCTAAAGAAGGGTGACCATTCCCAACCCTATAACTATCGTGTAATTGCTTTAACATCCTCTGTCTAAAGTTTTCAAAATATTGTAAAAAAAAAAAAAAAAAAAAAAAAAAAGCTTCTTTCTGATCATCAGTATGGGTTCCGTCAGGGACATTCCACTGGCGATCTTCTTACCTACCTGTCAGACTCCTGGTCATCCTCCTTTCTGAACTTTGGCGAAAGCTTTGCCATTGCAGTTGACATCTCAAAGGTTTTCGATCGAGTCTGGCATGAATCCTTAATTTCCAAACTGCCTTCTTATGGTTTCTATTCTTCTGTCCGTGCCTCGAGTATATTCTAAAAAAAATAATGCATCTTTCCTATCACAACCTTCTCTCTGTTAATCAGTATGGATTCCATCAGTGACATTCCACTGGCGATCTTCTCATCTGGTGATCCAGCTGATCCTCCTTCCGGGAATTTGGCGAAAGCTTTGCCATTGCACTTGACATCCCAAAGGCTTCCAGTCGAGTCTCGCATAAATCCTTAATTTCCTAACTTCCCTGTTATAGTTTCTGTCCTTCTACCTGTGTCTTCATCTATAGCTTCCTTTCTAGTCGTTCTATAGCTGCTGTTGTAAACGGCCACCGTTCTTCTAGATCAATCAACAGTGGTGTTCCTCAGGGCTCTGTCCTATCACCAACTCTCTTCCTTTTATTCATCAATGACCTTCTAAGCTGTATATTTAACTTTATCCACTCATACACTAATTACTTCATCCTTCACCTTACCATTCTGTTCCCTCAACGTCCATCTCAGCATTTACTTCAACAAACGAAGGATGAGGCTATGGCACACCTAATGTCTGACTTGGCTTGTATCTCTGACTGGAGTAAAAGTAATCTTGTTTGTAATGCATCAAAGACTCAGTTTTTACACATATCATCCCAACAAGATCTTCCACAGGAGTACCCACTGTGTTTAATAATATCCATCTCAAGCCTGGATCATCCTTAAACATACATGGAGTTTCATTATCCCGGGATTTATCTTGGAATGATCATATTACATCTCTTGTAAAATATGCTTCCAAGAGTTTAGGTGTACTAAGCCGACTCCGTGCCATCTTTACCCTTGCACAGTTGCTGACTTTATGCACGGATTTTATTCGCCCCTGTGTAGAGTACAACTCTCATGTGTAGTGAGGCTCCCCACATACAGCTCTTCTCAATAGGGTGAAGTCAAAGTTTTTTCGTGTCATTAACTCTCCTCCTCTTACTGGCACCCTTCATCCTCTGTCTCTTCGCCGCACTGTTGCATCTTTATCTTTTTTCTATCGCTACGTGAATGGTCACTGCTCCTTTGAACTGTCTACTGGCATCCTTCCACCTCTACGACGGGCGTGTAGCATCCATCTAGCAGCAAACTTTCATCCCTTTTCTGTCCAACTCCCTATCGCAAGAGTTAACCGTTACTTCCAGTCCTTCATTTATGCAACAGGTCAACTTTGGAACTGTATCCCTCTGTCTGTATTTCCTTCATCATATGATATCCAGTCTTTCAAACGCAGTGTGTCCAGGCATCTCGAAATGAACGGATCTTGAATTTGGCTCTCTGTTGTATTGTTTTTGTTTTATTCTTGGAAGGAAAGGTTTGCTGGTTTCTGGCCTTTGGTTCATTCTTTCTTGCATAAAAAAAGGTAAGTTGGGAGTGGGACTATGCAGGGTCATTGAGAATGCAGATGTCCTCACTGGCGATAATGCGTTCAGTAAGATTGGATCCAACACTCAGCGCTTCCCAGTGACCCGCAAAAAATCCTAGCCATTTTTCATGAGACATCAGTTACCTGAAGAAGGCACAGAAACTTTCGGAGTATATTGTTCATGTGTGGGCAATGCAATGTCCAAGACAGAATCTAGGACCTTCAACCAAATTTTAGGGGAGTTCCATATCCGACCTGCAACACCGATACCCATGAAAGCCCTACCCCCTACATGAAGTGTAATTCGTGGCCATGTCAGAAGAGTTTTTTTTGTACTTAAGGTCCTGTGCCAGCTAGATGATCTCATTCTATTCTGGATCTTGTAAACTAAGGTCGGATGATTGATTATGATATCCGCTTGCCTCCAATATGTCTAAATGCACTCATGGAATGGCTGTCATCCGTAAATGCATGGGAAAGTGTGGCACAAAGCACTGCCCATAAAAAGATGCAGGACAGCTATGTGACTTCTTCTCACAAACAACGACAATCAGTGTGCCAAAAATAAGCAGCCAGGTCACTGACATCTTGATTTGCTCAGATAGATCGGTACAGTATTGTTTTACATATCATATAATATTTGGATGATACATGACAATTTGATTTAATAAAGTATACTGCTTACGATCTTACTTTATATGGTAATGGTTTAAGTCGTATGCAACGAAAACTTTGTGTAAGCGAGAATTAAAGCATTTCAAATTAGCACATAACTATAAATAACCTTGTTAATGATGAATACTAAGTAGAACTATATTGATGCTCTTAGTTTCTTTTGTCGTGTACTGTACACTCTTTCAAAGATCTTATTGTTATACAGTAATGGCCCTTTTCCTAGCATATTTTACCACCTCCTATGTTTCAAGACATAAACCACGCGAGTATTTATACCATAGCTTTCCATAGACACATATTTGTCTTTCTACCGCGTTTGTAACGAAAGTAATCGATGGTTTCATGTTTGACGAACTTTCGTGGTGGCTGTCACGGGGTTTTTATGTTATCAGGGTAATTTTGATATAAATGGTTAAATATTATTTAATTTGATAATAATATTCAATAATATTGAAGAGCAAAGACAATGATTGTCTTGCTACATCAAGCAACGATTACTTTACGCTGACTTGCTAAGATTCTCAAGAACGAGAATTTATAAACTTTCTCAACAGTACACAGCAGAGACTAATTACTCACAATTGCTGAATTACTGTACTGTTAGCCTCTGGAGAAAGTTACATCACCCCTGACAATAAATAACTAATACTAATAATAATAACATCAGGTTCTTGCTGATGCATTAACTCCTGGCACAACTAATTTTAAGTTAATACAAGACTGGTCTAAGTACCAGTTATGAGAGCAAACGTTTATGCAAGCTAGGAGCTATATGGAAAATAAGCTTAATTATGGAAAAATGAAACAAGATTTTACTTTACATTGAAGCTCAAGAAATAGAACTGTTAAATTTATTAATCCCAAAAAAATAAATTTAACGTTACATTTCAAATCAATGAGACGCACTCACTCACTCTCACACGAGCTAAATACTTACGTCTAAAAAAAAACACCTTAATTAAACTCTTATAACTAGAGAATACACAAAAGAAATACTATAATCGATGAATGCTGCGTATCACCAGATGGGTGGGAAGACTGGACTAACTGTGAAGTGGAGTTTGGGTACTAGCTGACCTCTCACACTGCGGCACAAGACCTTCCTCCGCCACAACAAACACAAGACTAACTAAGTCGTGGGAAAGCGGAGCACTCGGCCGCATTTTTTTAACGGTCGAATGAGGAAGCAGAGGCGAACAATAAAAAAACAATAGTATCGCTCAGTACAGCACTTAGTGACGTGCATTAAATCGGTCACTCTTTGAAAACGGTGACGAATTATTTGAAAAGTATACTCCGATAATGGAGGGAGAAACGGTTAGCTGAGCGATACACAGTGAGTTTTCCACTAATAGTTCGTGGTTTCTCACAAAAAGGAAATGTCGCGAATTGATTCGTGACAGTGGCCATCTTGGTTTCCGGTACATAGATATATCTATTATAGATTTTGATGTCACCACTGTATCAGGCATGCGTGAAAACCGTATAAAAGGCAACAAAATCATTTATCTACAACGATCCTATCAAAATAAATACTGTACACACTAATTTGACTCTGACTAGACAGCAGCCATATTAGAAAATGACGATTTCCGGTTTAAGCTACGAATTTCGACATTCAGTCTATTAGATTCTTGAAGTTAGGAGCACCCCATACTCAGATCAACTGTGAAACTCTTCCTTAGGAAATGTATGCGGTTCGCTCTATCCAGATCCAAGACAATGAAGGAAAATAAAATCTTAAAGAGATTTTTCAATTATGTAAGGAGTAAGATGAAAAAGGAGAGATATCATAGATATGCTTTTAAACTCGCAGGGAGATCCAGTTCATGAAAATCAGACAATACCATCAAAACTGAATGGCTTCTTTCACGGTGTTTTCATAGAAGGAAACACCACGTGCATCCCAATATTGGTTTTATCTGGACTAGAAGATGATAAATTAGCTGTCGGTGAAGTGACAGGACTTGATGTATTAACCCCTTAAGTCCTAATCGCATCAAATTATGCAATTTGAGTTTTATGCCAAAATGCCTAATTGCATCAGTTGAACGCGGCCTGTAAAAAACTGCAGAGCACTTGCTCCACCCCGATTATGATGTACATGGCTTCAGACCAATGAGAACTCGCCCTTGATGTGGCGTGATGGGGGATCGGACTAACCAAGGCGGTGGGGGGGCACCCCCCTCTCGGCCGCCTCCATGCCACCCTCTACTCCACTCCCTCCTTGTCCCCCATCACTCTCCCACCCATCCACGCAACTGCATCTCTCCTCCCACAACAACCTGCGTCCCTATCCCACCCTCTCTTGCCCCTCCTCCCTCCCTGCTACCCTCGTCCCCCCCCAACCCCACCCATCTCTTCCTTCTTGTCCCTCACTACCCATCCAACCCCCAACAGGCCTCCGAGTATCAGGCCTGATGTACGTACCTGTTTCATATTATTTCTACTTCTTCCCAAAAATTTTACACCTCACTCTGTTCATTTCTCACTTCGTACCTACCGGTTTCTGTACGTACGTAGTCGGAGAATGCTGTATGTTGTACTACATACGACGCATCTTATTATTATTATTTTTTTTTCATTCTCCTTACCTGCCCAGATTACCACCTCTAAGTAGTGTCCGTCTGTGTTAGTTTTCGAAAGACTATGAGGCCTTGTAGAGCTACTCCCCCCACCGGTTTCATCTCCCCACACATACAAACCAAGAACACGAGTGTTTGGATTCAAGTGACCAAGAAGACGAGTGTTTGGATTCAAGCAACCAGTCAGATACTCCACAAGAAGATGGAAGGACAAGATTCTTCCGAGGACTATTCTGGCAGAGAATATCTGAGCAACGACATGGAGAATGGAGAAGGAAGGGCCACAGAAGGATCAAACAATAAGAATAATAGTGGTGCAGCAGAGGCCCCAGGCAGCAACGACGACAGTGGGGAGGAGAAGGATAAACAACAAGAAAATGGGAAGAAACGGAAGCCTAGAATGAAAGACACAGAAGCACGGAAAAATGTTGAAAAACAAGAACGGAAAACTGGGAAGCGAGGACGAAAAAATGAACAGGTGACAGACGACAAGAATGACTCAGTAAACATTACTTTTAACAGTTTGGAAATCATTACATCTACACAAAAGTTTCCAGATACAAAAAGAAAGTGTGCTAGGTGCAGAAAATATGTGGGGAAACAAGACAAAGCAATGTGGTGTGATGGATGTGAAGAATGGATTCACATACAGATGGGGACAAGAAGACATTGCACTGAACACAAAATGACAAGTGAATTATATGAGGCAGTTAGAAAGGACAATGGAGAGTGTGTAAATATAAGGTATAAATGCAATCAGTGTCTTAAAGGTGAGAGAGAAAATGGAGCAGACAAGGAAAAGAAGGGAATAAAACTTGCTCATAGGGAACTGGAAATTATGGCAGAAAGATATAAGAAAATGGAAGAAAATTTGGAGAAATCAAAGGAAAGATATGAACAAAGTGAAAAGGAGAAGGAAATATTGTTTAAAGAGAAAGAAAAAGCAGAGGAAATCCAAAAGAAAGTAGAAAAAGAATATGAAGAAAATAGAAAGAAAAATTCTCATGGTGAAAAAGAAAAAGAATGTAAAAATCTGAGGAAAATAATTAAAAATTTGGAAGAAAGGGTCATGTATGAAAGTATTGAAAAAGAAGAAGCAAAAATAAATGAGGAAAAACTAAGAGAAATCCTAATTGTAGTAAAGGAAGAAAACACTGCATTGAAAAGAAGATTAGATATTGAGAGTCAACAAAAACTTAAAGAACAGTATGACAAGATGGAAGAAGAAACCAGGAAAAGAAAAAGAGCAGAATACAGACAAAATATAGAAAAAATTGGAGAAAGCAAACAAAAAGAGATAGAAATAGGAAATGAAAATAAAAAACAAAGTGAAATATATGAAATAGAAGGGAAAAACAGCCACGTAGTGAAAACCAGTGAGGATAATGTAATAGATAGTGAAGTAACAGTAACTGATAGAGAGAAGCATAAGGAACAAGAAAATTATGAAGCTACTGACAGAAGAGAAAATGGTAAAAAAGAAATGGCAGAAGGAGAAAAAGAACAACAGAGAGAAAGTACAGAAAAAGTTAAACAACAAAAAAGACAGGGAAATCTGGAAGAGGGCAAGGAAATAAAGGAATGTTGGTATTTTACTAGAGGAAAATGTAAGTTTGGAAAAGAGTGTAGGTACAAACATATAGTGAGAATAAATGAGACAGTCATAGAAAGAAGGAACATTGAATCCAAGTACTATAAGAAAGGAAAATGTATGAAAGGGAATGGATGTAGGTTTTATCATATAAGAAATGAAAGGTGTAGATTCTTTGAAAGAGGGTATTGTAAAAAGGGTAAATACTGCAACTATGTGCATGAGGAAACAAAAGACAAAATAGTAAATGAAAATAGTGAAACAAAAATGAGGAACATAAGAGAAATATTGAAGGAAGAAAATTTTTGGGAAAGCAGAAAAATAGTATTAGAAAAATTGATATTGAGAGTGGAAGACATATGGAAGGAAATGAAAAACTTGCAGGAAGAAAGAATGTAAGGGAAAATGAGAATATAAATGACAGGGAAAAAGAAGAAAAAATAAAGAACAAAGGTACTCATAAAACAAATGAAAATAGAAAACATAGCAGTATAGAGTATCAAAATTATGGTAAAAATAATATTAAAATTTTGTATGCAAATTGTAGAGGAATTAAAGAAAAACAAGTAAGTTTAAGAGAAGTAACAAACAAAATAGACCCAGAAATTATAGTACTTAATGAAATGTTCTTGAGAAGAGGAGAAGTGGTGAAGTTAGAAGGATATAAAGCATATAATAATAACAGAGAAAATAAGGTGGGTGGAGGATTAGAAATTATGGTCAAAATAAATTCACAGTTAAACACAGTAAAAATCAGTGAGGAAACAGAAGATATAGAAGAAATTACAGTAAGAATAGAAACCAGAAAAAGAGCACTGAATGTAATTAGTGTATATGGAAAAACAGAAGGAAGGGTGACAAACAATATAATTAGGGAACAGTTTCATTATCTCATAGAACACATTAGAAACATAGAAAAAGTGGGTGAAGATTATATAATAATTGGAGGCTTAAACGCAAAAATAGGAAATCAGGAAGATGGTATAGTTGGAAATAATGTAGGGAAAAATGAAGCAGGCAAAGCACTGATTCAAATGGTAGAAAATGTTAAAGGTGTAATTGTAAATGGAACAGAAAAATGTAAAGGTAAATGGACAAGAGTAAACACAAGAAATAATGAGGAAAAATCTATATTAGATTATGTGATAACGAATAGGAGTGTATACGAGGGCATAATAGATATGAATATAGATGAGGAAGGAATGCATAAGCTAACGAAATACAAAAACAAAGAAGTTAAAGAAACAGATCATAATACAATATTAATAGCAATGGATGATAAAATGAAAGAAGTAAGGAATGACTATGTAAAACAGTGGTATTTTAAAAAAGAAGGAGGATGGGAAAAGTTTAAAGAAATGACAGAGAAAAATGAAATTTTTGAGAGGATGTGGAAAAAAGTAAACTACCAAGAACAAAGTATTGAAACTGAGTGGAATAAGTGAAAGAATCTATCTATCTATCTATCTATAGCCCGACGCCCTAATCCCGCAAAGGGTGGCCGCAGACAAAACGCCTCCAAGTCACTCTGTCACCCACCATTTGACTCCCCTCCCCCCAACTCACCCCCCCCTCCCTCATATACCTCTCAACTCCATCCCTCCACCTCATCCTCGGTCTACCCCTCCCTCTCCCTCCCTCCACCTCACCTACATACACCCTCTTAGTCAGTCTTTCATTCTCCATCCTCTCCACATGTCCAAACCACCTCAGTGTATTTCTCCTAATCTTTTCAACCACATCCACATCTACCCCACAACGTTCCTTCACTTCTTCATTCGTCAACCTGTCCCTCCATGTCACTCCACATGCTCCTCTCAAGTAACTCATTTCCACTGCTCTCACTCTTGACTTGTTCCCCTCTTGCAAGGTCCACGCCTCGCTTCCATACGTCAGGGTAGGGATCACAATACCATCATGCAGTGACTTCTTAACTTCCATACTCACCTCCCTATTTCTCATCACTGCTTTCAGTGTGCCAACAACCTTCCTTCCCTGCTGTACCCTTTCACGTACTTCATCCCCCAAAGTTCCATCCTTACTCATCACACTACCCAAGTACTTGAATGCACTCACATTCTCCATATCCTCACCATCCAACCTCACTGCACACTCTGTGACTTCATTCCTCTCAAACACCATAACTTTACTTTTGTTTACATTAACTTTCAGCTTCCTCCTCCTACACACTGTCCCAAATTCATTCACCAAACCTTGCAACTCCCATTCATCTTCACTCAACAATACTGTATCATCAGCAAACAGCAACACCGGAAGCTTCCAAATCTCACCCTCATTCATTAGGGCCACCCCCACATCCACTGCCCTACCTTGTACCTCCTTTACGACCCCATCCATATATATATTAAACAGCCATGGAGACATTACACACCCCTGTTTCAGTCCCACATTGAGATCAAAGAACTCACTCAACTCACCATCCACTCGCACCGTAGCCCTAGCTCCCTCGTACATACTCTTCACAGCACTCAACAATTTCCCCTCCACTCCATATATTCTTAGTACCTTCCACATACCTTTCCTATCTATTCTGTCATAAGCTTTCTCCAAGTCCATGAAGGCAGCGTACACTTTCCTTCCCTTCTCTAGATACTTCTCCACTAAACATCTTAGAACAAATATCTGATCTACACACCCTTTTCCCTTCCTAAATCCCCCTTGTTCTTCTCCAACTAGCTCCTCTGTCATATGCCTAACCCTATCAATGAGTATTCTACCATATATTTTACCAGTCACACTAAGAAGGCAAATACCCCTATGGTTACCACATACTTCTCTCTCCTTTTCCTTTGTACAGAGGAACAATTATACCTGATTTCCAGTCCTCTGGAACCCTTCCCTCTTCCCAAGCCAATCTACACAACTTCCATATCCACTCCACAACAATCTCACCCCCATACCTAAGCATTTCACCACACACTCCATCAATTCCTGGGGCCTTTCCCAGCTTAATCTTCTTCATCGCTTCCACTACTTCCGACCTACTGATCTCTTCCTCCCTCCTCTCATCTCTTCTTCTCCCAGCCATTCCCCAACCACTTATACTCACACTGCTCTTACTCTCTACATTCAACAAATCCTCAAAGTGCTCCTTCCATCTCCTCAATTTCTCTCTCTTCTCCACCAACAATCTGTTATTCCTATCTTTCACTCCCTACTATTTCCCCTTTCACACTGCCTTACTTTCTTTACCTCCTTCCAAAACAATTTCTTACTCTCCCTCCATTTCACACTCAGATTCCTCCCAAACTCTTCATCCACTTTCTTCTTACTCTCCTTCACCAGTCTCTTAACGTCCCTTCTCCTGCTCACATATACCTCTCTCTTCTCTCTCTCATCTTCTCCCTACCTCTACTCGCCAACCATTCACCATATGCCTTCTTCTTTTGTTCCACAGCTCGTTTCACCCTCATCATTCCACCATGCTGTCCCTTGCACACCCTTGCATCTCCTCCTCACTCCACAAACCGCCTCACACGCTGCGCTTATCTCTTCCGTGAATATCTTACATACGTCTTCCACCCCTTCCATCTGCTCTAGCTCATACCTTCCCAATCTTTCTTCCACTATGCTCTTATACTCTGTCCTTTTCTCACTATCTTGCAATTTCTCCACTCTTCTCACAGGAGCTGCTTCCTCCTGTCTTCCCCTTCGCCTCCTCAACCACTTTCTTTGCAGCTCTACCTTGGCCATCACTAAGTGATGGTCCGAGACTCCATTCCCCCACCCTCTCCACACCCTTGCATCCAACACTTGTCTTCTCATTCGCTCATCCACACACACGTAGTCTATCATTGCCTTTCGTTCAACAAGTTCACCATCCATCCTCCTCATTACTCTCCATGTATACCGGTGGATCATCTTATGACGAAAGTAGGTGTTGGCTATTGCCAACCCCTTACCAGCACAGATGTCCACCAAAGCACTACCATTCCCATCTACTTCCGCTGGCACACCCCACTGACCAACCACTCCATCCACTCGTACATTCCCGACTTTGCCATTCATGTCTCCAATCAACAGCACTCTCTCGCTTCTCTCAAACTTGTCCATACATGCTTCTACTCTCGCCCAAAACTCATCTTTCACTCTTGCCACTCGATCCTCTGTTGGAGCATACACACATACAATCGCCCATGCTTGTATACCTACTTTCATCCTCACCCATACAATCCTTGCACCCACTGTTCCATACTCTCTTATATTCTCCTTCCACTTCTTGCTTATCATCAGACATACTCCCTCTCTTGCCCTCTCATTCTCACTGACTCCCGCACATATACCTACACCGTATTCCCATTCTCTCATCCTTTCACCTCTCCATTTAGTTTCAGTCAATCCACATATATCCACTTTTGCATCCTCAAGCACCTGGACAATCTCTCTCTCTTTCACTTCATCATTCATTCCTCTCACATTCCACGTTCCTACTCTCAGAATGTCCTTTGTCCGTTCCTTAGTCGTCAACGTATGGTCCGTCCGGGTCCGAGGCGCTTTATTTGCTTTTTTAGTTAGTTCTTTTTACGGGGTGGGGCACTAACCCACCACCAACCCTTTTAGTCGCCTCGTACGACAAGCAGGGATACTGGGGGAGTATTCTTGAAACCCCCCTACCCCCAGGGGGTAGAAAGAAAGTAGTGTATAATATACTGGATAAAGCATTTGGGAAAATAAGAATGTCAAAAAGGGTTAAACCAGGAATAGATAAAAGGGTGAAGATATTAATGGAGAGAAAAAGGAAGATAAGGAAACAAATAAGAAAAGAGAATGATAAAACCAGAAAAGCAAACTTTATAACAGAAAGAAAAGAGATTGAGCAAAATATAGCAAAATATATAAATGAAAATGAGGAAAGAAGAATAGAAGAAATTAGTAATCAGCTTAATGATAAAAGAAATAATAGTGATACGCTGTGGAAGTTAAGGAGAAGACTTAACAAGAAACCCCAGTGGCAGTATGTAGTAAGAGATAAAGATGGAAGTGATATAAGAAACCCAGAAAAGATAAAAGAAAGAGTTACAGAATACTATAAAGAGATATACAAAACAAATGACTTAACAAAAGGATATGAGGAATACACAGACTGCTTAGAGAGTATGATCAGAGAATGTTGGATGTATGAAAACAAGGAAGAGGAAAAATTAAGTGAGGAAGAGGTGAAAATGGTAATAACAAAGTTAAAGACTGGTAAAGCAACTGGCCCAGATAAAATTAGCAATGAAATGATTAAAAGATGTGGGAAAAGTATGAAGGATTCAATAATAAGAATGATGATGAAAATATATGATAGAGAAATAATACCAAATGAGTGGCACAAGGCATACATAAAAAATATATATAAGGGAAAAGGTAACAAGAAAGATTTAAACAATTATAGAGGACTGATACTGAACTCACACCTGATGAAAATGATGGAGAAAATAATAGAAACGAAGGAGACAGAAAAGCTGGAGAATATGAGTGATTACCAGTGTGGGGCAAGGAAAGGAAAATCAGTAAGGGAACATCATTTTTTTATAAGAAATATTATTGAAGAAGCACAACAGAAAAAGAAAGTAATAACAGAAGTATATTTTGATGTATCAAAGTGTTTTGACAAAATGGTATTAAAGGAAGTAATGAAGGAGTTATGGCTAAAGGGAATAAAGGGTAAAAACTGGAGAATGATATATGAAATTAATATGAAAAATGAATTGATACCTATGACAGAAATTGGGAAATGTAAAGGAGTGTATGTACAGGAGATGATAAGACAGGGATCAGTGCTAGGGGCCAAAATAAGTTCAATAACTATGGATTCACTAAGCAGAATGATGAGGGAAAAAGAAAGTAATTGGAAAATAGGAAATGTAAGGATAAGCCCATTAATACTTCAAGATGATATCATGGCAATAGAGGAAAATTACAAAATACAGGATACAATAAACACAATTGAAGTATTTCTAAAATTAAAAAGACTAGAAATTAATGAACATAAAACAAAGCAATCAGCATTAGTAGGCAAGGGAAAAAGAGTAAAAATAAATGGTAAAGAAATTGTAAGAACACAAAGTCATAAGTACCTGGGAATAATTATATAAGAAAAAGGGAAACAGAATATTAAAGTGGAAAATATGATAAATAAAGCAAGGGTAGCAGCAAATGAATGTATTAACATCATAAATAGAAAAGAACTGAAAAAAAGTAGAATTAAAATAGGGCTAAAATTATTTAATACTTGTGTATTACCGATAATGTTGTTTGGAGGGGAAAGTGGGAAAACATTAAGAGAAAAAGAAAAGAAAGCTGTAAATAATGTTCAGACTCAGTACTTAACAAAATTAATTAAGGTACCAAGGACAACACCGAAATGTGCTTTATTATATGAAACACAGGAAGTAAAAATAGAACACAAAATTAATCAAAGAAAACTTGAATATTACATTGAACTCAAGAATAGGGAAGAAGACGCTGTTGAAGTAAAGATGAGAAAACATTGTGAAGATTTTGAAAGAGAGTACGTGAGAGAAATAAAAGACATTAAAGAAAAGTACAGCATACCTGAAGACTTAGAAACATTAGAAGAGAGAGTGGCAAAAAGGGTAATAAAAGAAAAAATAATGACAAAAAATAAAGAAGAAATTTGTGAAGACATGAGAAAAGGGAGTAAGACAAAGGAATCAGTGGAACAAGAAATAGGCCATCAGAGATACCTAGAGGAAATAGAGTTTGAAAGCGCAAAGATTATATTTTTTATTCGAACCAGAATCCTAGAAGTGAAGGAAAATTATAAGAAAAAGTATGAGGCTAACCTTATATGTGACATGTGCCAAGAAGAGAATGAAAATCAGCATCATTTATTTATATGTGAAGCATACGAAGATTTAACAAGCGACATTAAAGGAAAAGAATCAATAACAGAAATACTAAAACAAAATGAATTACAGGTTGTAGCAAATACAGTGGGCAGAATAATGAAACGAAGAGAAGTAATTATGAATATAAGGAGCAACATAGAAATGAACAATAGAGACTGAGAAAAAAAATAAATAAATAAATAAATAAGCCATCTTGTTTAAAGACAAGAACTCCCGGATGGGAGTAGGCGCCAACAACAACAACAACAACAACAACAAACACACCTGTTTTCATGGCTGGTGTGATAAATTCCAATGAAATGGAGAGTTTCCACAAGAGAATTTGGTTGTTGCCGACTCTGTAATGATACAGTATGTGTGATGAAGTGTAATGATAATGTGATAATTGTAATGGTGTGATAAATGTGTAACAAGAAGTTGGGACAGTAAAAAGGGAAATCGGAAACAAATTATTGTTTTTTTTTCCCTTATGCATGCATTTATAGCATTATTCAACTTTATTTTGATGTCCTTGATGGTTATAAACATTTATATACATCTGTGTTAGTTTGGGAATGACTATGAGGCCTTGTAGGGCTAATCCCCACACCTGTTTTATCTCCCCACACCTACATACACACTTGTTTTTATGGCTGGTGTGACAAATCTCATTGAAATGGGGGGTTTCCACAGGAGAATTTGGTTGTTACCAAAATTTTTCTCCCTAATTACCACCAAGGCCTTGTAGGCCTACTCCTCACACTAGTTATCTCCCCACACCTACATACACACCTGTCTTCATGGTATATATAACAGAACACAATGTTGTGCTTTCTTTTCATACGACAAGCTGGTTATTGCCAACCCCCGTACCTATAGGCCTACTCTCCACAGCCTAGTTTATCTCCCCACAGCCTAGTAATCTCCCCACACCTACATACACCTGTTTTCATTGTTGGTGTGACAAAATACTTTGAAATGACCTGTTTCAATAAGAAAAATAAGTAATCAAAATTTTCACGTTTTCGATCGGTTTCGAGGAGTAACTATCATAAACTTTTTTTTTAACTTCTACGCGCGATTGTGCTGTAACAATTAGGCCTACGGGGATACGGATTGTTTTGTCAGGTGTGTAAATTCTTCCTCTTTGGTCAGAACACAGTCAATTTGCCCTTGGTGAAAGTCGCCAAAACATCCCCGAATTGCGGTTATGGGAGGCACGCTGCCTGAAACAATTGCGGTCTTAAGGGGTTAAATTAGCTTCAGAATATCGACTCCATTCAACTGGACTGGGCCAGTTATCTCGTCATGTTCTTCATAGATTCTGTTGAGAGCCATACCAATGAATAAAATATTCAATAAATCATCAACTGAATGAAGTACACCTAATCAATGAAGACTCGCTACTATTTTTCATATCATTAAAAAGAGGGATTTAAAAACGCACCACAAATTACCACCTAATTAGGATAACGTCAGTTTCCTACAAAGTAATATTTTACTGGAAAAAGATATAATATTGCCTTATTCCCCACCAAACATAATGTTATCATAGGTAATCAGCATGTGTTCTGTAATAATATGTCATGGCTCAAGTATTACTTTATTTAAAAACAAAGTACGATAAATGAGGCACAAACAACCGTCAGATGTGATCAACCTCGATTTCTAGGCAGTGTTTGATACGCCCACCATCGAAGACCACTAGAAAAAAAAAAAAAAAACAGCCAGTCTAACAAATTATGTTCATTGACTTTTGATTGGCCAAAGAATCGCAAGCAACGTGTAGTGATATATTTTTTTTAAATAACAGAACGGAGGAAGGAAAAACAAATGAATAAAAAAAAATCCATACACCAGATTACTGGTGTCCTTTGTTCATAAAATATCTGTAACAGTTAGACTTGAACAGCTTTGGGTTGATATTTGGAGGGAAACAACTCTTGGGAAGCGAATTCCAGAGAGATGCAGTTCGGGGAATGAAAGAATTCTGATAGGCAGAAGTTCTGCAATATGGCTGAGTGACATTCCAGTCATGAGCGCTACCAGATGCCCGTGTAGCACGAGGGAAGGCTAGGAGAGGTGGCACCATGGAGGCAACTTCGTCTGAGCATTTGCCCAAAAAATATCTGTAAAATGATGCAAGGGAGACAACATTCCTTCTTACTTGCAGGGGAGGTAGTTTATATGTAATGGCAGGGTTGTTAATAATTCTAACAGCTTTGTTCTGAATTTTGTCTAGTTGTTTTAATGCAACCTCTCCACATCCATTCCACGAAGGTGAGCAATATTCAAGCTGAGAGCGCACGTCTTTTATTAATTATAGCTAACTGCTCATCAGCGAAGAAGTTACGGACTCTGTACAATAATCCAGATTTCTTTGAGGCGATTTTAGCAAGCGATCTGACATGAGAGGTCCAGTTGAGGGCATTGTTAAGTGAGACGCCAAGAATTTCATTACTTTTGGAGATGGGAATATTAGTAGCACCGAAGGTAATGTACGAATCTGGCAATATCTCTCTACTAGTAAATTGTATATATTTAGTTTTACTGACATTAAAAAAGACAAGCTTGTTTTGTCCCCATTCACTGATCGTAGATAGGTCCTTATTTATGGAGATGGCTGTAATGAGTAAGAGGTGGCAAATCATCAGACTAGTTAGATATAATGAGTGACGTTCCTCAAACATCAGTTCTAGGACCACTGTTTTTCACACAGTGATCTAGAAAATGGGCTAATTTCTAAGATAGCAGATGACAGGAAAATTGGTGGCAAAATAATTATAAAAGCGAACTGTAAATTTATACATAACGAACGTGATGAATTATTAAATGAGCGAAAATGGCAAATGAAATTTAATGGTCAGTCAGGGAAAGTTCTGCATTACCCACTGTTCGGAGCACTGGTGGTCAACGAAGAGTCACGATGCAGCAGCCAGACCCCATGTGTCTGGTAACTGTGAGTGGGAGGAAGGGTGGCCGGGAGTGGGAGGGTTCGGAGAGATGTTCATGTCACAGTATCAGTACACGTCTACTGTCCAAGGTATGCTTCTATGCCATCATTTTGTAATGATCGATAGGAATGATGGTTACAGAGACTGATCTAATAATTTGGACTTACCGTGTCATTCTGTCTAAAGGAAAACGAAAAACATGTTAAGCGCTCATATAGATTTTTTTTACGCACTGCCGTAGACTCCAAGTTCGAAATGAATAATTATCAGAATATTACTGGAAATGTTTGGAGAGTGATATTTACAGTAGGATGACAGAGGATAAATAAATAACCAAATTTATAAGAATTTATATATAATATAGATAGGTAGATAGATAGATGGATAGATACTATAGTGGTTTTCTTTTCGAGGCAACACAAAATATATGTTAAATCGTTACGAATATCTCCTGGGGATACTTCTCATGTTAAAGTCGAGAGAGAATGAAAGCATTCAAACCTCTGTCCGAACCCAGCAAACTTCATAGCTTTCCTTACAATACTAACTCTACAGACATCTACGATTTTTTTTTTTTTTTCATAAAATGCTAGCATCATATTGTCATCTATCCGTACTAAATTAACCCAAACACACCATCCAGGTCATACACTGCAGATCTACACGTTATTTCCAATCTATCACTAACCCTTCTCTGACTCCAGTCCCCTGCCTCCCCCAGCTTCACACTCACAGTTACCAGACACATGAGGTCTGGCTGCAACTGACTTCACATTCACCTGTCTCACGCCAGTGCCTCGGGAGGTGGGTAATGCAGAACTTTCCCTGACTGTACATATATTTTAGGTAATGTAATTCGAGGACAAATAATATAATATACCCTAGTGACAGACGTAAATGACAAGAAAGAATTAGGAGTTACTGCAAGCAATGACCTTAAAAGCGCTGACCCTTGTAATGTTGCCAGTAACAAGGCAAACAAGGTGTTTAGCTTCATCGCAAGGAACTTTTTCATAAGATACGCAATGTAATCTTTAAGTGTTGCGTGTCGTTAGCTAACCACACCTGAAATAATGTGTAGCACTGGTTACCGAACCTTATTAAGGACGAAGACAAACTCAAGAGAGTGCAATGTGGAATTCCAAATATTATACCATTGTTGCAAAGTTTACTCGACGAAGAGACAACAAATAAATAAATAAACTAATAAATAAATACGTAAACATATAACAAAGATTTCGAAAAGGAAGGATGACCCAATGGAAATCTAATACAAGTTTTGAAATTTATTAACAAAGTCGACGATGTTAAAATAATGTGATAATTTCATCTAAATAGAGAATAATACTGTGACTAGGAATAATGAAATGAATCTAAAAAACAAGAAATGCAACACGAATTGTGGGAAATGGAACAATGGAATTAAGTGCCAGCAACAGCATTTAATGCAAAACCTACTTGCTTGACAACTATTTCGAGACTACATGCAATAACTGAGTGGTGTTTCTTTCCAGACTGAAGTCTATGCTGACGATAGTGAAGAGTTTACCTAAGCATGAAAAAATTTCGGAGATCGTGAATGCTCTTTATTTAACAGAACTGTAGATTACGTTTCATATTGTCTCTCCTACAAACATATCAATGCACATTCTCCCTAAAATCACAGTGTGGTTTTCTTTTTTGTGCCGGTTTTAGTGGATGGTGTGGTGCTTGAGGGATAGGCTTCGTCTTGTCTGTCCTTTTCTCTTAAAGGTGGTTTAGATCTTAATATAATTATTATTATTTATATATTTTTTTAGGGATTATCTATTCATAGGCCGATAGGCCTCATGATGTCTTTACACTTTATCCTTATATACTCTCTTGTCCTAGATCCTGCTGGTCTGCGACCCACCACTGGTGTTTTCATGTCATCACCAAATACTCTTTTGTTAGTGGAGGCTTGTGTGTCTTCTTTAGATCTGCAGCGCACGGCATTGATCATTCGTTGCTGGAACCATGTGAGACGTATGGCAGACTCATATATATATATATATATATATATATATATATATATATATATATATATATATATATATATACATATATATATATATATAATTTCCTGTGGCACCCTCGGGGATGTACAGGGCCTCGATGAACTCACAACACCACATCCTATCTTGTGCTAACTCCTCAAGATCTCCCCAACACTCATCTCCAGCTTCCCGTCTCTATTGTCCTCACCCACGTCTCTTTTGGCCTTCCTCTACCTCTCCTACCAAGTGCCACCCACCCTGGTGTACCTCGTACTATTCCCTGTCTCCTATACATATGTTCTAGCCACTTCCATCGTGAGAGTCTAACATATTCATCGATCGGCTGCACTCCCGTTATTTCTCTAATTCTACTATTTGGTATCCTTTCCCACCACTTAACTCCTAATATTCTTCTAAGTGCTTTATTTTCAAACACCAAGAATTTATTTTCCATAGTCACTGTGCTGTACCATGACTCGTGTCCATAAAGTAAGATACTCCTAACCATTACCTTATAAAGTTTGATTTTTGTATGCACAGAAAAATTGTTATTATTCCAAATATTTTTAAGCATTCCCATTGCCTGAGTAGCCTTCTTTAACCTTTCCTCGAATTCAAAGTTCAAAGAACCATCCTTGGCTAAATAAGTACCTAAATATTTAAACCTATCAACTTGCTTTACAACCATACCTCCAATTACACATTCCTGCGCATTTTCCATATTCATATTGATTATTTCAGTTTTTCCACAATTAATAACCAAACCCACCTTGCGACCTTCACTCACCAAACAGTCCAACACTCTCTGCATCTCTTCTGGCCCATCACAAATCAAAACTATATCATCTGCATAATCTAAATCCAAAATTTTCCTGTTCTCTCCCCAAAGTATACCTGCACCGGTTTCTGTTCCAACGCGTTTCATAATGTAATCAATGACCAATATAAATAGTAAAGGCGATAGAACACCACCTTGAATTACTCTGGACTTGACTTCAAACGAATCACTCAGACAACCATCAACCATCACTTTACAAAATGTGTCCTCATGCATGTTCATAATGACCCTCACAAACTCCTCTGGTATTCCATAATGTCTCATGATCTTCCCCATAGTCTCTCTCGAAACACTATCAAAAGCCTTTTCAAAATCAACAAAACAAAGACTTAACGGTACTCTCACTTCATTAACTTGCTGCATCAAATGCTTAACTATAAAGATCTGATCATTGCAACCACGTCGCTTTCTAAAACCAGCCTGTTCATCCCTCAGAATACCCTCAACCACCAGCTCCAACCTATTTAACAACACTCTACTGAAAACTTTCAAAGCTATCGCTGACAAAGAGATTCCCCTCCAATTACCACATTCACTCAGGTCTCCCTTCTTCGGAACTTTAACAATTACACCATTCTTCCAAACTGATGGTAGTAACCCCGTCACCCATATCTTATTGAATAGCTTGGTCAAGATCATTATTAATCTATCCCCCTCCACTTTAAACATTTCCGGAAATAAACCATCCTCCCCTGGTGCCTTATTATTCTTTAACTGTTTTACTGCTTTCTCCACTTCTGCAAGCCTCAACTTTCCTGTTTCTATATTTAAATCTTCCTGAGCAGACGGTATATCCTCTTCTGGTGGTATTGGTCTATTAAGAACTGTCTCAAAATGCTCTTTCCATCTATTTTTAATATCTCCATCTTTGGTCAATAAATTTCCTTCCCTGTCTCTAACTGGTATTTCCTTGCGTTTACCTGCATTACCACTCAGTTCTCTAATCGATTCATATGCTTTTCTTTGACTCTGTCCATCATTTTTGTTTATTAAGATTTCAGTCTCTGCAACCTTTTCATCCACACATCTTCTTTTATCTCTCCTAGCTAACCTTCTTACTTCTGAATTCAAACTCCAGTACGCAGCTCTTGCTAATTCAATCTCTCGTTCATCAACGCATTGCATCTCACTCCTCAGTTTAGCCTCACCTCTCTTTTTTATCATATCCCACGTTTCCTCTGATATCCATTTCTTTCTCCTGAATCTATGTCTCCTTCCAATCGTACATTCAGCAGTCTCATGCAAAACTTTGTTCACATCCTCAAACATCTCATCTACACTTCTCTCCCCCTCTTCCAACGTTTCCAACACCAAAAACCTATTTCTGCATTCTAATCTGAATTCCTCCTTTTCTTCTCCTTCCCTTCAAAGCTTAACAATATCGTATCTACCAACACCAGATTTTTCCTTCTTCTGATTTTTAAGTTTAAACCTTATTTTTGCAATGCTGAGTTGATGGTCACTACCAATATCCGCTCCCCGTTTATATATATATATATATATATATATATATATATATATATATATATATATATATATATATATATATATATATATATATATATATATATATATATATATATATATATACAGTATATATATTTTGCCACATTCTTTTTTTTTTTTTAACTATGACCCTCATCCTTGTACTCCATATCCCTATGGGTACAGGGTCAGGCAGAATATGGAGGACTTAGGTCTCTCTGCAAAGCCCTTCTGCCCCGTCTGTCTCCCAGGGATTGTTCCATGGTTTCTTCCATGGGTGCAGGTCTGCCGAGATTTTGAAGGAACCAAGTTTTCTGCCTGTTCTGAAACTCATGTTTTTTTTCCTTTTTTGTAAATATTCGTCCATTCATAGAGGCTCCGTCCCTGTACTCACACACACACACACACACAGACACACACACACACACACACACACACACACACACACACACACACACACACACACACAGATAGATAGATAGATAGTTTATTGACCACAGCAATTACAGAGTTTGTTTTACAAAAATCATATAGTATACAAAATCATTTGAACAAAGTATAAATTAAGTAATTTTCTTACAAAAAAACTGCAGTCCAATATAAGTATCATTCTAAGATAATCATAAATATAAGTATCACTAGCATTCGGCTTCTTCTATTCTTATGTGTACACAATTATCCCTTATTTATGCACATAAAATCATGATAATAGTCTTATACTCAATATGTTTGGCTATTCATATTCAGTACTTAAGTAATATACTCCTACATTATAATTATTACAAGTCATATTCAGATAAAATGTCATGAATTATTTTACATTCTACTTCGGGTGTAAAACGACCGGAAAACAAGTCATCAATCGTGGTAAAGTCATATTGTGTCCTAATGTGCTGTGTGAGTGTACAATGTTGTACTACATGAGACTCAGTTTGCACCTGACCACACTGGTACAACCGTTCAGCCAGAGGTAGTCTGCCTCGCCCCCTTCTGTCCCAACGACCTGTTTCACAGGCCAAACTATGACCACTGATTCGGAAGCGGGTGAACGATAATCTGTGTTTTTCATTCACTGAGTTTCTCTCTGTATATACACGGTGCAACAAAAAATTAGGGTTTATATCTTTGTACGTCACTCGTCGAGATGATTCACTTTCCATAATTGATACAATAAGATTTTGTCTACATTGTTCTAAACTTGTCACTTGGTCATTTTTATAATTTCTAAGTAATCTTGATGTTACTATGTTATAATTCAGTGTCGTATTTATTGCAAACATGAGCGGATCGTCACCCATCTCGGACCTCGATTGCCATATCTTATTAAAGAATGTATGTTGCTTATATTTTACTAATTGTTGTAAAGATGGAAATCCTGCTTCAATACAGCAAACATCATTACAAGTTGATTTTCGTACACCAAGTAATTCTTTCAGGCACCAATTATACAATTTAATTATAGGCTTGAGGTCCGCGGTGAGCCACGACTCACAACCATATAACAGTGATGACATTAACGCTGCTTCGAACACTCGTCGTTTTACCATGAATGGGATATCAATATTTTTCTTTATAAAGTTCACAAATTTAAGGACATGTGGCATCTTTGAGACAGCATGTAGTTTTACGGCAGAGGATACCAAACCATCACCAGTAAACAAACAACCCAAATACACATATTTATCACACCACTTCACTGATAAACTACCTACATCTATTGGTTCACCGTCGTCTTTATTTCCGTTAATCACAAAAAATTTAGTTTTTGATTCATTTATTTTCATGCCGTATTGAGAACAATAATCTTGGAGAATATTAATCTTGGAGAATATTAATCTTTGATACCATATTTTCTCGTGTTGTGGCTAGAAGTACAGTGTCGTCCATTAACACTAGGGTGTGTACCCACGATAAAAATCCGTCTACTCCTGATCCGTTCTTAATCATTTTTATTAAATCATTTACAAAAATTATAAAGAGTAGGCATGATGTTGGCGATCCTTGGCGCACTCCTAAAGATACTGTGACCAAAACGGAGCCAATAATGCTCTGTGTAACTGAGTACATAGCAACCAGGGCCGCCAACATCACCGCTCCACAACCTAACCTACGTAAAACACTAAATAAAACTTCTCTTGGGACAAGGTCATAGGCCTGAGAATAATCTATGAAAGTCACATACAGTTTGAACTTTTTTCTCTTTGCTAAATCGCACAATAATCTTAAACAAACAACATGGTCCATACACCCTCTTTTCTCTTGTGCACCAGCTTGCTCTCTATAAGGTACGAACCAACGTTTCAGACGTGAACACAAGACCATATCATAAAGCTTCGACATACTGTTCATTACACTAATTCCTCTATAATTCTTAGGTAATGACCTATCGCCTTTTTTGAAAATTGTGAACATTTTTGTTTTCGCCCACTGAGTTGGATAGTTACCCGAATTAAATATATTATTAAATAGTGTAGTCAACAGTAATAGCCATGATACAGGTAAGATTCGGAATAGTCCAGGAGTCAAACCATCTAGTCCACATGCCTTATTTGGATTCATATTTTGAGCTTCTCTCACTACTTCATCCACGGTTATTGGGTCATCCAGTATTGGTATTGTGACGTCACCTATAATGTTGGGCAACTGTTGGTTGGTTGGGGGGTTTAATGAGCTTTCAATAAACAATTTAAATTCATTATCACTTGGCTTATTAATAGGTCTTTTACCTAGTTCATCTGTCGGTTCATATTCGCCCTTCCATCCAACAGCTCTCCAGATTCTTGAATCATCTTTATCATTCAATAGTCTATCCCATCTAGATACATTATTGTCATTTACCTCCTCTTGGGTTACACATCTGGCACTTCCTACACAATTATATAATATGTCTGTTACTTGTGTTACACACACACACACACACCTTGAAAGCCTCCTGCTGTTTCTTAATTGTTTCAATTCCGCTCATCCCCATCTCCTTGCCGCTCTTAAGCGGCTTGTCCTGATTCGGCGACGAGATAATCTGGTCCAATTTTGTTGAGTTCCTGTCCTGGTTGGTGCGGAGAGCAATGATAGGGCCGATGCATTAGCTAAAGCCGTGTCTTCTTGCCGACCCCCTGCCAACTACCAACTTATTGCTACAGATATGACACCCTCCACGCAGTCTGACAATCATAGCTGTTGGCAAAGACGGTGAGATGCAGTTGTGTAAACTAAATTAAAGATTTATGGGATGGTGGTTTCATCGAGGGTACTCCCCTCCATGCCTCCACAATAAGAGGTGGCTGTTGACCGGCTACGCATGGGACACGAGGCTTTATTCACGGGTTCCTAATTTTGGTTTGGCTCGGCCGTATTGTGATGATTATCTGATAACCCTTACTGTCCGTCACTTGCTTGTTGAGTGTTCTAGTCTGGGGGATCTCTGTAAGAGGTTTCTCCATGGGCATGGTGGGACAACTGGTAATTATTGTCTGTCTTCCGTGCGCAGAGCAACCTACGGCTACCTGGCTGACATTTTAATATTCGAATGGAGGAGGGCCTCCTCCATTTTCTATCTTATTTTTTTATATTTTAAAATTCTTTGTGTTACAATAATTGAAGACAGAGGTTCATTTAATTTTTAGTACGCAGTATTATATTTCGGCGTCATATGATCGAGTTCTTGTGGAACAAAATTATAATTTAATTATTCAGTTAAATTCAGTACTCTGTCTGTCTGTCTGTCTGTCTCAGTGTGTGTGTGTGTGTGTGTGTGTGTGTGTGTGTGTGTGTGTGTGTGTGTGTGTGTGTGTGTGTGTGTGTGTGTGTGTGTGTGTAAACCATATAGTGACCTTATGTTGCTGCACAAATCCTTGTGCCACAGCAATAGATAAACAAGATACATTTTGTGACATGCATCTATATCCCTCACATTCTCAGATAAACTGGGATGAAAATGAGATGGCTGTGTTACCATCATTTTCAACTATTTTATACCTCATATCCAACATACCCTGCACATGCGACGATGTCCACTTTTGTGTCGTGTGGGGATGGTGTGCTTGTTTAACTTTGACATTATGCTGACTGTATAATGGGATGTTGTCGTTTGCGTCGCAGCAGTGCAACATCAGCACAACTTGACCTTGTTGCGATCCTAGCGACAACAACCCTGCACATAGTCTGTGGAATCTGTAGGTCAAGCAAGCACACCTCCTTCACACTTCATATATATATATATATATATATATATATATATATATATATATATATATATATATATATATATATATATATATATATATATATATATGACTGCTTATGCGTAACATGTGTTGAATATACGGTACAAAACAGTATAAAATAAAAGAAAAACATTCGGGAGCAGAATGATAATCGCCCGCCAGAAAATGCCGTTGGCCAGTTCCAAGATTTAGGCCATACCTTGATATCATGAATGTTTCATGTTGATAGTTCAAGCCGTTCATGAGCTATTATGGTGTTAAAGGACGGCGACAAAAACTAGCTGAACTTTGCCAGCCATTTTGGTGACCTTGACCTTGACCCGGAGCGCCTATTTTCGAACTCGGCCAAGATTTTGGATATAGCTTGATACCCTGATAGCTCAAGCCATTCATGAGATATAATGGGAACACACACACACACACACACACACACACACACACACACACACACACACACACACACACACACACACAGGCAGGTAAAACATTATAGCTCCGCCTTGTAAAGGCGGGCGATAATGACGGTAGCGCTGTTTCACCAGATGATCATGCTTGTACTAGAGCGGTAGACAAAAAGCTGGTGACCGGGAAGACCCTCAGGGCAGAAGTTCTGACCAATTATTCCCCCCATCTTAAACCTCTCCCAGTTGACAACCAGCTGAAGCGTCCTGCACGACTGTCTCACAAGCTTGCTTTTAATTCCTGCAATATATGTGGAATTTCTATCAGTTTCCTATTTGTTCACCATCTCCAGTCTTCCTCTAAACCTCTCTCTTTTTTCCTCACTGAAACCCACCTAACATAGAAAGAGAAACTTTTTCAGCACGCATATCAAAACCAATGGTGACTGTCTCTTGCATATGTACAGCAAAGTTAGATGTTCCACTACTCTCTGCATGGAATCTTCTACGTTCAATTAATATTGCAATATGGATATCTTGACAATATCTGACTCCCCCTGCACACACAAATTATATATATATATATATATATATATATATATATATAGATAGATAGATATATATAGAGTAAATATATATATATATATATATATATATATATATATATATATAGAGAGAGAGAGAGAGAGAGAGAGAGAGAGAGAGATCTATATATGAAATATGCTGAAACTCAAGTTATGGAGAAAGTGATGAGTAATGAACGGTGTAGTCTGAATTAATTCAAATCTGACATATACAGATGATTTTGTGCTGCTGATAGATAGTGAACAGGAATTTTGCAAACTGATGTGGAGTTTAGTTCATGTCTGTAAGTATTGTGCCTTGAAAACGAATGAAGATAAGATTATAATAATATCTGCTGATAGAGAAGATAACTCCCAGTGCGATGTCCTGTTAAATAGAGAGACTTGAAATTCCGAATAAATATTTGGGTACAGTGATGGAAAAGCGTGGTAAGTGCACAAAGGAAATAGAAGGTAGGGCGGCAAAGGGAAGAAAAGTAGCTGGTTCTATGATAGCCTTGGTATGAAACAGAAGTCTGGGTGTGACAGCTGGGAGGAAGTTGCTTCTGTTCCTTTTTATTTATCAAACGAACCTGCAAATTTCTAATTCTGTAACTTCGTATTTAGAGGTCGCTACAGTTTTCATCTTTTGTTAACATTATTGCACTACACTATAGACGACGTGAACATTGAACATAAAAGCATAAGTTTTTGTCATTCGTGTTAAAATAAACAGATAGCACATATTCAGGAAATTGATTTCAGCATAGTAAACCCTGTTATTTTTCATTGAAAATGCTATTCAATGTAAGCCTCCAAGGAACAGTAAGGAAATGTCATACTGATGCTGCCTCACGACGGCCAGGATGTAATGTTTCAGTCCCTCGTCCTTCGTGAGGGTCAAGTTGAATTTTGTAACAAAAGAAATTGCTCTTTCAGCTCAGTCATTGACAACTTTCATCTTATAACAGGCCACTTTGAACTATATGTAGATGGGGCTGTCATCCCATTCCTGGAGTATCTTCTGTAAAAGTCGGTCAGCTTCATTTCCATTTGGAAGGAGGGCATCGAAAATGCTCATGGTCTTGGCTGTCACGAACTCACTCAGAGGCTGCCGAGGAGAAAAGTTCTTGCCTTCAAGTCTCTTTTCACCGCTTTTTTCTTTGGAGGCATCTTCAGAGTCTGAACCATTGCATTCTTCTTTGGGAAGTCGATCCGGTTTTCGAAAAAGGCAAAACCGATCATCTCCTACAAAACGTACCAGAGATGACGCTTCCAAGCTTCATGAGCTGTCTTGGCTAGGCATCGCTCAGGCAGGCCACACTAGAGATGGCACATAGAGTGAAGATCGTTTCGGGGAGATATATGACAATCATCGTTTCGTTCCATTTCTTGACATACAGTAGCTGAGTGCAACAAACAGGCAAACACTGTGCATCGCATGCCTTTCGTGAACAGTAAGCTTAAATTGAACCCTCAACAGGTATATCTTGAGAGCGTACATGAATTTCACCACCCACCTGGCTTGGTGGAATGCACCAGGCATTCGGATGTCAACTCAGCCGTCTAGGACTTCACCCAAGAACAGGAATGCTAGAAGTTTTGCTTAATCATTTGTAGGGTGAGATTTCTGCTCCAGTGCTGACTTAAGATACTCGATATCTGATGCCTTTGCCTGAACTAGATCACTACCATAATAGGATCAGTGTGCAAGATCTTCATCTTCTGGGGCTGAAATCCAACAGGCCTTGTCTATGAATTTCCACTGCAACTGGAAACACAAAATGTTCAGTGTTTGGTCCAGATGTTGGTTGTGTGCCTACTTGAAAACGTCAGATAAGACAATCTCTTGAACATTATGTTAACATGCTCCCCACAGCAGCTCTCGATTCAGACCCTGTTGTATCTTCACACATGCTTTCTCACACAGATCAGTGCTTGGAGCAATAGTGTCAGACACTATTCCCGTGATGTAGTCCTCAAAGTCGTGCTCTTGAAGAAGGCTCAGACATGCATCTGCTTGAGCAGTCACAGTGCTACTGGTAACTTTTAGGACACCAAGCAGGATTTTTTGATATTCGCCTGTCACCAGGACAGCAGCACAGTCAACTTTCTCAGCTCGGGTTAGGCCAGGCAGCAGCTTCGTGTCCCAGTGTAAGAGAAGAGGCTCTGTTGGCGGTATGTGTGTGTGTGTGTGTGTGTGTGTGTGTGTTTACTTGGGGGGGGGGCTTCAGCTGCTGTCGTTTCCCAGTTCTTTCCCTGTTCTTAATTCGATTGCGACGTACAGAGGTTCTGGAGAGCATCAGTGCATTCAATTTTTGGCCAGTTACTTTTGCTAAGGCTCCCATCACAAACACTGCTGTCCTGTCTGATATATTTACTCGATCCAATGTCAAAGTCATTATCGGGGAAAGAAAAGTATGGGCATTCTCCTTGACCCTCTTTGGCCTACATGCTGTTCGATGGAGCTTGAGGGTATACACCAGATATCCAACATCTACTTCCAGTGATGAAGAAATAGAGAGGGAATCAATCTTTGATGAATCAACTGTCTGGGCCGTAACTTCCTTGTCTCTATCAGATGTTTTCTTTCTCTCCTGCTCTGTCTCCATCCGCCTGTGTTTCACCACACAGGATTTCTGTAGCAGCTGGTTAACTCCGGCCATTGTCGATTGCTTGTGTTCTTCTTGCTCACTAATTTGGAAAGCCCGGTCTTCCTCATTTGTGATCTGCATCAGGGCATCTCAGTTGGACATGTCAAGCAGTTCTTCAAAGTCTACAAAAAAGATGCCTTCCTTCATCCGACATGACTATGAGTCCTTCACTTAATTACTCTTCAGTTTTCCATACAGCTAGACTAGTCCCAGAAACTTCTTGCAGTTGCAGAAGGTTGAGGTCGGAACACTGGGTGAGCCCCAAATACAAAGAACAGTGTCAATCACTGCAGATGCACTTTCAGACTTGGTTTTCTTCAGGATTATATGGTTGTAAAAGAAATGCCTGACCACTTGACCCTTAGATGATAGTTGACAACCAGTGATCGTCTCTTTAGGATGACCGATTAACCAGACTGTATCCAGATCATCTACAAACAGACACTCAACTTGAAATAGATGAAAGCACGCAAAGTAGGCTGTACAAAACACTACACTACACACACACACACACACACACACACACACACACACACACACACACACACACACACGCGCGCGCGCGCGTGCGCGCAGTTTGTCCTCACGAGTAACCAACACATTATGCATAATTGCTCGTTGGATATCCAGCTGACCTCACAGCGAAACTGCCTAAAGGTATTTGTAAGCTGATGGCCAACCCCTCTTGGACATCCCATAATTTTCTCGAACTGCTTTAGAACCTTCTAGAACATTCCAAAACAAATTAGAACAGGTTCTAACCATCTAGACCCTTCTAGTACGTTCTGCAGTCTACATTTCCCTCAAACTGTCCATACCCTCTTATAAGTTCACGTTTAGAGTGACCCCTGAACTTTGTCAGGTCAGCCTCATTTTTACCCGTCCCCGCTCAGGAGGGGACGGGATTCTTGATATGATGTCTGTCTGTGTTTGTTAACAACTTTGAGCAAAACTACAGGAGTAATTTGGACTAAAATTACAGGGATGATGGGCTATGATTTTCTGATCCCCTGAATAAATTTTGGGCCAAACTGGGCCAAAGCCCAGGCCGTAAGCCAAAAAAATTGTAAATAAAAATATGGGTATAAAATAGTTTTTTCGCCATAACTCCTTTCAAATTCGTCATATCGACATGAAATCAAAACCTAAAGGTTCATCTAACAAATCTGCATCCTATAACATGCCTCATTAAATCAGGGGGGGTCATACTCCAGTTAGCGGTGAAGGGGTCAATATCAGGTGGGTTGGGCCTAAAATTTCAAATGGGTATAAAATTGTCAGTTTTCATCCTATTTACTCCAAATTTGATATGTGACATCTTTGACTAGATATCCTGTTGTGTTTGTACGTCAGCACTAATATGACTACCGGGGACGGGGGACTCCAGCATGTTGAATAAGGTCATTTGGATCTGCACTCTGCTTCGGTCAAGTTCCTAAGCTAATACTGACTTCGTGCTCCAAAATTAGCATACCTGTACGGTTTGTATAATAATTTTATGATTTTATTAATAACATGAATTAACACTGGTTAAGAGAGAAGAGAGAATGAAAGGTATGGAAACTGAGGTAATGACACTGAGGTGGTGATTTTAATGGTGATGATGATGATGATGGTGATAGTGATAGTTGTGATCATGGTGATGATGATGACGATGATGGTATTTTTTTGTGATTGTATTGTCCTACACAGCCTTATTTGTCTGGAAAAATATATGTGAAAAAAGAAATTGGTAGAAGCTGACTTAGCTATGGTATGATCGTGATGACGATAATGATGAATTATACTGACAGTATTGAGAATGGCAGTGATGAACAGCAGTAGTTTTTGACCACCATCATTATGGAAAAGAAAAGACTGATACAATAATGAATTCCGATATATGTTATTTCATATACCCTGCTTTTCAAGTTTTAAGTACTGAAGTGATAAACTGGTAAATAATCGGTAACAGTAGTTGGATCACCAACATTAATGTTACAACGATATGAAAAGCGACAGAAGAGTCAGAAAAGTGTGTGAATCTGTCACAGTTTCCCATCCACTTTAAATGTTTTCTCTTCTGGTAATCATACTCCCTGCATTGTACAAGCTTACGTCACAAAAGATGCGCGGCGAAACAATATGAGCAGACCTTGTCTCATTAGACCTTGGCATGGGATATATCAGTACCCCCGTAAATGTTTGGGTGGGTGAGAGACTTTTGTATGACACAAAAATCAGTCCAGAGTTAGAGCAGTGGACACGTTCTTGAGAAACGTGTGTGTGTGTGGAATATGGAGAGTGGCCATGATAAGAAATAATGTGATTCGTAAAACATGTGAAGTTGGGAAATCTGTGAGCAAGAGTGTTTGTGTGCCTAGATGGCATGGCTATAAGGAAAAATGGTTTATATAAGGACAGTGAAAAGAAAATATGTGATTAAGTTTGAAAGTGGGAGGAGGCATAGTCGGCCACATGTATAGATATGGAATATGTGTGTGTTTGAGAAAAAAAAGGTAGGGAGAATGACGAGGCTAGAAAAGTGAGTCAGGATCAAACTTGTTACAAACGAAATAATGCATGGCAATGGTTTGATGTTGTTGTTTTGCCTGATAGTCATCTTACTGGCTCTGTTTTATAGTTAATTCCGTGTGAAAAAGTGTGCCCATGGAGTGGATGCTGTGATGTGAATGCAATTATGCATCCCTTTTCGTCGAGCATGCTGTTGACCAGTTCTCCAACTATCATATCCTTGCCTTTTATTTGCTTTCTGAACTCTGTTTTACCTGTCCAGGTGGGAAAAAAGGCGGGATGATAATGAATGACGATTCTGTATGGCTGCAATCATTCAGGGAGATTCTTGATATGTTGCTTTCACTTCTTAGTTTTACCCTACAGAATTATCACAGTATCTTTGGCATGTAGATGTTGACGAGCATTAGGGAATACTAAGGAATCTATGACGTTTCATAAGTGATTGTTGATACAGTAGCGTACTGTAAACTCTTCGAGTGACACCCGACATAATCATTAACGTCTTATATTTTATTGATAGTTTCTCAAAGAACAAGTGTTTTCGGAATAATATCTACTGAAATATCAGGTGTACTTTAGTTATAACCAGTGTCCCATGAGCTTCTACAATCAGTATTTCCTATAGATAGATATGTTATCCTTGTGATCAAAGCCATAGTTGAGAAGTTCTTACCCTCTTGGTGTTATTATGTTGGGAAGCAATATACAGAGCCTCGTTAATTAAGAAAGAGACGGAAAGTCATCAGGTATTCAAGAAAGATACATTGTTTTCTGGACAATAGGAATGGAGGCGGTTATAGTCAATGTAATTTGATGAATAAAGTATAGGTATGGTGGTGCTAGTGCACTGATGATTACTTTTAACTACTGTTGGTGCTAGGAGGTGCAGTGCACCTAGGGCAAGAATGGTTTAGGACAGAAATGATACTGGTGGTACTTGTATGCTTGAAGGGATTCAGTGAGAGGTGGCGAGTTGATTAGAAGAAATGCCATGTTTAAAAAAGCTATATGTGTGGAAGACCCCCCTCCTTCACACACACACACACACACACACACACACACACACACACGGGAGCTGCACTCCAGACAGGAGCATCAATGCCCCTATATAATATCAACAACAGCACATGGGTAAAGAAAGTTTGGAGATGGCTTGGCAAACCCAATATTTCGATAGTGGATTGGGCAAGGAAGGTAATGTGATCTTTCCAAGCCAGGTTCCGAAAGAAGATTTCTCAGGGATATTCAGGGATGATAAATGACTGAACTGCGTGTTTTTAAATTGTAAGTGATATTTCTGTGGAAATGAGTTCTTGATACATTAGTTTTAATACACGAATTAGAAATGATAGCAAGTTAGAAATTAGTTGTGCCGTAGCCTCATCTCGTGGCTGTTGTAACAGCTGCTGTGATAGATGCTGAAAGAATTAGGAGGAAATGTGAAGGGCAGAGTTATCAGCGTTTGGGGGGTTGAGGCTAGAAGTTCAGTTCAGCTGATCAAAGATGGATTGAAAGAAGAGAGTTGGTGGCAGGACAAAGAACTGGGGGACACCATTGCTGAGGGCTTAATAAAAAGGAACAATGACCGTCTATAATATCCGTCGTAGAACGACCAGAGAGGAAGTCTGACATGAAGACAGAGACAGAAGGACAGAAACTGTTAAATGACGATCGGGAAATTCTGCAAGACGTGGCCGACAGCCTTTGAGATCTCATATGTGATGGCAAAGGTTTCGCCTGGGTCCCCAAAGAAAGATCTCTATCTATCTATCTATTGCCAGACGCCTCAATCCCGTTTGGGGTGGCCACAAACAAATCGCCTCCAAGTCGCCCTGTCCCCCGCCATTTCACTGCCCTGCTCCCAACTCACACCCTCTCTCTCATATACCTCTCCACCCCATCCCTCCATCTCATCCTTGGCCTCCCCCTCCCTCTTCCCCCCTCCACCTCACTCACATACACTCTCTTCGTCAGTCTTTCACCCTCCATCCTCTCCACATGGCCAAACCACCTCAGTGTGTTCCTCATAACGCTTCCTATCACATCCACATCCACACCACAACGCTTCTTTATATCCTCATTCGTCAGCCTGTCTCTCCATGTGACTCCATAGGCTCCTCTTAAATAACTCATTTCCACTGCTTTCACTCTTGACTTGTGTCCTTCCAACAAAGTCCAAGCTTCACTTCCATACGTTAGAGTTGGTATCACAATACTGTCATGTAGTCACTTTTTCACTTCCATGCTCACTTCCCTGTTTCTTATCACTGCTTTCAAAGAACCAGCAACCTTTCTTCCCTGCTGTACCCTTTCAAGCACTTCACCCTCCAAACCTCCATCCTTACTCATCACACTACCCAAGTACCTAAACGTACTCACATTTTCCAATTCCTCACCATCCAACCTCGCTGTACATTCATTGACTTCACCTCTCTCAAAGACCATTACTTTACTCTTCCCTACTTTCACCTTTAGATTCCGTTTCTACACACTCTCCCAAACTCATCCACCAAGCCTTGCAGCTCCCCTTCGTCTTCACTCAACAACACAGTATCATCTGCAAACAACAGTACAGGGAGTTTCCAAACACTATCCTCTCTTACCAGGGCCACTCCAACATCCACTACCCTACCTTGTACCTCTTTTATTACCCCATCCATGTACAGATTGAACAACCATGGAGACATGACACATCCCTGTTTCAACCCAACTTTCAGAGAGAAAAATTCACTTAGTTCACCATCCACACGCACTGCATCCTTCGCACCATCGTACATACTCTTCACAGCATTCAACAACTTCCCATCTACTCCATATATTCTTAACACTTTCCACAATCCTTGTCTATCCACCCTGTCATATGCTTTCTCCAAATCCATGAAAGCCGCATACAACTTCTTTCCCTTCTCTAGAAACTTTTCCACTAAAGATCTAAGAATGAATATCTGATCTACACAACCTCTTCCCTTCCTAAAGCCTCCCTGTTCTTCTCAAACTAATTTCTCTGTTCTTTCCCTAACTCTGTCAATAAGTATCCTACCATACACTTTTCCTATTATACTAAGAAGACAAATGCCCATATGATTACCACACACTTCTTTTTCCCTTTTTCCTTTGTTCAAGGGAATAATTATACCTGACTTCCAATCCTCCGGGACTCTACCTTCCTCCCAGGCCAATCTGCACATCTTCCACATCCATTCTACTACTATCTGTCCCCCATGCTTCAGCATTTCACCACACACTCCATCAATTCCTGGAGCTTTCCCTGATTAAACTTTCTTCATTGCTTCCACAACTTCTATCCTACTGATTTCTTACTGTCTTCTCACCTCCCTCCCTCTCCCTGCCATTCCCCAGCCACTTATACTCGCATTACTATCATCCTCTATGTTCAACAATTCCTTAAAGTGTTCTCTCCATCTGCTCACTTTTTCTCCCTTCTCCACTAGTAATCTACCATTTTTATCTTTCACTCCCCTGCTAACTTCAGTTCCACCTTGTCTTACTCTTTTCACATCTTTCCAGATCATTTTCTTACTGCCCCTCCACTTTACACTCAAATTCCTTCCAAATTCCTCATCCACTCTCTTCTTACTCTCTCTTACTAATCTGCTCACTTTCCTCTTTCTACATATAACTCTCTCTTCCGCCTCTCAACTTCTTTCACGCCCCTATTTCTCATCCATTCATTGTATGCTTTCTTCTTTTGTGCCACAACCTGTCTCACCTCTTCAGTCCACCACGCTGTTCCTTGCACCCCCCTCCGTCTTCTCTTCCTTCCACACACCACATCACACGCTGCACATATTTCTTCTGTAAATATCCTACACACACCTTCCACGTCTCCCATCTGCTCCAATTCATATTTGCCCAATCGCTCCTCCACTTCTCTCTTATATTCTGCCTTTTTCTCATCCTCTTGTAACCTTTCCACTCTCCTTGCAACTACTCCTTCCTCTTGTCTTTCCCTACTTCTATTCTTCCATCTTACTTGAATCCTAATTCTGGCCACCACCAAGTAGTGGTCAGAAAGTCCACTCCCCCAACCTCTATAAGCTCTTGCATCCATTACACATCTTCGCATCCTGTCATCCACACACACATAATCAATCATTGCCTTCCTTTCATTCAGTTCACCACCCACCCTTCACATCACTCGCCATGTATACCTGTGGATCATTTTATGCCTGAAGAGGGTATTGGCTATCACCAACCCCCACCCAGCACAAATGTCCACTAACGCACTCCCATTCTCATCTATCTCAGCAGGCACACCCCACTCACCAACTATTCCATCCACCTTCACATTCCCAACTTTACCATTCATATCACCGATCAAAAACACTCTCCCATTCCTTCCAAACTTTTCCATGCACACTTCTGCATTTGTCCAGACCTCTTTCTCACTCTTCTAGCACGCTCTTGCGTTGGCGCATACACACACACAATCGCCCACATTTGTATTCCAGCTTTCAACTTTACCCACACAATCCTTGACCCAACTGATCCATACTGTCTTATGCTCTTCTTCCATCTTTTACTCACAACTATACATACTCCTTCCTTTGCCCTCTCATCTCACCTACTCCTGCACATATACCCCATCCATACTCCGATTCTCTCACACTTTCTCCTCTCCATTTTGTTTCAGTTATTCCACATACATCCACTTTCACACCCTCAAGCAACTGGACAATCTCTCTTTCACCTCATCATTCGCTCCTCTTACATTCCATGTACCCATTACCAAGTCCTTTGTCCGGTCCTGGGTCGTCATCGTTTGGTCAGTCCTTGTCCGAGGCTTCTTGTTTGTTTTTTTAGTTAGTTGTTTACCGGGGAGGGGCACTAACCCTCCGCCAACCCTTTTAGTCGCCTTTTACGACTAAGGTGAGAAAATCGTTAATGGGCGTCCCTGGCAGAATCCATACTTGATCAGTTTGACTGAGAATTGAATGGATAAAACTGAATGTAGGTGAACAAGTTTGAGAGATTATATGCGCGAAAGATCAAACAAAGGGTTGAGCGACTAGAGTGAAAGAGGACTTACTGTGGGATGTAGAAGCACATCTGGATGAGCTTCAGAAGACCTATACGAGAGAGTGTTCTGATTGGAAATATGAATGTAAAAGTGGAAAGAGCCAGAATAAATGAGGTGACAGGATCGTGAGGTGTATATGCTGAAGTGGATGGAAACGGTAGTGCCCTAGTGGACGTTAATACAGAGAAGGGATCGGTAGCAGCTCATTCTTTTATTCAGGCAAAAGATGATCCACAAATATACATGATGACTGATAAGGAGGACGAAAAGTGAGGTGAATGAGCGTAAGGCAGTGACTGATTGTGTGTGTGTGGCTGACCCAATGACAAATTTTGTGTTTTATACTAGAGTGGACAGAGGTTTTGGGGAGTAGATTGTCTGATATCTACACAGTTGTATCAAGACAGGTGCTAGAAAGGTCGGTGTAAAATTGACAAGAGAGAACAGGAAAAAGCTGTATTAATAACGAGAACAAAACTGTTCCAGAAAGAGGAGGAACAGATGCAGTGTAAGAGAGAAATGGAGACGCGACTGATCAGATATTATCTGAAGCAGATGGAGAGTGTGGACTGTGGGTGTACTAAGTTCACAGAGGAGATGTGTGCAAAGTGTGAGGCAGGGTGCAGGTGAAGAGAAGACGAAATGGGTCGAAACGAACAGTGTGCTGGAGTAAAGACGTGAACGGATATGTTGATGAGAAGTAGATAGCACAAAGCAACTGGATGAGAGATACTAATGGAAAGAGTGGAGACAGAAGCAGAGTTACATATGGAAAAGAGGACAAAGGTGATAAACCAAGTAAGAGAATGTGAGCAAAGAGCGAAACAGGGATATGAGAGAATGAGGAATGCGAAATTGGAGTTGTGTAAAAGAAAGTCTGTTTGAAGTGGGTCAAGAAAGTAAGATAGAGTGACATGTAACAGCAGGCAAATGAAATATAAGTGGTGAAATGCTAATGGACAGGACAGGGAAACTGACTGGATGGAGAGAGCATTAAAGGAAGTGCTGCATATAGAACGCGAAAGAACTGACAGAGTATTTGATTGGGGAATGTCTGGGAGAAGAGAAGCAGAACGGGAAGACGGGACTAGTAAGAGGGAAATGTGTGAGGAGCTGAAGTTCGTCAAAATGGGGAAAACATCAGGAACTAATGAAGTGTGTGGCAGAAGGCTGAAATGCAACGGAAGAACAGTGACTGAGTGGATATGAATGATGTGCAGATTACCCTGGGAGAATGGTGAAGTTCCAGAGGAGTGAAGGTCAGACATAGTAGCTCCCCTGTGAGGAGGAAAGGGGAAAATAGAGGAATATTGAAATTGCTCAGGTAATTTTTTCTTCTCAGAGTAACATGGCAGAATGCTAGTTTCGAGCATGAGAGAGAGAGAGAGAGAGAGAGAGAGAGAGAGAGAGAGAGAGAGAGAGAGAGAGAGAGAGGAATTAGGAGGAAAGGAATAAGTGGATTCTAGGAAAGGGAGTGAGTATGTAGACCAGATAATCATTCGAAGATGTTTATTGGAAGTGTTTTCAGAGAAGGGAATGACGTTGTACCTATTCATGACAGAATAGACTGACAAGGTATTGTAATATGTGGTAAATGTATGAAGTGGCCGAGAAACGGTTGAATCTCGTCAAGAGTATGTACGAGAGTGCAAGGGCGGCAGTGCGTGTGATTTCTGAGCCAAATGTGTTCATTAATTTTAAAGTTGGATTGAAGCATGGGCACATTTCCATAGCTATGTAATATATACAAAGATGGTCTTATACAAGAAATAGAAGGCAGGGCAGTGGATGATGGAATCTCCTCAGTGTGAGAGGCTAGGGTTTGACATTACCAGTCATGTTGTTTGCGGATGATGCTGTACTGCTAAGCACTGATGACTGAGAGCTACAAGGCTTAGTTAAATACATCTGCAAATGTGTTTAAGAAAAATAATATAGCAATGTGTAAAGTTGTGTATTTGAGAGGAATGAAGTCACGGAGTGCATTGTGTGGCTGAAGTGTCAAGAAATGGATCATGCGCGTGCTTCCAGATAGTTAGGTAGTGTGTTGAGCAAGGACAGTCATTTAGAGAGTAAAGTGCATTCAGGGGTAAAGTAGGAGAGAATAATTGCAGGTTTACTGAGAGCAATGCTAACGAATATAGAATGAGCATGAAAGTAAACGAATCTGTGCAACGTCACTGTGGTAGTCCTAACTTGTGAATATAAATCCTAGACTCTGTAGGAACGACACAATTTAAGGGGTACAAGGGTGGAAATGAGTTTTTTTAATGGGAGTATTTGGATTCTGTGGACAGAAAAACAGACCAGTTAGGAAGTAACGGAGTACTCTGATGGTGATGTGGATATTATGTAAAGCATTCATTAGGAGAAATATCTTGTACTGAGTAGGATAGTGTATGTGACTATGGTGGAGGGAGAAAGGGTAAGGGCAGAGACATAGGATTGAAAGGCATGTGAGCTGGAGAGAAGACTTTCTGATAACAGAGGATAGGGTGACATGGAGGCGATTCGTTTCTTGTAGCTCCTTTCGGTATTCAGGCGCAAGCCTATAGACACATACGTAAAATTGCCGACAAGTTCTGCATTACGCGGGCATTATATTGGGATCACATCAAACTGGCGTATTTTATTATTTTGGATAAGCAGTACAAGAACACAAAAATTATTGTTTTACAATTACTAGAGGAGCGAGGTAAATAATTCAAAACTACAAAGCATATAGAAAAGCACTTACACACATATAATGTAAAACTTCTGAAAACACAGGGGATAAAAATTGTTTTGCTTAATATAGGAATGGTGAAGCACTATTTGACTAGTTAAAAAGACTCAGAAAATCTTTGAAAATATCATACGAATGGATAAAGTAAAATAATAATTAAATGAATGAGAGTAAAGGATGGGGCGGGAAGAGGGAAAATCGGAAGTAATGGAAGATGGAAGAGAGAAAAAGCAAACGATGAGAGAAGGACACACAGAAAAAATATGAGTAAAGAAAGTATTTTTCAAGAAGGAGAATGTAAGAGATTAAAGATGAGGAGAACAGGAGGAGGAATAAGGAAACATAATGATTATCAACGAGAAGGTTTTCAGATATGTATTACGTCATTAAGTATTAATTTTCAATGTATAAAACACATAACCTCTTCCAGCACTGGGAGTAGCATTGATTAAAACACACACACACACACACACACACACACACACACACACACACACACACACACACACACACACACACACACACCGATTCTTACCACATGCCGTCAAGCAACCCAGAATGCCACTTTTTTTTTGCAAGTGAACGGACAAATAAGCGCCATTCGTCGTCCTGGGAATTATGGCACACCATTTTGGCCTGACAAATTATTTTTTTGGAGAGAGAGAGAGAGAGAGAGAGAGAGAGAGAGAGAGAGAGAGAGAGAGGTAAAGACGTAAGTCATACTAGAAGAACAAGGATGGCGGAGGAGAGGAGGAGGAAGATGAACAAGAGAAAGAAGAGGAGGTAGATGATGAAGAAGAAGCAGAAGGAAAGGAAGAAGAAGAAGAAGAGGATGACAAAGAAGAAGAAGAGGAAAAAGAAAAGGAGGAGGAAGAAGACTAGAGCAGAAGAAGCAAGAAAAAGAGGATTAAGAAGAAGAAGAAGAAGAAAAAGAAGAAGAAGAGGAGGAGGAGGAGGAGGAGGAGGAGGAGGAGGAGGAAGAGGAGGAGAAGGAGAGGAGGAAAAAGAAGAAGCAAAAGAAGAAGAAGAAGAAGAAGAAGAAGAAGATAGCAGACAGGCCAACAGGCAGAAAGAGAGAGAAGGATGCAATTTATGTGTAAGAAGACGTAGCCGAGGGGTGTAATTATACAGAGAAGGTTATTTGACCACCAATCTCGTAGTTTTAGGTACTTGTAGTGAGATAGGGCACTTGATTATGGATCGTTATGCTCAGCCAGAATTATGTAGTGAGACTTACTGTCAATGAGGTGAGTTACATCACTCTCGGGTTACAAGGATTATTGCACAAAGTTATAAAAGATATGAGCTACAGTTTAGTAGAGCGTGATAGTAACGTTGGACCTTCTCACCAGCCTTCTCACCCCTTTCTCTCTCTAACCCCCTTCTGATCTGAAGGGAATTTCTCCGACATTATATAAATCGTGGGGAGGATGTGTATGGTAAATTTCCTATCACGTGTACTAACTGGCTAGGGCTGGTTACTCCACGTGTTTTGGATACGTCATGAAATTCTTGTTCGTCTGGCCTACGGGGAAGTTTGAGATACATCGTATGGTTAAAGACTCTTGATGGTCTGGGACAACAAGGGTTGTGGATATACATTGTGTGAATTGACATTCCTGGTTCGTCTAGGCAAGGGAATGTGTTCTTTAACTCTTCTTGTAGGACTCAGACATAACTACCTGTTCTACATATTGTTAGCTATAGCTATATACAGTAGTTACATATAGTATTGTGTTATTTTATGCCTACATATCGCTCGGTCACGCGAAACTGGCGTACCATCGAGAGTAAATAGTCATGACATATTAATGGATACTAGATACACATTACAGTCAATTTGTAAGTGAAATACATAATATTGTGAAGGTTACATAATTGGGATGATGTAGTTATTATAGTTATGAAATTGTACATGTATAATATAACAGCAATATTAAAATAATACAATGGCAAGTCTACTGTAGTCAATTATACAATATACATGAGAAGGACTTGCTATATGTATATATATATATATATATATATATATATATATATATATATATATATACAGAGAGAGAGAGAGAGAGAGATAACAGTATAATTAAAATAAGCCTATATTATTGGTAACCCATATTTTATTATTTTAGATTAAATATATAGACAGTATTTACAATATTTATTCAGTTTTGTCTGACTTGTACAGAACAGTTCTTAAACACTGATTCCAGGTTAGCAATCCTTGCTTGCATTCTGTGCATGTCCAAAATTAATAGAGAAAATATGATGGAGAAAATTACAAAGATTACTGGAGCTGGGCTGTATACATAATACGGGTTAAACGTAATCCTACTGTATTCTTCCCAAGGTTGTATTGTCTGATTTATTAATTGCATGGTTTCATATTTGGGTGAAGTCAACTTAATGTGTGCACTTACATTTTTCATCCTAGGCAGTAGCTGGAAGTATCTGTGTGTGTGGTTGAGAATGGCATAACGGTTTTTAGTGGGCAAGGTGGCTAGTGTAGGTGTCAGGACTGCACAGTAATCTGGTGAGATGTATAAACCAGATGCTGATGTATGAGCTGGAGGTGTGTCTGGGCAAGTCACAAAAACTGATGTATTTTGAGTGAAATAGAAGAACTGTGAATGTCCAATGCGTTGATGGTGGATGAGTTTATCTGGAGCAAATGTGAAGTTGTAATGATGAGGGATGTCATGATCTTTTATGATGGCCATTTTACAAGGGACTGTCTCAGCTGGCTGAAACGTGAAGCTGTACGCAGGAAAAAGGTGAAATGCATGTAATGATGTGCGACATTTGTGTTCAATTGTTGTTTCACTAGTGAAAGTGACAGCGTCCTGTTTCTTGGAGACATGATGACTTCTGTTTTGATGCTGATGGTGACTAATGAGTCATCTTTCTTAGATGGAAAAGGGTGTATTTGACAGACTGTGAAAAAATCATCCGTTACGAATGGTACATGAACTACTATTGATGTTGTTCTGAGTGTTGCTTCCAAATATGGATAATATAACATCAGATTTTTTCCCTCAAACAAAGGTTTCAATCCATGCTTATGTATGCCTTGACTAATTATTTGCTAGAGCTTGTGAATAGGTATTAAATTAATGGTGATCCTTCCGTTACCAGCATTAGCAGTTCCTTTCATGAAGGCCTGGTACTGAGCTCTAGTATTGTCTAACTGTGGTATTATTACATCAATATGTTCTATGATCACAGAGAGGTGTTGGAATAGTGTATTGTTACCCTATAGTGCATTTACTTTCTCCACAATTCCTAGAGTTGATGCTTCTGCCTTCCTTAGTTTCTTTACAATCGTCAGCATTAAGGTGTTCTGAGTATCAGCTATCTTATGTTGGTATGAGAGAATTTGTGCTATTTTGTTAAATTTGTTATTTATTTCCTCTACATCATTTTCTGTAGCTAGTCCAAAAATGTTGCCTAAAATTGCTCCATTTAGGTGGAACAAACCGCGTCTGTTTCGTGTTTTTGTGATGTCGTTTCTTGTCTCCAGTGTGTTACTCCCAGCTGATGGGATATCTAGGATCATGGTGATCATCACGTGCTTAGTCTGTTGTAGCTTCCAGTCAGTTAATTTAATTAATTCAGCTACTTCCTGTGTGGGGTAATCATGTGAAGAAGGGTGTTTTAATACAGCTTCTAGAGTTCTAAGTGGTCCTGATATTTTCTGTAACATTCTTGGTATGTCTTCCAGAATGTCCAAACTAACTTCGGTACTTATTATGTCCTGCATTATTGCTGTTGAGGCTGTTGGGGCTATCAGGCAACCCTGTCGGACAACATGTTGAGGATGTGAGTGAGGTGATCCTCTTGATATCAACAGGAACATGATCCATGGAGTTATTCGCCTCATCTTTACCTACCGAAAGAACAACTGTATTAAAGATCTAATCCACTGTTGTTAGCAAGTTATGCTAAGGGTGATGATAGTCTATCTATCTATCTATCTATAGCCCGACGCCCTAATCCCGCAAAGGGTGGCCGCAGACAAAACGCCTCCAAGTCACTCTGTCACCCACCATTTGACTACCCTCCCCCCAACTCACCCCCCCCTCCCTCATATACCTCTCAACTCCATCCCTCCACCTCATCCTCGGTCTACCCCTCCCTCTCCCTCCCTCCACCTCACCTACATACACCTTCTTAGTCAGTCTTTCATTCTCCATTCTCTCCACATGTCCAAACCACCTCAGTGTATTTCTCCTAATCTTCTCAACCACATCCACATCTACCCCACAACGTTCCTTCACTTCTTCATTCGTCAATCTGTCCCTCCACGTCACTCCACATGCTCCTCTCAAGTAACTCATTTCCACTGCTCTCACTCTTGACTTGTTCCCCTCTTGCAAGGTCCACGCCTTGCTTCCATACGTCAGGGTAGGGATCACAATACTATCATGCAGCGACTTCTTAACTTCCATACTCACCTCCCTATTTCTCATCACTGCTTTCAGTGATGATAGTGATAATGAAAAATACAGATATCTTGGCTTGTTTAATCCTGTTACTTATAAAAGGTGTCTAAATCGATTCCTAAGTCATATAAATGCATTGTTATGGTGAGAGCTGTATTGGTTGCACTTATGTTTGTCTGTAAGGTATGCGACCGCAGTTTGTTCCGATATGTGTTGATTGCTTCAGGCTTGTTTTCACCGTGTGTACTAGGGTTTTCGGTCGTTTCTGGTGTGTTATAGTTGCATGCTAAATTTCTTGAGACCTTTTTTAAGTGATCAATATGTGTTTATTTTTCTTCGTCACTCGATAGTGACTTAATCACTGTCTTATTGTCTCTTCTCTTGATTACCCTGTATGGGCCTTCAAATTTAGGCGACAGTTTGTTATTTCTAGTGTGAGTGAGGCAATAGAGAATATCACCTATGCTGATATTTGATTCTTTTGCCTTCTTATTAAATGATTCTGTCATTTCTTCCTTGGACATTGCTATTTCTTTACCTTTGTGTGTATTTCTTGAAATTCATGTAAGCGAAGTTTAGGATAATCGTCATAATTATATATGGGAATTTGCTCGCCCTCTAACGTCTCGTAAGGGAGACGTTTGTCTGACCCGTAAATGATGAAATGAGGTGTATCTCCTATTGATTTGTTAATTGCATAGTTAAGTGATGTTTCAACTCTGGGGATCCAGTCATCCCAATCTGCGTAATTTTCATCGAGAAGGTGCCGTAATACATCTAAAAAAAAATTTTTCAGCCTTTCCACCAATCTATTGGAAGCTGGATGTTAGGCCAAGATATTAACTTTCTTTATATTGTATTGTTTACATATTTCTTGTAAAATTTCAGATTTAAATTCATCACCATTGTCGCTTATTAGCATCTTTGGTGTGGTGAACCTACAAAGCACACTATCAGTGAATACCCGTGCGACTGTTTCTGCTGTTTTATCCTTAATTGGAACCAAGATCACATATGGAATAAGAAGATGAAGACATACGTGTTAGCAAGCCGGCAGGTATTGAGAGAGAGAGAGAGAGAGAGAGAGGGGGGGCGTAAGGTGTAGTAGAAAAAGAAGACTTTGAACGTTTAACCCTTACACCGCGGGCATGTTTACCAATGTTTTGCGTGTCCCGCGGGGTTATTCGGGCTCCAACAGACTCTCAAAAAATATTTGCCAAAAATCAGTTATTAGTCCTAGAATTTTAAAATTATATATGCTTATAGCACATAACTTCAGCTTTCTCCTGGAATGTTTGCTGAGCCTTCGTCGTTACCGTAGGACTTGTGGAGACCTCTGAAGTTGGGTAACAAAGTCTCCACTTTACACTTCCCGACAACCCGTAATATGATTACCACAGCCAGATATTAACACTATAAACACTATGATTATCAAGTAGTTTGGGATCCATACTCCAAAAAAAAACCCGCTGTGAAAGCAATGAAAATTACGAGCGTGTATGACCTTGCCACTTGCGCTAGTTCGCTCTTGGTACTCTGTCATTTATTATTCATAAAACCCCTCACACTTTATATTTCTATTACTATATAACACTTATATATATCTGGAGTTTTTATCCATAAGTTTCCTTCAGTAGTAGTAGTTTATTGTTACTGGAGTCATTCAATTTTTCATTCAGTAAAATACGTAGAGAGCTACGGATTCACTTTCACTGTTATAACATAAAGTATTTGTACTCATATTCTTATATTACTAATTGCTTACATTACTATTTACATTTTCTATTGTATTTTCAATATTTACCCTTCTATTTTACTTACACTATGTTATTCACTGTCACTTTCAGTAAGATAAAACTATAATACACTGTTCAATCATATGTACTGAACATACATTGCTTTCACTTGCTATTTACACATTATTTACACATTACTCTCCTTTCCCACTTACACTTTTAGAACTGCTTCTGGCTGTGGTAATCAAAGAAGCAGTTAACACAGAGGGGCAATCAGCGCACTGCCAAGAGGTGCGTTTGTGCTCAAGTGTGCATCGGGTGGTATGTGCAACCACCTGGCACCTGCGGATCGCAGCCTTCCTCTTGCCTGTGGCAGGCATTAGCACCAGTCTGTGCCGATCCATATACGCCCTCTGCTCAAGTCGGTCGTGAAGTGTTACTGGATGGCGCCTTGGAGTTGCTGCTGTCACCCTACCATATCTTTCCAGCAGCTGCTGAACACAAGTCCTGGCGAACAACCTCAGGGAGAAAGACTTGGGTGGCTTTACCTTCATCTTGTACAGGATGAAGGCGTTCAGCATCGTCATGTCTATGAGATGCAGAAAAACTTTCCTGTACCACCTAGTATTCTTCCTGAGGCAGTCGATCTCACCAATCATCATGTCGGACTTGTCCACCAGCCACATGTTGATATTGTAGTCTAACACAGCATCAGGTTTCATCACAGGTTCGCCTGTCCTACGGTCGACCTTCCCACTGTCTGTTATTTCCCCCTTATGTACGGTGGTGAGCATGTGCACGACCCTCTTGTCATGCCACCGTATTGCCAGCATCTTCTCAGACTTGCGTAGGTGCACTTCTCCTCGCTGCGAGGTTCCTGCCTCTGGGAATTTAGGAAAGTGGGGACGATTACTTTTGACAGTGCCGCAGGAGCCAATGCCTTGCTCTGAAAGGTATTTGGCAAGTTTCGGTGCTGTATAATAGTTGTCTGTATACAGCACATGATTCCCACCAAAATACTTTTCAAGGAGCACTTTCACTACACAGCCTGAGAAGCCAAGGGGGTGTGTTTTATCCAGATCGACAGTGCTGTCTGAATAAATGACGAAGTCAAGGATGTACCCCGTCTTACAGTTGCACAGTACAAAGAACTTGATTCCAAAGCGATGGCGTTTGTTTGGAATGTACTGTACAAACCGAAGACGTCCTCTGAACAAAACCAAGGATTCGTCAATGACAGCCTTCTGAAAGGGGTGGAAGAATGACATAAACTTATCCTTCATTCTGCTCAGAATCTCCCGGATCTTCCAGATTGGGTCGGTTTGGGAAGATACATCGTTGTCGGCAAAGTACAGGTTTTCCATGATGTTTCGGAAGCGATCTCTGGCCATGTACTTATTGAAGGTGGGTGAGGGTAGTAAGGGATCCATGGACCAGTATTCTTCCAACTCGTGCTTCTTTGAGTGTGGCATAAGAAGCATGAGGGCAAAGAAAACATACAGCTCCTGCACTCCCAGCATGGACCACAGTTGCATCTTGGCTGCACTTGTACCACTTGCAGCACGTTGTGATTCATACCTGTTGGTCTCATCACATATGTGCTGCATGACTTCGTCATCTAGGAAGGCCAAAAGGAAGTCCACACACTCAGCATCATCATCAAGAGTGAAGGCAGGCTGTACTCCTGAGGAACTCTCATCAAAAACTAAATGTTCTGGCACAAAATCGGACCCTTCCGTCCACGCAAAGGCGTCCAGGATTCCCTGTCGTGGCGGTGTAGGATGGGTGAGGGTGATGGGTGGCTGTGAGGGAGATTTACCCCATTCAGGGTCACTCGCACTGACCCTGAGTTGCCGTACAGCACTAGCAACCCTTACTCTAGTAGCAACTCTACTTTTACGAGTCAGGGATTTACCTCTTCCTCTACGGCCTGCCTTCACTCTTGATGCTGGTGGTGACTCCGACGATGAAGACTCCGGAGATAATTCAGCAGAAGAAGAGGAAGAAATGAGTGAAGTGGGGCTTGGGGAACAGGGAGGTGAATCAACTCGGGACTCATGGTGGGCTGGGTCATGCGGGGCCATTGTTCTGGGGCTAACACACCGCCTTTTCACTCCCTTCCCAAATTCCTTCCCTTGCTGCACTAACGGCTCCTTTCCCTTAGAGCTAGGGATAACTTTCGACACTGAAGCACTCGTACTAGCACTTTCTGGCACGATTTCCTCACCCGGCTCATCACACGATTCCCCCGAAGGGTCAAAATCACTATCCATCATCACCATTGACAATTCCGCTAGTTCACGGTCCACTGCAGTCACTTAGTCCTTTCCTGCTTCCCTCACGACTTTTTCTGGGTGTAGAGGTCACGGGGCCCTTTGCAATGGGCGCAGAAGCGGTAGAAATGGCGGGGCGCGAGTACAACATGTTTTGACCACAGCGGAGGACAAGGAACTAAATGCCACGGCTTATCTGAGAAGGCAAGGATTAACAATGACAATGAGGATGACAGCTGCTAACGTACATCCTAATAAATTATTGGTAGAAAATCTCGGCAATACATAAAGAAATAGGTAGTTCCAGGTGAATGTAAATGTCACTTAGGCTTCTCCCTTCCTTTCTGATATATAATTTTATTACAGACATAGATTACAAGGCATAATTCAAAGTGGAAATTACCATGGTAATGTAGCGAATGAATGCATGTGAGGTGTTGTCAGGTGATAATTAGCCAATTCGTGGTGTATACCACTATCACTTACCTTATTTTTTTTTTGGTATATATTATTTTGTATAAGTATAGGGCATAGGGCTTATTTCAATGAATGAAATCTGTGGAAAAATCCGGGGGAGATTTGCTTAGCGCAGCGTGGCCTGGGAGGTGAGAGGACAGGGTAATGGAGGGGAGGTAGGGAGGGGAGTCAGGAAGGGGAGAAAATTGCTAAAATGTCAACAATGGATGGGAGTACAGATGAGATTTGGAGTGCTGACTAGTGTTGGTCATTGGCAGTACTGATAGATGATACAAGCCACCACTTGAAAGCCCGGGATAATTCAAAATAACACAGAATCACAAAAGTGACGCCCCGCGGTATGATCCATTGCGCCCGAGCGTCACGAAAGTGATGCCCCGCGGTTAAGGGATTAAAAGTTTAGTGATGAAGCGAAAGCACCAGACAAATTTGGACACTTGGGCATTAAAGACCAAATGAATATATCCTCTTGTCATTAAGAGAATATACACAGCTCTCTGTTATGCAACTCTTTGCAACAAGAACGATGAGTTTTCGTTTTCTTGTTGATTTTTTTATGACGCAAAATGTTATAAACTGCAAGGTAATCAGTTATAGCACAGACTGCAGTAACTTTGGTGAGTTCCATCATAAGGAGTTCCTTTGAATGTTTTAATGGAGGATGCGGGCATGAACATAGCCATGGACAGTTAACTGATTACTTTGAGATGACTAATACTGTACTCGTAGGTATAGGTTTCTGTTCCATTATACACTGTAGACTTCAGACAATCGCATCATTATATCCAAATAGTTCCCGTTTTCCATATGCTTGTAGCAGATGACGACCGAGGACTGCCAGTATCTATGCTTTTGTCAGAGTTTTTAGTATTTTAGCTTTAACAGATATCAAGGGAGGCAATTTATCTTACCTACTACTGCGGCTCTTTATGACAGTATCAGGTTGTTGCAGCAAGAACCCAAGATAAGGCTTAGTCGTATCTGTTGTGAAGCTTTTCATTGTAAGGAAGCAATTTCAATCTGGAGGGTGAAACGGTAGCCTAAGTTTTATTCCTCTCTTCTTCCATTTTATTGTTACTTACGACACAATATTGTGTTAAAGGCGTCGCGCTGGAGCAAGTTTAGCTTCGAACTGTTGAAAAAAATACGTATTATTGCATAATATTCCAAAGAGAAATATATCCACAATCGAAAACACATGGAACTTAACATGATTACGTTATTCACAGCAACTTTTATGCATTTCAATGACCCAGTCGGATAGCACAGGTTCCTTATGATTTTTTGTTTTTTATGGCAGACTCATTCGGTATAAGGTATGCTTTTAAAATCTTAACTGAATAACCAAGGTCTAGAGGAAGACAGCTCAAAACAACAATGAATGAATACGGTCTACTTCTCTATTATCTGACACCTCACTGTGACCGGAATGACTTGGGCATTCGGCTTGGAAGCTATTTTGACTATACCCTGTATCGGCCCAGGCTACAGAGAAACTCCAGCTTATCGTGTATGCTGTCACACAGTCCTGCCAGTTTTTTCTAGTCGTGGTCTGGCAGCATTTTTAGACAGGCCCTTCCTATGACTCAGTGAGAGAAACGCCTTATATCATCACCACCACCGTCATCATCAACATCATCCTCATCATCATCCTTTCTTTTCTCACCTATGGATTCAGTGGGCTGAATGAATCACACTTCAATTCAGTCACCATTTACTTCCTACAGTAAGAATCCTGGCTCCACCTAACAGACATGAACATTAAGACCTATTGCACCTCATTCCACCTATCAGCTTTAATCAATCTCTAGACCATTACTTCTCCAGGAAAGAACAGGGGTGCCAGTCCCTTCCTATAAACTCCTCTTTACAAAATTGATCCAGACACCTTGATATACTTTGAGCTCTTCGTCCTCGGAACCCATCCATACCTCACTTCCTCACACAGGAAATAAAAAGTGGACGGTGTTATAAAGGCTTTGATAAGACAGAGAAGCCTGGATGTGACGTCTGTGGGGGGCTTCCTTGAAGAAGTTTTAGTGTATACATTAACATAACGGGTGTGAGTCAGTGTTGTAGCATGAAAATGAAAAATCATGGATAAAAGCAGTGGAAATAGGATTAAGTAAAGTGGATGGTGTTTGTAGAGTGGAGAGAATAAAGCATAATATGCTGGATGAAACGTGTTTAAGAAGGAAGTCTGTGAGCATTTGTTTCAACGAAAGTGCGCCTAGACTGTATGGTCATATAGATAGAATCGGTGTGTATAAAGTAGAAAAGTTATATATATATATATATATATATATATATATATATATATATAAAAGTGGGCTTAACGATAGGAAGAGGTGTATATATAAGACAAGATGAAGGTGAAACCCATTACATAACCCTTTTACAAACACGGGTACATAAAACTTGGTTCTGAATGTAATTATATAGACTAAATTGTTTTTCCAGGTAAGGGGATGTGTCTATAATGATGTGGCAGGGGTAAACCAGCTCTGCTGTCGGGTCCTGCTGCGGATGTCACTGATTTCACTGAGCAGTTTACCCTCGTGCGGTGTGGTGCGGTGAGGATCTGTCTCTTCGCCCTTTTGGGGCTAAGATTCAAATGAATGTGTTTGAGTGGATGAGTAAATTGGGAGTGTGTCGTCCTATCTCGGCTACCTCCCTTTCCTTGCTGGAAGCAGCCTAGGTATATAGATAGATAGAAATTGTTTTTCTTGTGATCAGTGTGGCGGAGACATCATTCAGTGAATGTGAACCAAAGTTTATCAGTGTAAGAGGGATGAATATGTAATTGACAGGGTAGTGTTGCAGTCACTGTTAGATGCATTGATTCTCCCAAGGAGTATCATCATGCAATGTTTTCTTTGACAGCTTGACTTTCATTTTATAAATGTTACGTGTTATGGGTTTGTTAGCAGCGAATATTGTTCCGTCCACTCACAGAATAGGTTGAGCATCTCGGCCTTATACAGAACTGGTAAAGTATAAAACATTTGCCCCTACTTCACAATGGTCCTTAAGGCAAACAACCATTATAGGCTTAAAAACTGCAAAATGTAGGTTCCATAACATTCAACTGCCCCATTTCTTTCTCCTTGGTTACAGGTATCTATACTGTACACAGTCATCAAATACTCTTCATTTGGTAAGTCTAATGTTGTTATTCCCCAGACTCTGTCTACTCTGACTCTCTCTTGTCTATCATCTATTTCTTACTGGCTTCATTTTAAAAAATATGATCCCCATGGAGTCAATCTTTATTTTCTCAAGAACTGTGTTATGGTGTTTACACCTTGCCTGGATAATACCCATTGCCTTTGCTGGTCAGACTGCATCTTTCTAGCTGGATATTTGCTTTCATTTTTTTCCTGCCCTGAAAAATGGTCACCATGGACACCCTGTAATCATTGCTCCACTTTTTAAATCTCTTGTATATATATAAAGTCTACCAAGTTCTCCTCAGCAGGAAGACTTTCAGGCTCAGCAGGAAGATTTTGAGGAAGAATTTTCTTCATACCCTTAGCCTGGGTGGGAAAATGGGTTCCATCAGGGGTGCTCCACATTTGAGCTAAAATGCCTGACTTATTATTAGTAATATTCTTTTCATGACTTTGATGAAAACAGTTAATGCATTAGATGTCTCAAAAATCTTTGACACAGTCTGATACAAATTTTTAATTTCCTATGTACCATTCTACAGTTTCTGCTCATTTTTCAGAGACTATATCTTAAGCTTCCTCTTTGATTTTATATGTGTATTGTTGGTGACTGTTGCTCTTTTTCTAAAATTATTAATTGTAGTGTTTTTCCAGTTATTATTATTTCACCTGCTCTCTTACGTGTATTTGTCAGTGATCTGAGCTGTAAATGAACTGTGACTGTATATCCAACCTATTGGTCCTGCCAAGTCTTGTCATCTTTTGCAAAACAAACAGTACATGTGGGTAGCTGCCTTTGGTAATTGACTCATTTTTTCTTTTAGAAAGAACTTTGAAAGAATTCCTGACATCTTGAAGTAAATTTACCACACTGTGAATTTCATATAAGATTACTTCGTTAACCCATAGACTGTGATGGTCCTTCAGGCAGGACAGGCAGCTGTGATGGTCCTTCCAGATGACTGCAGGCAAGGTCTTCTTCTTCTTTTGATTTATTGGCTATTGGCCTTAATGTGGCCATTAAGCCAAACAGTTACATACAGTATACAAACATACTGTATATACATACATACATATATATACACATAGACATATATACTGTATATACGTACATACATATATATACACATAGACATATATACTGTATATACATATACACATACAAATGCACCCACACGCACACAGTCCACAATAAGAGGTATGAGATGGAGCAGAAGCAGTAGGGCAGACAGGCTGTGGCAGAAACTTGATGGCTGAGGCTACAGGGAGGCAATGGCAGAAAAACTGGTTGCTACACTGTCGAGGAATAGGATCCAGAGTCCAAGTCCGAGTCAGGACCAGCGGAAAGATGGGACTTCACGACCCCGAGGGTGTAGGAGATGATACGACACTCCTCGGTGTCGGTAACAGCCTGGAGGGACCCCCGGCTAGTTGAAGGAGAGCAAGGCTTGCCGGAAGTCCCCCTTGATAAATTCCCGCTCGTCAGGCTCTTCTGGTGCCTGGTCCTTGTAATGGCTCAGCTGGTCCTCGAAGATCTCGAGGCCCAACTGTGGAAGGGGATGGAGGTGGAGGCACAGCAGGATACGCTACAGAAAAAACAGGAACTGCAACCTCAGATGACGAGGAGTGTGCGACATCCCCCACCTCCAAGGGCACCTCTGAGAGGGACTGAGAGGCAGACCAGCTGGAGACTGCTTGTCCCGACAGCTGTATCCTCATTGGTGGAGTAGAGGACTGCAGCTGCAGCACCCTCAGGACCAAGGAGGTGGGGGTCGCAGACGGCCCAGGATGACGTCGAGGAGCCCTCCTCCCAGGCCTCCTCTGCACCACGGGTGTGGAGGAAAAAGACTCGGGGATAGAGATGGCAGGTAGCCCGTTGGCCTGGAAGATGACAGGCAATCGCTGGGCAAAAACTGCCAAATCTCCCCTCGAGAAAGTCTTAGCAACCTCCACACACATGGCTATGATGGTAGAGGCAGAGGAGGTAGAGAAGGAGGCAGGAGCAGCTGGCAGAGGCTGACGGCGACGTCTACGATGGGGGAGGGCGTGGAGAGAGCCCCGCACTGCCTGGCCTGCAGGGCCACTGATGAAAGCAGCTGCAGGGCCCTTAGCATCCTCCTCCACCACAAACTCCACCACTCACGAACAGGAACAGAAGGCACAGGGTGGGCTGGGTTGGGGGCCACGATGGAAGACTGGTGGAGGAACATTTCATCCCCTGTATCACGGCGTATCAAGAAGCTGTAGCCCCTCTGGACGTTGTACCACTTCACTTGACCTACGATCTTGGCTGCTATGGTGAGTGGTTGGTGTAGCCGTCCATCTGCTTCCGATCTCAGGTGTTGGATTCCCCTCTATCGTCGGTCAGTTGGTTTTTCCGCTGGAGTGAGCCAGGCAAGTTCATATTTTGCGAACTCATTTAGGTATTACTTTAGAAGTAACCAACGTTACCGATTTTCATTATATTACGTCCCTGAACTATTATAACTAAGACCTACCTCTTAAGCCTAGTTTGAGTTGGGGGAGCGAATTTTGTAGGGGTAGTCATGTAGTGACAGGTTAGGCTAACGCCTAGCAGCGGATGAATGTTGCGCCATATTGGCTGGTGCAGGCGTGTGTACTCGGTCTATGTCGGCTGGATTCGAGCGTACTCGGCTGGAACTTTCGTATGTATGTGAGTTTTAAAAACAGCCAATCAGGCGTTCCCGAGCAACAGGGACTTTTCAAACCAGCCAGTCACAACAGTCGTAAGTAAAACCAGCCAATCACCTTGAAGTATTTGTGGGTGACGCAGGGACGCCCAAGATTTGAAAGTCATAGTCATGGCCTCCGGTGGAGAAGAATGTGTTGTTGATTTCCAAGTTTGTATCGGTTGTAGCAAGGATTACTGGCAGATTATCAAGGACTACCACAGTAATAATGAAGCATCTATTGAACTACTAAGAAAACACGGGGTTTTGCCAAGTGATGTACAGTGTAAAGAGTGTAATTTGCCCTGCAAAGATGGGAAAGGTACTGTAGACATCAGTGGTACTGCAGCCGGTGTTGGAAAAGTCGGAAGAGTAAGGGGAAGATCCAGTGCAAATTCACCGTTTCCGATTATAAAGGAACAATTCTACACCCTTAAAGGTAGGTCCGGTTAGGTTAGGTTGGGTTAGGTTAGGCTGGGTTAGGTTAGGTTGGGTTAGGTTAGGTTGGGTTAGGTTAGGTTAGGTTGAGTTTGGTTAGTTGGGTTGGGTTGGGTTAGGTTAGGTTAGGCTAGGTTGGGTTAGGTTAGGTTGGGTTAGGCTAGGTTGGATTAGGTTTGGTTGGGTTAGGTTAGGTTAGTATAATGCAAAATAGTGTGTTTTTAATTAATCTTGATCTTGATTTGGGCGGATAAGCCCACTTTCGGAATTCTTACTCAAATTTCCAAAGGGGGGGATTTTCCCCCCAAAATGAAGGTCAGAATTAATTAAAACACCCTATTGTGCATTGGAACACAAACAAATTTTCATTAAAAAAACCGTTGGTTACTTCTAAAAATTTACCCTCATTTATTCTTGCCTAACTTCTGATTATACTTGATGAGTGGGTCAGATGGGTCCCCCTCCCCCTCTTCCAAGCTGGCTAAACGTTTTCTATCACTCAGTCATCCACTGGAGAGTCGTGGTGTCCATTTCTCCTAACTACCCTTTTTCGCCCTCCGCCACCCAGCCAAGTGGGAAGGATGCCCAGTGATTCAAGTGGCGCTACCTTCAGCCTTGTGACATCTCTGAGAGTGATGTCAAAATGGAGATGGTGGAAGTGATGAAAAAAAGCTAAAACAAAGTATGTTTAACTATGTACACCTGGGGAAAGTTCCGCCTCATACACCCGCCTGCCAGTTCGGACCTTTATGCGCGAGACAGCCACTAGTGAAGCAGTAGCCAGACACTCAAATGTCTGGTACCACTGTGTGGGAGGGGAGAGAGTTACCAGATATATGAATGTTGGCTACTGATTCGCTGACACTTATCTCACATTTCTGTTTCAAAGTGGTGAGCAAGTGTATAACGCGGAACTTTCCTCGGCTGTACATCAAGTTCTAGGTCAGCCTTTGTATGGGAGAGTGTTTCCATGTCTACCATCATTCCAAATGCTTGCAAGTGATGGGAAAGACTGTAACTGTATGTAAATGTTTAGGTTTACTGTGTGTGAAAATATAAATATGATGCAACAGTGAATAGGTAGATGGTGAATTACAATGCAGATCAATACGAGTGAAAAAAAAAATAAAGTGATCCTCTGAGAGTACTTTTGATCATACCATACCTCCTGACATTTCAGGAAGTAATGTACAGTACATAAATGTAAATACTCAGTTTCAGTATGTAAGAAAATTAGTAGTGTAACCGTGAGTATAAAGACAATTGTGATTGATATTGCAGTGCACTACACACTAGCGAAACTTAAATCTCACTTCGATGTTATTCTAGTTTGTAATATAGTTTTACAAGACCAATGGTAAGCACTTACTGAGAAAGAAAAATACCCTGTAACTGCAGGGGTAGTAATAAGTGGCCGAAAAACAGGTAAATAAGTGAGTATTTTTGGTAGTCTTGTGCTACATTTCCCCTCACTGGAAAGTTAGCATAATAATATTACTTGTGCCTTGTAAGTGACTTAAAGTAATATTTTTTTTTTTGTTTAATGCAAGGAAGAAGGAACCAAAGGCCAGGAGCCCACAAACCGTTCCTTCCAAGAAAAACAAAACCATTACAACAGAGAGCCAATGTAATGATCCATTACCATCGAGATGACTGGACACACTGCTTTTGAAAGACTGGAGATCATAAGAAGTAGGAAATACAGACAGAGACAGTTCCAGAGTTGCCCTGTTGCATAAATGAAGGACTGGGAGTAACGGTTAACTCATGCATTAAAGAGTTGGATCGAAAAGGGATGAGAGTTTGTTGCTAAACGGGTGCTATGCGTCCATCATAGTGGTGGAGGGGTGCTAGCATAGAGTTCAGAGGTGCAGTGACCACTGACGTAGCGGTAAAAAAGAGATAAAGAAGCAACAGTGCGGTGAAGAGACAAAGGTTGAAAGGCACCAGTAAGAGGTGGAGAGTTAATGAGATGAAAAGCCTTTGACTCTACTGTGTTGAGAAGAGCTGTTTATGGGGAGCCTCCCCACAAATGAGACCTGTATTCTACACAGGGGTGAATAAAATTCGCGTATAAAATCAACAACTGAGCAGGGGTAAACAAGGCACGGAGTTGGCTTAGCACATTTAATCTCTTGGAAGCAGTATTTGTAAGAGGAAAAATATGATCTTTCCAAGATAAATCGCGAGAGAATGAAACCTCAAGTATATTTAAGGATGATACAGGATTAAGCTGGATATTATTAAACATTAGTGGGTACTCCTGTGGAAGATTTTGGCGGGTTGATAGTGTAAGAACTGAGTTTCTGACACACTGAAAGTATCAAGAGTATTTTTACCCCAGTCAGAGATACGAGCCAGGTCAGATATTAAATGTGCCATAGGCTCATCCCTTGTTTGTTGAAATAACTGCTGAAATGGATGCTGCAGGAAGCGAGTGGAAAGGTGAAGGTGGAATAATCAGCGTATGATTGAATGGGAGTAGATGTATAGCTTCTAAGGTCATTGATGAATAAAAGGAAGGAAGCTGGTGACAGGACAGAGCCCTGAGGAACACCACAATTGATAGATCTAGAAGAAGAATGGTGGCCGTCTACAACAGCAGCTATAGAACGACCAGAATGGAAGCTAGAGATGAAGGCATAAATAGAAGGATAGAAACCGTAAGAGGGCAGTGTGGAAATTAAAGATTTATGCCAGACTCGATCAAAAGCCTTTGAGATGTCAAGTGATAATATTAAGTGATTTTGGGGGGAATATGGAAAAATCATCAAAAAAATGTATTCCTACTTCATTTACTACTATGATCACATGGTCTCTTTAGTACAAAGTTTAGTACTTGTGACTTTGCTTTGTACAGTAGGCCATGTCCATACCATATAACAGTGCACCAAGTATCGTTTTAATTGAAAATTTTTGAATAACTTATTTTTTTGTGTTCCTCACAAACTTTGTCTTGCACGTGGATTGGCAGCCACTTGCAACAGTGCCTGGCACCTGCCTGGGCATTTGTGACGGGTCACCGTGTTCACCTACTGCAAAAAAACACCTCCTCTTTAACTCACTCTCCCGTCCTCCGTGGATCACCTATGAACTTCCAGTTTCTTTCATACTTTAGTGGAAGGACTGAAGTTTTTGAGACCAAAACTTAAATGCTTGGTTAAGCATAAATAGGTCAAAACATCCCATGAAAACACTCTATATTTTATGTATTTGTTGCATCAGCAACGTTGATCTATCTCTATCTATCTATATACCTAGGCTGCTTCCCCCAAGGAAAGGGAGGTAGCCGAGACAGGACGACTCACTCTCCATTTACTCATCCATTCAAACACATTCATTCGCATCTTAGCCCCAAAGGGGAGAACGGACAGATCCTCACCGCATCACACCGCACAAGGGTCAACTGCGCAATGCAAGCAGTGACATCCACAGCAGGGCCCGACAGCAGAACTGGTTTACCCCTGCCACATCATAACAGACCCACCCCCTTACCCGCACCTGACCTGACTAGCTGATCAGACCAAATGCGGGAGAATATCCCCTCAGGGCTGCGTCATCACTTATTCATTCACAATTTCTCTCCATTTATTTCTGTCACGCACAGCCACTCAACGTTGATGTGGATTAAAAACACACTGATGCAAGTGAAGAGTTAATCAAGTAAGGTATGACTGTAACCATTATCTCAGCATGAGCAGTATGAAAAGATCGTGTATTTTATATAACTTGCATGTTTTCTCTCCTTATATATAACGAATTTTTCAGCCACATCACTTCTCAGTGAAACAAAGTGAGTTAACTGTCAGAAAAAGAGTAATAAAATTTTTATATACCCTGCCACTAATACCACCCTATTCCCTCCCTAGACACCAACACCTCCGCTCACACCAACATTTCTCACAAACACCAACACAACGTTTCTGACAGACTCCAACACCTACCCAAGACACTGACATATTACCCAGAATACACTGATATCTCTCCAAAACGCTTTCCTGCCCTTCATTACTGCTCTTGTTCATATTCGCTCCAATCTCTGTTAACATTTCCATATTGGCCAAAACTTTGTCATAACTTTCTCCACTCCGCTAAACCATCCTTTGACCCTTCATATTCGGCATACCATGTACTGTCAAATTTGTGTCGTGTGACCTTGCAGTCTTATTAGAAAGTAAGTATAAGTGTGTTTTGCATTCTTTCTTCCTTTTTTACCTCACCATTATTTTTAGTCACTGATTTTTACTTGTGCACATTTACATTACCATACTTCTTCCATCGTGCACCATTATTGGCCTTTCCCTATTCTGTTTTCTTTCTCTTGTAGCGGGTTGGGTTTTTTACTACCTAACACAAAGATGTCAAACACTCTGTTGTAGGGTCCATGTTGTATATTTTTGATGTGCTACAGCATACCGTATGTTTCGCCTACAAGGGTGTGTTGTGATTGGACGGTGTGCCGCGTGTGACTTTGCTAGTGACTGAGAGTAGTGAGTTGAATATGTGTTTGAGTGTATGCTTTTATTATTGCTAATCCCTTCTGATAGTTAGCAGTCACTTGACAACCGGTGGTGGACTTAACTACCTGAGGGATTTTAACCGACTTGTCAGCCTGTTAGCCAAAGTTAATCAAGCTTAGGAAGGTTTGGGTGGCCTCAAAACTGCTTTGCATCATGTTGCTTACCTAGGCAGATTAGCAGGCGACCACATGGTTAACTGTATAGTGTAATGTATGTTAGCAATATCGTGTGGAACGATACGTCACTCCCCCTCTCACAAAAAAAAAAAAAAAAAAAACACATTCATAAGAGTAAACAAACAAAAAAAGATTAAATCATTGTAACACATACAATAAAAATGCTAATACGGATACACAGAATAACCGAATATATATGACATACATGTAAGTGGGGACAAAATCGTCACATGAATGGAAAGCAAGAAGAAAGGAGAGAAAATAAGGGAAAAATGTACATCAAAGTCATACAGTCGAGATGCATGCAGTAAGGTTACACTTACCATATCACATACAGTACGATACAGAATATTTTAAATTATCTAAGGCTTGATATTGTGTTAAGGCTTCACTGAACTGGGGGCAGTGTATGGCTCTACCAGAACTTTATGACCACTTGTATAGTTCTGCCCCTGGGTTGGTGGGAGGTGGTGAGGGTGTGTAGTGCAGGGGTTGCTCTTCTCTGGGTTTGAGGAGTATAAAGGTGCTACCATGAATGGGGATGGGAAGGCGGTGGTAGTAAGGGCCCCTGATCGTCGCTCGCTATAGGTAGAGTTGATGGGTGGGAGATGTGTGGTTGTGGGTAGTTGTGCAGGTGCAGGGAGCTGTGTTTGGCTGCGGTGTGTGTGTGTGTGTGTGTGTGTGTGTGTGTGTGTGTGTGTGTGTGTGTAGTTGTGCAGGTGCAGGGAGCTGTGTTGGGCAGCGGTGTGTGTGTGTGTGTGTGTGTGTGTGTGTAGTTGTGCAGGTGCAGGGAGCTGTGTTGGGCTGCGGTGTGTGTGTGTGTGTGTGTGTGGGTGTTTGTGGGTGGTGGTGAGGGAAAGGGGGATAGAGTACGATGAGCAGTTCGTGTGACAGAAAGTGCATGTGGTGCACCGGGATGGTGGAAGGGATTATGTGATTGAGGAATGTGAGGGATAAGGGTGTCTGGGGGTAGATAGGAGAGGTGGCATGTGGATAAGTAGTTCGGTGTGAGTCGGAGAATTTCACTGGGTAAGGGAGGAGGTGGTGATGGGGGTGAAGGAGTGGCAGCAGTTGGAAATGAGGGTGGTGCTAAAAGTCTTACAAAAAATGCTGGGGCTGGGGAGCAGGGGTAAAATGTTGTGGTGTTTGGGGAGGAAGGGGACAGAGGTGGCACATTAGGGGGGGCTTCATGTTGGTGTGGCGGGCTGATGCAAGGGAGGTGTTCTGACTTGATTCTATCAATAAAGATAGTGTCTGGCCGGCCGTTGCTGTCAATCTTAACCCACTTCGGCGTGCATGACAGGACACAGATAGGGCCAGTGTAGGGGCAGCCTAATTGAGAAGAACTGCAACTCAGTCTGGGGCGGAAGATGGGTGTGGTGGTTTGTTGGAGGTGATGGCTGAGTGAGTGGTAGGGCAGTCATTGCATGCTACAAGGCAAAGAGGAAGGAGAAAGATGTTGAGTTGGTGGCATCGAGGATGAACTGCTCTGGTAGGCAGAGGTCTTCACCATAAACTATTTGAGCTAGGATGTTCCAGATGTCTTCTTTCTCTATGGAGTGAAGGGTTAAGGGGACAGTTGAATAGGGCATTCCCCTGCTGAGCTGGGTGTGCTCAGGTCTTAAGTGCCTCCTGTAGTTGCCTGTGGAATCACTCCACCATGTCGGTGCTTTGAGGTTGATAGGTATTAGTGCAGTGTCAAGTCGTGTTTAGGAACTGCATCATAACTTGTCAGGTGTGTGATTCAAACTGTACACCATAGTCTCTAATGATCTTTTGAGGGACACCAAACTTGGCAACCAAACCTGCCATGAAGTAGAAGTTGTGCATTCTGCCTCTTCTGTCCTGCATGGGAATAGCTGCCACCCACCTGGTAAGTTGGTCAGTGCAGGTGAGTATGTATCTACAGTCCCAAGAGGACGGTAGTTATCTGACTATGTCGATGTATACTGTGTGGAAGTGTTGGGTGGGCGTGGGATAGCGTCTAAGGGAGATGACATATAGATGGATTTTTGACATTTGACAGCTTACACATTGACAGGTCCATTGTTCGTTCTGCTTCCTCATACCCAGCCGCACGACCTGTTTGCAGATGAGACGCTGGGTGGCATGAATCCTGGGAGAGTCAAAGTGTAGCTGTAACTAATTGTAGAACCACTGACACAATTGTGGTGGAATGTATGGGCGTGGTTGGCCAAGGATATATTGCACCACAGCATATGCAATGGAGCCACGGATATGGAAATCCTGGGGCTTAAGGTCAGTAGTATTGTATTGTAAGGATATCAATTCCTCATCCATCTCATGTGCGTGTTCAAGGACGGTGTAATTGACAAGCATGGTGAATGGTGGTGCAGATGGGGTGCCATGTGACACCACACTGATTGCTGCCTCCTTGGTCATGCCACGTCAGGCTTTGCCACCTTGCCTTGGAGAAGGGCATTTGCCACAACACTGTCCTGCCCACAGATATGACAGGCTTCTGTAGTGTAGTCTGAAATATATTTCCACACCCACATGGAGAAGCTGTCATTACTTTGAGCCATGGTGCATATCAAGGGCTTGTGATCCATTAATACAGGGAACTCTCTGGCTTTGAGAAAGTGATGGATAGCTTCGTAGATGACCAAGAGTTCCCTCTTAAAGGCACTGGCCTTTCTTTGCACATGCTCTAGGCATCCACTGAAGAAGGCAATAAGGCTGAGGGAGCCATCAACTTCATTTTACAGGACAGCTCCTATAGCAGAGGAAGAAGAGTACATTGTGAGGACAGTAGGGGCATTAGGGGTGGGATGGGCATGGAGTATGAGCTGCGCCAGACGGTCATTGACAGTTGTAACTGTTTCATGAGCTCCCTTCATTTACGTAAGAGGCTTGTTGGATGTTTTGTTTAGACCCTTCAAGAAATCATGAGAGGGGCAAGGAGTCTGGTACCATGGTGAATGAAGCAGTGGTAACAATTAATCATGCCCAGGAGCTCGTGCAGCTTACAGACTGAATGGGGTTGAGAGAAAGCCTTAACCCCTCCGTGGCCGCCGGCGTCGAATGACGTTTAGCCGATAAATGGCCGCCAGCGTCGTTTGAGCGCGGCATATAAAAAGCTGCAAAAATTTTTGGGAAATGAACAAACATTCTGAACGTCTTCACATTGACCTACACTACACTCCCATACACCTCATCTAACAGTTCAGAGCCTGCTGCTGTGATAAGTGGATTTTCGATTTTTACGCCCCTGGCCATGCCTAAACAAGCACAACTACACCCATAATCTCGACCCTGGCAGAACATATCATCTTTGTCCTCTCTCGCAAAACACACACAACCACCTGTTTACGATTATGAAGTAATACAGGCACATACAAAAGACATGATAATAAGTGAAAAGTACATTTTTGTCTTGGTATCTTTACCTGTTTGCTCAGGTTTGCTGTAACGGTTTGGATCATTAGATGCAGTGCAACTTGTAGAAAACTGTGAAAACCTTCGGGAAGTGAACGAAAATCTGGGACATGATACTGACCTTGACTTCACCCTCTCACATATCATCCGTCAGTTCACCACCTGCTGTCGTGACGAGTGGATGTACGATTTTTTCGCTTGTGGCCATGCCTAAAAACACATGGTTACACCCATTATCTCGACCCAGACAGAAAATACAATCTTTTTCCTCCCTTGCAAAACACACACAACCACCCTGTTTACGAGACAGCAATATATGTTGCGAAAATAAGAAGGTAAAATGAGAAAGATGAACGTAAAATGATAGAGAAAGATGAACCTGTTATTACGGAAAAATGACGTTTTCCTCCATCTGTAAACGTATTTATTTCTGCCTTGTATCTGTATTCGTAATAATTTGACTTATTCTTAGGTCTGAAACTGCATTACGATTTATTTTTAGCCATGCTTATGGTGAGGAAGCTCGAAGTTGCGACTCAACTTCCGTATTGCTAATCTGCTAATCGGATCTGACCCTCCACTTTGTTCTCCCGTGGCAGTGTCTAGCCTTGGAAGACGTGCAATTTTCTCATTTAGGACCGAAAATTCAACTCTTTCGCTCCCTTCTCCAACCATGAGCACAACGGTAACGTAAAAAATAACTCGAAACTACCATAAACATATTTTATATCAAAAAGGTGAAAAAGTATTCATAACATTTTTTGTTTTTCCAGCCATTCCTAACAGATTATGTACTGAAATCATTCGATATCATCATATCTCATATATGCACAACATTTCAGCACCATTTGCATTGTTTTGGGAGGTAAAAAAAAAATAACAACACCTGCCCAATTGCGTTGCGGCAGCGCCCCTGGGCGGCGATATCGGTAGCCGATATTTCTGCAACTTCCGCGCTCCATTGCAAGCCACAAAATGTGTCTAGGAAGCTGGGATTTGCACTGTTAGGTGCATCTGAACTTTCTCTTCAATATGGCAAGAAAAAAAAAATCAATTTTCGAAACTTCAAAAAATGGCCCCTGCGTCGGCCTGGCGTTCACCGAGAATTCCAGGTCATCGGCCACGGAGGGGTTAATTGTCAGTGCCTTCTGCAGTAGAGCGATGCCAGTGGTTGATGCACAATCCAAGTGGTCGATACATGATATCTGAGAAAGTCGAGGTTTGGTATTACCAGCACGTACTTGGAGGGAAAGATTTTAAGGCCAAAATCTTGTAGTCTTGAGAAGAGGTGGCGTATGTGTTGTGTGCTCCCCTGTTCAGTTGCTGAGGCAATGTGAATGTCAACAACATAAACTGTGACGAAGTCAAGTCCTCGTACATCCTGGTCCATGTAATGTTAGTAAGTTTAGGCAGCACTGTAGAGGCCGAAGTTCTTCACAAGGTATTTAAAACGGCCGCGTGGTGTGGTGACTGCCATCTTCTGCACATCCTCAGGGGTCACAGATATCTAATGAAATGTGTGCACAAGGTTAGTCTTGGAGAATACATTATGGCCATGATGTTTGGCACAAACGTCTAACACATGGGGTATGGCGTAGTGATCAGGGCAGGTTAATATACTGAGTGCCCTGTAATCCTTACATGCTCGCCACACCCCCTCCATTGTCTTTGGCACCATGTGAAGCGGTGATGGTCAGCAGCTGTTGGAGGGACGGACGATGACGTCTTGGAGAAGTTGGTTGAACACCTTCTTCATCTCCTGCCGGTGCTCAGGTGGGAGGTGGCAGGGCTGGAAAAAAGTGTGGTGGACCAAACGTAATTATTCTGTTCATCACCCCGTGTTTGTGTGTGGTTGGTTGTACAGTAGAGCAGGGGTGGTGAGCTGGGGAAACATCAAGAGCAGGGTACTGTAGATGTGTTATGCATGGCGTGTTCCCATTGCATGGGGTTCCTTTGCTATAATTCTGTGGATGAACCAGCAGCATTTGGTGTCAACCAGAGGGTTGTTTGTGCTTGAAAAATCCATATCGAAGATCGCATTATGTCAGTGACAATGAAGAGCCACGTGACGGTTTTCTACACTCCAAAATGAAGGCGCATTATTTTGTTGCCATAGGGGGCGATCGAGCTTCCATTTGCAGCCAGGAGGTCATACAAGAGATGTTCATTCACCGTGCCATCTGAAGAGACTGAGACAACACTGACAGTAGCCCCTTTGTAGACAAGAAAGTGTGTGGCTGTTGCCTGATCCACCATGAACATCAGCGTATGAGGTGAGAGAGGAGATGAGGTGAGGGAGACGACAGTCATCCTCCACCACCCTACTCATTTCCCGGCCATCCACGGGGGGATGTGCAACATTGTGCTTGCATGCCAAACTGGGGTGGTAATAACAATATGAGGATTGTTTATGAGGAAATCTATCGGCAATGGGTGTTTGGTGTTGGAATGCAGTAAGGATGTGAGATGTATTAGTGAAACATGGAAGTCACCATTGAGTTTCACTGAGGTGGGCAAGCACTTTCACTTACACATCATCACAGTTTGGCAGGACAGACACATTGTTATTAATTCCAACTTGTTGTCTGGCTGAATTAACTGGTGTTTGCTTCACATGAGATGGGTTTTGCACTGTACTGGCAATGCTAGTAATGACAGTGCTGGGTAGGTAATCTGCATTTGGATGGTTCATGTACTGCACTGTCAACAGTACTTACGGTAGTGAGAGCTGCGTATGGTGCAATGACGGGGGATATCATATGAAGGAGGCTGTAGGTGTATGTACCGGCAGCGTACTCAGATTGGTTGTAAAGGCGAGCCGTTATTTGGCTGAATTCATACTGGGTAAGGGAGTCCTGGATCATTGCATGGTGCAGTTCAGTTTTATTGGGCATGCAGTGGATGTGCTGCTGGGGGAGAACTGGGTCTGGGAGGTTGATGCTTGACATTGTGTTTAAGGCTTGCTTGTGAGTGAGTAACACAGAAGGATGTCTGCCATCTGCCCTGATGTTATCCAGCTTCTCAACGTATGTCAGGACTGTTTTACCCAATGAATCAAGAAGGGCGTAATTTATTGCCTCGTATTTTCCTTCTTCTGCGTTGATATATGAAGAGCGAGTGTGGCCACCTCTGACGGGACGGGCAGCAGTAATGCGTGGTATCACTGTAGGTTGGTGAGTTAAGGGTGGTCAAGGCAGGCATCCACAAGAGGCAGCAACTTTGACAGAACCGAGAAGAATGGTGGTAGCAGGAGTGTGCTGTCCATTATATGTGATAGCTTTGAGAGTAACCAGTGTAGCGGATCGGATTTTTCATGCTACCACAGGAATATCATTATAAAACATTCTGCCATAAGATTTAGGTTGTATATTATTGATGCACTACACCGTTCTGTATAGTACAAGGGTATGTTGTGAGAGAGGGGAGTACCATGTTTTGTGACTCAGTGACTGAGAGAGTTGTGAGTTCAATATGTGTTCGAGTCTGTGTTTTGTTATGGATAATCCCTTCTGGGATTTAGCAGTCCCACTACAAGTGGTGTTGGAATTGACTACCTCAGGATAGGCCTTGGTATAACCCACTTGCCAGCCGGTAAGCCAAAATTAATCCGGCTTAGGAGGGATTAGGCAGCTTCATTACTGCTTCCTGTCACGCCACCTGCCTCAGAAGATTACCAGACGACAACGTGGTGTATTGTAGTGTACTGTATGTTAGCAGTATCAGTTGGTACGCAGCACTCTCCTGCATTGCCATATTCTCTCCCTCATAATCCCCCCCACCCCTTCCCTCTCTCTCTCTCTCTCTCTCTCTCTCTCTCTCTCTCTCTCTCTCTCTCTCTCTCTCTCTCTCTCACACACACACACACACACACACACACACACACACACACACACACAGACACACACACACACACACACACAGACACACACACACACACACACACACACAGACACACACACACACACACACACACACACACACACACACACACACACACACCTCACTACCCTATTTCTCCCTCCACTTGCCATCTCATCTCCTCCTACTTCTCTTCCAAGTATCATTTTTCTCTCCCTCGGTAAACACAGGCAGGTTATTGGTTGGCATCAAGAGACGGTAGCAGAAGGGGAGAATGCAGTGGGAGACAGGAAGAAGAGGAAGAGGATGAGAAAGGGGAAGTGGAGAATTAAGGACGGGGGAGTGAAAGCAAAGGCAGAGAAAAAAGGAAGCGGGACAGAAAGGGAAGAGGAAGAGAAGAGAAGTGGGAGAGAGAGGAAGTTAAGGGAAAGGTGAGGGAAATAGAACGGAAAGAGAAAGGTGAGGAAAGAGAATGGGGAGATATATGGAAGGGTTAGAAGAAGGAAAGGGTAAGTAAGGGCAGGGGTAGAGGAAAGGAAGGTGATACACAGGTGGATGGAAAGATAACTGCACTGCAAGGTTGGCGGAGAGAAAAGGAACAATGAGGGAAAAAGCGAGGGAAGAGAAAACAAGAGGGACAGGGAATTGAAAAAAAAAAAAAAAAAAAAAGCGGCAAGAGGAGGGAGAGAGAATGGGGACCGGGAGACAAAGGCTGGGGAAAGAAACGGGGAGTATTGGTGAGGGGAGACAGGAATGGGACGGATGGGGACGAGGTAGAGAAAGGTTAGGAAGAAAAACAAGGGAGAGAGAGAGAGAGAGAGAGAGAGAGGAAAACAGCGAAACAAGATGATCTTATGAACACCAAGGAGATACAATAATTACTGACACGATGAATAACTTATCATCTTGTCCTATAGAACAATGCCCCGGAACCAGTGCAGGTGCCACATTGGTGTGCACCGTAAAAACAATTACCACAATTACGGGAAGTTGATATAATTCTAAATGAGCATTATAAATACAGTTTTTAATTGAAAATACATATGCAGATGGACTGTAGTTCACTTAATATTTTCATGTATTTTTGTAATATGAATAACCTACGTATGAAACTATTACCAGGAACTGTTTCATCCGGACAAGGGTAAAACTTTTTGGAGTGCATGCGTGAGTCATTCCTTATATTTAAATCACGTGAAGTAACCTTAGAGATACTTGTATTCTGGTAGTTCTGAAGGGAGATTACTGAAATATCTCCGAGTTTGCTCCTAGTGTGTTGTTGCCATGTGCAACGACATGTGTAAACTAATGTTTTTGTGCATTAATACTTATAGTGTAAAGAACAAAATGAGCTCTTGTCTGAAGTCACTACACGAGGAGCATAGTGTGGGTTTTTATACAAAAGGACCAGACATTAAACACCTGTGTTCCTCAAAATGGGCACACGTTTCTCCTTAATTTTCAATGAAAATGTCATTTATACTTTCTTCCTATGTAAAAGACTTGTATTTATAATTATTACAGAAAGTTTCAATGAAAACGTTTCCTTTACTAGTCGCTCGGAATATATATGTTGTTATTATGATCATTAATTACTTGTCTCGGTAAAACTGTCTAAGTTTATCGTTTGAGGAAAAATGATATTCTCAGTATCACATGTGGAATAAGCTATGTATATCATAGTATGCACTCAAAATATTTTTTATTCCACAATTTTTCAAGTTAATTGAATATTAAAATTGCAGTTACCGCCATTTTGCAACAGGACGTCCCGAGCAGCACAGGAAGAAGCCGGAGAGCTTTCTCCTTCGAACGCGCCATATCCTTCCTTCCTTCGTCCTTCCATTCATCCACCCAGCTGCTGTGGCTGCTGCACCGATGGGATGGGGGTTGCTGGGTGCAGGAAACGCACAGAACACTAAAAAATTCAGTACATTACTTTCAATACGCAATGCTGTACACTTATTTGATGTTTCCATGCTTAATTGCTTAGCAAATATATAAATATTTTTATACAGTTCTGACACTTGCGATAACTATTTCTTAAGTGTGCTGCAAGAGGTCAACAAACTGAACAATGTGCAGTGAAATGAAAACTGTTGCAGAACACTGCTGTAAAATATTGCAAATGTTGAATAGATATTTTATGTGTGCTTTGATCAGTGCAGTGGTGGAAACGTAAAATCACTCCTCGTCGTTTCTTATTTACTGTTACAAGGATAGAAAGGAAATGCATTAATAAACCCATAGCATCTCACACTCTTCTTTCTTCTGTGATTCGATCAGTAGTGTAATGTGGAATATAAAATGAAAACATTTGCAGATTACCAGAGCGGGTCCGCATGCTCCACTACTGATTACCCAGCAAGATAAGCATGATTATATTTCCTGTGCCAGATACTGGTGGCAGTTATATAACATACTGTATGCCGCATAAGGAAATGAGAAAGTTATCAGAATATATAATAGAAATAAGGCGCTTTTTAGACATTTCAGACATCCCGGCACATGGGCGAGTTTAATGTAGACGTCCATGCTGTTATGTTTAGCTGGAAAAAACAAAATGGATGTAGCATCTATACATTGGAATCCATGATTCTACAAAGGCAGTGAAAGACAAAACACATGAATGTATAATTGCTTCATTTGGGATGCAGACAAGAAGCTGAAAAAACATCCGTAAATGTGTTGTTCTGAAAAACAGCAAATGAATTCGTAGTATTCAGACAATTTTATTTCATCTAAGTTGGTGATAGGCTTAGTTTGATCCATTCGGAAAATACTGGGCTGTTTCAAGTCCAGTTACATTATTTTTTTTTCCAAGCTCATAACTTTCAGAACATTTAGCACAATAAGAAAATATTAAGTCCTTTGAGCTCTTATCAGGTCAGGGGACCTGTTATCATTAATCTTGTATATCCAGTGTGTTCAGATGTCACGAGAAAAATAGATCTTTATTTTCTCCCTCTCTCCTTTATTTCTCTAATGAAAAGAAACTCATGACTTTGAGGGTTTTGTTCCATGTTTATGCATTAAAAAATTTAGTAGGGTTGCCACGAAACAGTTATATCCAAGGATTCAAACTGGATAGATTGGGGTTAAGACTATGGGGCTTAGTGCCAAATATTACAGCGTTATGGGTGAAAAACTTCTTGTTGCACAAGAAAAGGTGGACTAGGTGATGGACTAGATAGACGTTTCATGTACGTCACGTTCTGGAATTGAGAGTAATTCAGTTTTTTCTTAGACGTAAAATATGAACATAATAACACACATGCATAGTCATACATCTACGTCTTGTGACACGGGTGCCATAAGGAAGATAGAGGAAGTGTGGGTGGCAAACTGAACCTAAGGTTTCTCAAGTATACTGTACACTGAGATGGAGATACAGAAGACACTGAAAGTAGCTCCCATGAAACAATATGTAAAACGGCCATACAACTTTGTTATGGGTGCTCTGTAGTTACTCACTCATATCATCTTCATCTCTTTCGTTGTCTTGCTAGTCTGCTCTCGTAATGAATGCAAGTTCGAATCCTAAGTGGGGCAGGGAAGGGAACAGTTAAAGGGCTTGAATTTCTTTAAAAATGGAATTCACTTTTCTACCACAAGACACACCGACATGTAGTCAACACACCTATTCTTATTCCATTACACCTGTCCTTCATGACACAGCCATAGCACGTATTCAGTATGAACGATGGGTGTTAGCGGCGAAATGGGGAATTGTGCAGGTGCAAGACTGCTGAGTCTCAGGGAAAGGGCTACTAAGCCAGTGCCCAAGTCTGACACATTATAAAAAAAAAAAAAAAAACTTGGACTGCCACTCACCTTTAGTAATAACTTCTGTGGCTTCTTTTTACGAGCGAGGGCGAAGCTCACATATCAGCGGCCCAACCCGGCCCAGCTTAATCTGGCCCTGTCCGATCTGGCCCGACAGTAACGTTTTTAAGAAGCTTATATCTCAGCAACCACAGGGCCGATCACTGCGTGGTTTACACCATATGATAGTCCAATTCTTTAATTTTGTTTCTGACAGGTTTCATCACACCCATGCAATGCACGTGGTACGTGACACGCGCCAACTGCAGCATGTCGAAGATCTTCAGTAGAGGGCCACAGGCCAGACAGTTTGTCGTAAAGGCATGAAACTTGGTAGGTAGATAGTCATCAATATACTCAAGGCATCCACGGGGTGTAAGGCGACATTTCAATGCTTTTGGATTTAACTAGCCCCGCTCGTCCCTTGCTGACAAAGGGTTTAACTGGTTATATGTTGTCTCTCCCTTTCCTTCTGTACTTCTTCCCTCCTTTATAGCTTCACTGATGTATCCTTCACTTCCTTCTCTCTCCAACTTCACTAAGCATATTGATTCTACTAGACATTGGCCGTTTGATCACTATCTCTAGATCGTGTCATTATTCATAAGGTACTGTAAATTAGGTTTGCATTATTGAGCACGGGAATAATGGTATTAGTGATGCGTTACCATAACGTGTGTATTGATAGGCTTTATGAAAAAGCAGTGCAATTACGTTAGTGAATCTAAGACACCCAACACATATATGTCCATTAACACCTGGAACTGAACCTGATTTCATGCAAACCACAATCCTCTTTAATGTAGCTGATTGATGCAAGAATACTGAAAAAGAAAACGAATCTCTCTCTCTCTCTCTCTCTCTCTCTCTCTCTCTCTCTCTCTCTCTCTCATTTCCTACTTGCCCGTCCCTACCTTCTTGTGATTTAATTCCTCTCTCCCTCCTTTCACTAACAGACTCTCCGTCATCATGCATCATCTTCGAAGCACAACATGTAATAATTGTGAGGACAAGGGAAACTCACCACCACACTTCGTAATGCTGACATAATAATCACATCTATCATGGCCAGAGAAGGAGATGGATGTCACAGTACCCCCTGCTCCTATCTTAAGCCTCGAGTAATTATGTAGCCTTAATTGCCCAGCTGAAGCAATCGATAAGCATAAATTTAACAAATGAGCATACCTTCGCTCGTTTATCTCCCTATTGCCTTTCTTAAAACTTTCTTTTCCTATATAAAATCTTTCCCTATTCCTGCACGTTACACACACACACACACACACACACACACACACACACACACACACACACATTCAAAATCCAACTACTCCCCGATTCAACTTCACTTTCCCATAATTAAAATTCCTCCAAAAACCTCAGACCACCGTCCTAAAAACCCATTAGCTGTCTTCACAGTAGTGTAAGGCAAATGGTACAATCAGGAATCTACTTGGACCTCAACTCTTCGTGTTCGATACCGTCCATTAGTTCTTTAGGCAAGGCTTTCTTTACCCTGCCCTGTCAGTACAAGTACAACTGAAATATGGACCTGATAGCAACTTTCGCTTTTTCCCAGCTGGGGAATACAGAGAAACGGGGACAGAAACGATGTACTCCACTTTGGAAGTAAGATAGTCAGTGAATTTATTACGTGAGGAGAGTCAGATGGGAAGTAACCTAAACATTACACCCACACATATATAGTCAGCGACTCACTGAATGCTATTCTGCAGAGGGACAGTTAATAATTCAGGAGATTAAAGTCTGGGAAAAAGAGAGCATTTTATGTTCCCCTCAACGTCAATGTATCGGCCACCATTTGTTTTGATAAAACATTCACGAAAGAAGGATACATATTATGAGTTACAGTCAGTTGTCTGAATTAGAATGATCTTGGTTTGAGAAAATAAAAGATGTTTTGAAGAGGAGAGTGTGTTTTAGACAATGCTAGCTGAAGGAATGACTACAAACGGTGCAAATATTAATGGAAAGTGACTCAAAGAATTATCTTGTAATATCTCATTTGGTTTTGAGAAGGAAGAGAACCAAAGCTGAGGGTATTTATGATCCCTCTCGCCTTCCCCCCTACGACTTATAGGCTAGATGTAGACTTATCATGTTTATAAAGGTACTGCATTATGTAATATGCATATTGTTTATTGTTGCCAGCTGCAGGAAAGTATTGAAGAGAATGTACTGAACTACTCTCCATATTACTAACGTAAAGGTTAATATTAGGGAAAGGAGTTGGTCAGGATATAATAGCCGGTCAAAGGGAGTTCACCAGCGTTGACAACAGTGGGTATATTGTTCACTGCAACTGGCACGCTACAGTTTATTCCCTGCCTGAGGACATTCATCACTATAGGCCTACTCCACCACCTCAATACAGATTCACACTACTTACACTATTATGCTCACTACCCTGTCTCACGTCCCAGAACTTCTCCCATCACCACACCAGGCAGCATCTCTTTGACATGTCACCCAGAAACACATCAGAGGATCCTGCTACCAGTCAAAGGCAGATGGATGAGCCTGTTAACCCGTTTTCACCTCGAACATTTATTTCCGTACTGTTTGATTTGGCACACACACACACACACACACACACACACACACACACACACACACACACACACACACACACACAAGAGGGAACATAAAGGAGAGGGAAGAGTAACTAATTTGAGAGATGAGAAAATTGAATACATCATGATGGGAACTTTGTGGTCGAAGGTAAGGAGTAAATAACAAAAATCTGATAAACAATTACGCACATGAAAGACTGAACATGAGATGAAGGAAGGACATATAAGGCCAGAGAGACAAGAGGATAACTACGGGAGGAAGGGATAGGGAAGATGAGGGAATGAAAAATACTGGAGCAAAAATGAGAGGGAAATGAATGCGAAGTGAAACAGAAGATTAAGATGTTAACGAAAACAAGGAGTTATTGAGAGTGCTGAACAGACTTAACCTTCCTAGGCTCATATATTTCACTCTCAACTAAGTAAAGTCTTGTAGAGTTAGTTGGAATTCAATTTTTAAAATTTCCCCGACCATGGAAGGGTTAAGTAAACTTCCCAGAAACCAAGCCTTCCCCCAGATTACGACTTGCAACTGAGGGAGTCACGGGGAAGAGTTGGAGTCAGAGGAACAAGAATACCGAGATTTGAAAAGAAGATGGGTGATAGAAGAGAGACGACAAAATGACAAACATATATGACATTTAAAACTTAACTGTACAGTCTGGTACGAGTCACACAAATATGACTACAAAAAATCACAACATTGATAGGTACATCACGTCTTTTTTTTTTTTTTCCTGTCGCAGGACTAACAACATTAAACAGAAACATACAGTATAATAATGCTATAACAGATTAAAATAAATTTCCGACTGTTCAAGACGTTGATTATTATTAACATTTCTGCACCAACGCAGTTGAAATACATTGTATCAGGTTTATATACATCAGCGATAAAGAAACGGACAATCAGACAGGCAGAAAGAGGACAAAAGAGGAGAGGGAAATGGAGATACAGTATGAAAAAGATAATCCTGCAATATCGCTAACGAAGAATCGAAAAAACAGAGAAGAGAGACCAGTGTTTGCAGTGAACTATTAGATTACAGTAGAAGTGAATGCAGCCGAGCGAAAAAGTGAAACTGAGGACATGGAAAAAGGAAATCTGATGTGAGAGGAAAGGATGAGGGGACACGAATATCAAGAGCAAGATGGGAGGGGAGAAAGTTCATGGAGGTGAACTGAAGCAATAAATCTGTGGTCAAAGGGGAGACACAGAGGACAGGAATCAAGGGACGAAGGACAGAGACGGTGAAGGAAGTTCAAAGTGAAAATAATGAAAAGATGGAGGCAGGCAAGTAAAAATGACACCTGAGAGAGGATGAAAGGTTACAGTCTACGTAGGGACTAAATATACATTAAATTTAATGTAATTCTGGTATATGACTGGGTCAACTTTATTCCAGAAATGCAGTAAGCAGCAAGGCACATAATGGAAACTGTCAGCAGTAGTCAGTAAGACCAAGAAGAAGTCATGTGATAAAAAGTTTCAATTCATAGCTGAAGGGATTAATGACAAACCTCAGGCAGTTTCCATGTAATTTATTTGCGGACTTGGATTCATAAACCGAAGCTCGCATGTCGTAGTTTGAGGATGTTTGTGCTTTCTGTGTCAGTTATAGAGCATTTTGAAAACAAAGTCAGTAATGAGAGAGAGAGAGAAAGAGAGAGAGAGAGAGAGAGAGAGAGAGAGAATTTCATCACCCTCACCATCAATCGTCGTCGTCATCATCATATAACCCTTACTACACCGTTGTCAGCATCATACACATGAATTCAAATAAATTCATATTTGTCATATGTCCATGTCAGCTAAAGCTTGACATACACAAGGATGCAAGAGTTTCAAAAATTCCCAAATGTCCATTGATACACGATAGCCAGTAGGTCAGTAAGTAGCAGTGCGTGTTCTTCTTCTCTTATTCTGTTTGTGGCAGATTGTTTAAGAGGGCATTTGGAACCATAAAACTGGTCCCATATTATGTAATTTGAATTGGAGAATCCAAATCTGCCATCAGCTGACACCTGAGATGGCGCCATCCACTCATTTGATGTAGTGTTACTTCCAAGTAATTACTCTTCCTCCCACATGAGGGTCACCAAGATCTTTATAAAACTAAACATACTTCAATAAGATTCGGGATTCACCAAGGAAATCAACTTGAGCTTATAGTTACCTACTACAATGGCCTACAAGTCAACGAGTGGGCAGCCTCGTCGCAGGTCTCAGAGCAATTCTACTCTTGTTTTCCTTCATGAGAGCGGTTGGGAGGCTAAATGGCACATAAAGATAAGATATATTATTATTAAACCGATACTATCAGACATAAAAGAGGTGTAATAAAAAATGAAATACGATGAGGAACGCAAAGATTTCGACTAGTTTAAATACAAGTGTAAAAATTTTCCTCCTCTCCTCACTTCATCCGGTACTGCTTCATTAATTTGTATGACCATGAATGTGGTACTAATAGAAAGAAGAAATTTTGGTGAGGATGTTGCAACAAACAGAATTAAAATAAACCAGTAGTTACGGACCCACAGTGCAAGAGTAAAGAAAAAAAATGGTGCACAGTGTTTTTGAAACATATTCATGACTCCTCTTTGCATGGTGCACGAAAGGGACGCCTTCCCGCGGTAACACATTGTTAGACAGCTACGCTGCGTGGTTATGTGAACGCCATTCAAATTTCTCCATATATTTTGAAAGGGAGGTGGTGGATGCCACTTAATTCACTCTGCAGTTAGCTAGCTTCACATTCAGATTTTCCTGGGGTTACAACAGCAACAACTACTACTACTATTAGTACTACTATTACTACTACTAATAATAATAATCTTTGCATAATTTCATCTAAGAAGTTATAGGTTTCTTGTATAATGTATATTTTAGTCACAAATTTCAACCCTTTCCAAAGAGTTTGATCCAAGCTGGATGATATGCCATACAAAACTGAAGAAAATGGTGTTTGAACACTACGATCTGTTTACAAAACATTTAGGCCACATCTGCTGCGTTACCCCTTACTGCGTACTGCAGGATTGTGATGTATGAACACGAATTTCGTTCTAATGAAAAGAAGACTCATGCAGATGATGCAATATACAGAAATGAATTATACCCAACTGTTGTGAAGGATAAATGTCGGGCGAGGGGGAGGGAGTGGGAAGTTAGCACGCTATCAGAATTTTTTTATATACCTATTTACTTATATTACTGACTCATTTAGTGCAAATCCATGAAGCATGTGAGTTTAAGTGGATACTTATGCAAAACATCAGTCATTAAAAAATCAAGGTTGAAAATGGTTACTACAAGTGATGCTATGTTGGGTGTGATATGAATGGTGATATTAGGGTGTGGTAGTGGTGTTGTTTTATGTGAAATATTCTTGCCTTTGTAGGCTTATAACAGCAGTGTATGATGCTTAATATCACAGTGTGTTATATTTTCCTGAACTGAATAATTTGTTATGAGAATGACCAAAATATTATATGTACTGATTTTTTATCTAAAGATAGCCTAGTTAGATCAGGAAATTGCCAAGTGAAGTTTGCAAATTTTAATGTATAAACTGTATTGACAAACAGTGCATGGTTTCGGAAATACAGTAGTAAATATTTTAATTAAAATCTACGGATAATAGAAATGGCAACTGCCGCACAATCCCCCTATCACACGTCTCATCAATGTACTAAATCTGAGAGCAGAGCACAGTTGCTGTGTTGCCAACTTTCATGATAATACTAATTTCTGCATTGCAGTAAAAAAAAAAAATGAACTGGCCAAATGGAGTTTTAGCTTTGTTTTTAGGCTTAGGATTACCCTGCCACATAATATAATGTTTATACTTCCATGCATCACAATATAATTTCGTCTTTTTTTAAATTTGAAAATGTATGAGCTATCAGAAGATCACTCACCCTCCAGCCTATTTATGCATTTCTCTCCTGATCCTCAATATCCTCCCGGTGCCATATCATGATGGTTTTTATTTTGAGTACATTTCTTCCGCATAACGCCTGCCACAACATATCATATTGAGACGCCCCAAAATTAGCTTTCCAGTAGGTTTTATTATTGAGCTCAATATTTATGATGCATTATACAATTTGTAGGTCATAAGCACACGAGTAGGACACCTAGCACATCCACAGTATCCTCACGGTTGATAATATGTGAAAATTGTGTTTTTGTTTGACTAAACTCATTTGGCACCATATGAAACAAACAAGTAAACAGTGTACAAAAAAATACAGTCAGCTTAAGTTTTTCGGAGTTTCACATCGCATAATGAGTGTGTGTGTGTGTGTGTGTGTGTGTGTGTGTGTGTGTGTGTGTGTGTGTGTGTGTGTGTGTAATTCACCGGGTCGGTCAGGATCACTTGATGGTCGTGTGTGTGTGTGTTTGTGTAATTCACCGGGTCGGTCAGGATCACTTGATGGTCGTGTGTGTGTGTGTGTGTGTATGTGTGTGTGTGTGTGTGTGTGTGTTGAAGTATTTGTGTAGTACTGGATAAGACCGAGACCTTACAGGCGCAGTTGGGTGTAGTGGGGATCATCTCAGGGTTAGCCCAAATCAAAGACGCCTCCAATAAGTCCTCTCTGTTTTCTCCCAAGGCCTCTCCTGTGTCATGGACTAATACAGTGGTTTTTAGCTGTCTTAATGAATGTCTCTGTATCAAGGTACTCACAGTGAACACTTCAGTGCACTTGCCTGTCGGTATCCATTAACTCATAGACAATTCACATCTCACCAAATGCACTGCCTGCATTTTGGCGTCTTTCAGCGAAATAACATGCTAGAAGTGGCATAATGTTTGAATTTCAGGGAAATTTTCCAATCACTAAGAGTTCTTTTAAAAACAATTGTGTCCCTCAACGTACGTGTCGTCCTCATTTCTCATTTGCCATATTGGCATATATGTTTATGAATTAAGCTATTAACAAAATCATCTCCACAAAAAAGATAGGCAAGAAGACTACTATTTTCGTACAATAGATTAAGTAATACTGATCTCGATGTAAATCTAGAGGATGGAATAATGTTATTGTAATTGTTATGCGTGCTATCAACAAAACGTGTCAATTATCACATGGGATATAACTTTCTTCCTGAGTCCTAAAGAATTGACTGTTTTTGTACCAATAGTGACTGAGTACCTATTCTTATAAGCCTGGTGGCCTTGTACCTATCAGTCTCAGAGTGGGGTGTGAAACTTCCTTTCATAACCCATGCAACTGCTACCACCACCACTACCGCAGACCCATAGATCCTGACTCATATTCTGCAAGTGACGTATGCGTACGTGGTGATCGAGTGAGTGCAAATGTAGTGAACACGTGTGATGTGGTGAGTCACTGAATCAACGGGAACGGTGTTAGAGTGTGAGAATAATGAGTGCATGTAGTTAGTGAGAAAATGTGATGTGTTGATTTGCACCAACTGCGTGGTGTAATGTAGCACGAATGTTGTGTGGTTCTGGTGACGTACTTTATGAAACATTATACTGGATGGTGAAGGATGTCCACTACTACCCTGGCAATGCTATGGCTTCTTTGTATATTGTAATTAACACACACACACACACACACACACACACACACACACACGCACCGCGCGCGCTCGTGCAACCTCTAAAAAATGTAATCTAGCAGATCACATACGATATTTAACTGACAAATAAAACCTCGGAATACAACCCACCAATGCTTAACATTGGCAACGAATTCCATTTAATTTTCCACCACAGTATAGAGAGAAAATTCATACACAACTAATATATATTAACCGAGTAACAAAACTAATGAATGGTACTTGATCAACGGAGGAGAGATGTATATGAGATACATAAGCAACTTTGGGCAGAGGGGATGGGTGGTGATAAGCAGAGATAATATTATGGGTGTATCAACACGAACACAATGGAAGATACTATTTATACTATTTATATTTAAAAGTATAATTCATCAGCAGTAGTACTTTTGTAAATATATCGTAGTAACTGTAGCACTTACAGTATTAAGCTTCATTTAGTGTTTTATTTATCGTAGGACATTAACCTTCACAGTTCGAGAAAATTCCTGGTGGCAGGGAAAATATTGTGGCGTCAGTTACGAGTTTACACGATATGTCAAACGTAGAGGTTTAAAATTTGATATTCTACATGTTGTAGTGATGTGCTGTACTCACACAAACACACACACACACACACACACACACACACACAGTTCATCAGTCTTCAGCAACCTTAATAAGTCTTTAGTATTGTCACACCTTGAAAAAGAAATAGGTGTCAGATAATGGATCCGCACTTTTTTGGCTTACATGGTCTCACCTGTATTGAATGATACAGTATATCCTATGAGAGAGAGAGAGAGAGAGAGAGAGAGACAGAGACAGACAGACAGACAGACAGACTGAGTCAGAGACAAAGAACGTCTGTCTCTGTCTATTGCCAGATACCTTAATCCCGTAAGGGGTGGCCATAAACAAATCGCCTCCATGTCGCCCTGTCTCCTGCCATTTCACTGCCATGCTCCCAGCTCACACCACCCTCTCTCATATACCTCTCCACTCTATCCCTTCATCTCATCCTTGGCCTCCCCCTCCCTCTCCCCCCCTCCACCTTACTCACATACACTCTCTTTGTCATTCTCTCTCCATCCTTTCTACATGGCCAAACCACCTCAGTGTGTTCCTCCCAATGCTTCCTATCACATCCACATCCACGCCACAATGCTCCTTCACTTCCTCATTTGTCAGTCTGTCTCACCATGTGATTCCGCATGCTCCTCTCAAATAACTCATTTCCACTGCTATAACTCTTGACTTCTGTCCCTCCAACTTCAACAAAGTCCAAGTTTGACTCCCATACTTTAGAGTTGGTATCACAATACTGTTATGTAGTAACTTTTTCACTTCCATGCTCGCTTACCAGTTTCTTATCACTGCTTTCAAGGAACCAGCAACCTTTCTTACTTGTTGTACCCTATCAAGCACTTCACCCTCTAAACTTCCATCCTTACTCATCACACTACCCAAGTACTTAAACACACTCACATTATCCATTTTCTCCTCATCCAAACTCACTGTACATTCACTGACTTTACTTCTTTCTAAGACCATAACTTTACTCTTCCCTTCATTCACCTTTAGATTCCGTTTCTTACACACTCTCCCAAACTCATCTACCAAGCCTTGCAGCTCCCTTTCGTCTTCACTGAACAACACAGTATCATCTACAAACAACAATACAGGGAGTTTCCAAACACTGCCCTCTCTCACTAGGGCCGTTCCAACATCTACTGCCCTACCTTGTACCTCTTTTATAACCCCATCCATATAAAGATTGAACAACCATGGAGACATGATACATCCCTGTTTCAATCCAACATTTAAATAATTCACTTAGTTCACTATCCCCACACACTGCAACCTTAGCACCCTCATATATACCCTTCACGGCCCTCAGCAACTTCCCATCTACTCCATATATTCTTCATACTTTCCACAATCCTGGTCTATCCACCCTGTCATATACTTTCTCCAAATCCATGAAGGCCACATACAACTTCTTACTCTTCTCGAGAAACTTTTCCACTTAAGATCTAAGAATGAATATCTGACCTACACAACCCCCTCCCTTCCTAAAACCTCCCTGTTCTTCTCCAACCAATTCCTCTGTTATTTCCTAACTCTGTCAATAAGTATCCTACCATATACTTTTCCTATTACACTAAGAAGACAAATGCCCCTATGATTACCGCATACTTCTTTTTCCCCTTCTCCGTTGTGCAAGGGAATGATTATACCTGACTTCCATTCCTCAGGAACTCTACCTTCCTCCCAGGCCAAGCTGCACATCTTCCACATCCATTGTACTACTAAATCTCCCTCATGCGTCAGCATTTCACCACACACTTCATCAATTCCTGGGGCTTTCCCCATTTTAACTTTCTTCATTGCTTTCACAACTTCCATCATTTTGATTTCTTCCTCTCTTCTCCCAGCCATTTCCCGGCCACTTACACTCACATTACTTTCATTCTCTATGTTCAACAATTTTTTAAAGTGTTTTCTCCATCTGCTTATTTTTTCTCCCTTCTCTATTAGTAATCTGCCATTTTTATGTTTCATTCCCCTGCTAACTTCTTTGGCACCCTGTCTAACTCTCTTTAGCTCTTTCCAGAACATTTTCTTACATTCCCTCCACTTTACACTCAAATTCCTTCCAATTTCTTCATCCACTCTCTTCTTACTGATCTCTCTCACTAATCATTTCACCTCTCTCTTCTTCTGTAACATATAACCCTCTTCTGTCTCTCAACTTCTTCCATGCCTTTGTTTCTCATCCACTTATTATATACTTTCTTTTGTGCTACAGCCTCTCTCACCTCTCCAGTCCACCATGCTGTTCCCTGCACCCCCTTTCGTCCTCTCTTCAACCCACACACCACCTCACATGCTGCACAGGTTTCTTCTGTGAATATCTTGCACACACCTTCCACGTCCCCCATCTGCTCCAATCCATATTTACCCAATCGTTCCTCCACTTCCCTCTCATATTCTCCTTTTTTTCCAGCCTCTTGCAATCCTTTCACTCTCCTTGCATGAACTATTTCCTTCTGTTATTCCTTTGGACCTTGATTCTGACCACCACTTTGTGGTGGTCAGAAAGTCCACTCCCCAAGCCTCTATATACTCTTGCATCTATTACAAACATTCTCATCCTTTCATCCACACACACATAATCAATCATTCCCTTCCATTCATTCAGTTCACCACCCACCCTTCCCATCACTCGCCACGCATACCTGTGGATCATATTGTGCCTGAAGAGGGTATTGGCTATCACCAACCTCCTCCCACCACAAATGTCCACTGAACCATTGCCATTCTCATCCATCTTTGCAGGCACACTTCACTCACCAACTACTCCATCGAACTGCACGTTCCCTACATTTCCATTTATATCTCCAGTCAAAAACTCTCTCTCATTCCCTTCAAACTTTTCCCTGCATGCTTCCACATTTATCCAGAACTCTTCTCTCATTCTCCTTGCACAATTTTGCATTGGCGCATACATGCACACAATCGCCCACATTTGTAGTCCAACTTTCAATCTTATCTGTAGTCCAACTTTCAATCTTATCCACACAATCCTTGAACCAACCGGTTCATACTCTCCTATACCCTCCTCCATCTCTTGCCCTCTCATTCTCACCAACTTCCGCGCATATACCCCGTCCATAATCCCATTCTCTCACACCCTCACCTTCCCATTTAGTTTCAGTTAATCCACATACATCCACTTTCGCACTTGCAAGCCCCTGGACAATCTATCTTTCTTTCACCTCATCATTTGCTCCATTTACATTCCAAGTAGCTATCTGCACAATGTCCTTTGTTCGGTCCTTATTCGTTACCTTTTCGCAGTCCTGGTCCGAGGCTTCTTCTTCGTATTTTAGTTAGTTGCTTTCGGGGGGGGAGGGGACACTAACCCTCCCCCAACCCACTTATTGTCACTTAGGGAACACGTTTTGGTTGGTTATAAGGTTACCACCCAGGGGAACGTAGGAGACGATAATATGAAATACATAAAACGGGAAGCCTGTTGACCCATGACAAGGTTATTTGTTGGAAAAACTGCCAGTTCAACTAAAATCTAACCAACATGTAATAGAAAAGAGTAGAAAAGAGGAAGACTTTCCTCAACCCTCCACACCATCCAGTTAAACCATCAGGGAAAAAAAAAATAACATGCTTGATAGAAAGAACAAGCATGAAAAGTTTATAGGGGAGGCAAATGTGGAATGACTATGTACTATGTTATATCTATTCAACGGATCTGAAATACGAAAAGCGTAAACAATCGTCGAAAGTTCATAATTTATTATCAAGCAAACGTCTCACTGTCGTCAGGATACACTTCAACATGGAATTAAACAACACTAATTTAGTTATAGCCAATAGTTTCAAAATATTTATCTAGCCTACTGTTTCTGACATTGGGAGCCATGGCCCCTAAAGGGGCCAATTAGCTGGCAAGAAAAAAAAATGGAAAAGTGGCAACACTTAGTATGTAATATGCAGGAGTAAAGTTATTGTCGAACAAACCATTATAAAGTCATATTCGCCTCTATAGAAGGGATTCTTCCAACAGACTTAGGATTGTGTGCAAGGTGCAAGTGTGTCACCCCCGCTCCCTGTTGTAACCTCCCTTTCGGCCACGAACCCAGTTGGCACCCGTATATGTAAGTTTGTGGGAAACAGTTACTACTTTCTGTATTGTAGCGTTACTTGCGAGGTATGTACTGTAACTGATATTAGTATTGTGAAATTACCTTATATTGTTTTTCTCTATCTATCTACCTGCAGATATAGCATGATATATAGTTTTATAGTTTATGAATTCCTTCTCTCTGCCATCCCAGCTCACTCGTGGTCTCCCCATCACACCTGTACCATCGATATTGCTCTAACATATTCTTTATGTAGTCTCATTTCTGTTCATATTTTCAATCATTCATTTGATATTTTTTATCATTGGCCAACAGCACACAAAAAAATACAGCACTGATATAAAATATATGACGAATTTCAACTAATTCACTTTCACCAAACGATCTGAATTAAAATCAATGCGGACAACAGAAATAATCTTGTTACTTAATTTTAATCAATCGGCTTTCGTCAAACCAGATTTTAATGCAAATGTAGCAGCTCTTTTTTATTTTTTGTTACTTTCTTATTATTACCGATGTTTTTGGATGATTAATCATTCATATGTGATATCTAATGTTTCTTTTGTTGCTTTTGACACTCTTTTGCTTATTTTTTGCATCAACATTTACTGTTTTCTGTCAAATTTTTGTGAGTTAGAAAATGATACGGTAATGATTACATATGATTATTCAAAGTGTAAAGCTGCATTTAGTATTTTCGCACGATATTTCACATTGTTTTCCTACACTGTTACCATGATTTTACGTATTGATAGCATAAGTAAAGGCGACAACGGAACGTGGCTACCACACACAAGGAATTCAGAGAATTTCCTAGTAACTTTGATGTCAGACGAATTTTGCTGCACTTGCTCTAATTGTAACATCTACATTTTTTACTCGAACGTTTCTTTAATGAAACTTATTCAGACATTAAAAACAAAATAACGAGCAGATATATGCAGTACTGTTTACAAAACAAAGGAAAAAAGAGTGCAGAAAATGCTTCAAAGTTTAAGACTCATTCTACTATTCTTAACGAGACTGAAAAGGATCACGAACTTGACCTATCACTCAAAAGTGAAATAACTTAGCACTTGATATCCTTGGAAAGCGAGCTCAAAAGATACTTCCCAGATATCAAGGATGAAGAAGGGAAATTGTTGAGGAATTCTTTCTCTGACACTCTCGGTATTGGTGTCATTCGCGATGATGTTCAGGACGAATTCCTTTGACATCAAGAACGATTCTGCTGCCAGAGACCAATATCAAGAAAATCTCTGACACTGTTGTGGTGCTCCTTGTATCAGTCATATCCAAAAGTTAGTGAAATCGCACTTTGAGTCCTCTTGCTATTTTCCACAACATATTTAGGCGAATCTGGTTTCTCCACCCTCCTACACATAAAAGGTAAAAGTCGAAACCGGTTGGATATGGACCCAAATATAAGATGTGCGTTATCAATGACACAACCTCAAATCAGTCGACTGACTGAAAGCAAGCAGTGTCATCCATCCCATTCATATGTAACAAAATATGCATCGTACTTAATAGTTGTAAGGATTATGATAAATGGAGAGGAACGAAACAGCTTTTTCCTCATCATTTGTGAGGAGTTTGAGAGAAAACTGAAGGCGGCTCACGAGGATGGTAAGACACCAGAAGTGGGGAATGAAGTGTAAAAGGTTGAGAAACACTGGTCTAGCCTCATTTTAAAAGTACCAATAGTTTTTTTTTTTTTTCACTAACTACAATTGCCGATAACCTATTCCATTTTTACATAGAATATTAAAGTCTTTTTTTCCACTATATTAGTGTTGCAAATCTTGCTTTTGCTTTCATTCCATTATTTCAGATCAGGGTATCATTCATTATTTTAAAAATAGTTATCATATCTAACATCGCCAATTGTGTTAATAATTTTAAATACTTGTATTAGATCTCTTTTAAGCCGTCGAGTTTTTAGAAAAAAGAAAAATTCTTTAGTAGCCCTGGGTAGCGTAAATTTCGGAAGGATGAAGTAACTTTTGTGGCTCCGAGCTACACTCTCTCGAGTCTGTCTACGCCCAAAATACAATTCGTGGACCATTGCTGTACAACATATTCTAGGCGTGGTCTACATAATGACGTACAGAGCTCAGAAAATTCATCGGGCCCTTTTATGATCAAAGTTCCTTGTGATGAAGCCAAGTATTTTGCTTGTCTTGGTACGGGCTGGATATTCTGAGGTCGTTACTGATACTTAATCTTTTTCATCCTTTACTTCCGTCAGTGGAGTATCGAACATGTGGTATTCATATTTAATGTTTTTGTCAACATAGTGCATACATTTACATTTATTGTCAAGGAATTTCATCTGCCTTTTTTTCCCCCACTCCATATGACTAAATTATCCCGGTTGTTTTGTATAGATTCACAGCCTGCAACCTTAGAAACTAGTCCAGTTTATAGATCATTGATATCAGTGTGAAAAGAACTGGTCCTGGTACTGACCTTTGGGGAACTGGGCGTGGTACCTCTGGCCAATCTGATGATTCGCCATTTATCTTTACACGCTGCTTGCGATTCGTTAACCAATTAAAGTCCCAAGAATATAATTTGTTACAAAGGCTGTGGTCTTTTAGTATTTGGAATAGTCTTAGATGGGGAACCATACAAAACTCTTTCTAGAAGTCTAGATAGATGATATTCGACGGTATATTTGTGTCCCACTTATCACAAATGGTTGTAAAAAATTCAAGCAGACATGTAAAGCACAACCTTTTATTACAAAACGCAGCCTGATTATTCGCAACTCTGCATCAGTTTTGGCTGGCTAACAAATAACATTTATTTCAAGGTAATTACGGGTCGCTGATTCCGGAAATGGCTTCAGGTTTGACCTACCATGTCATGTTTAGCCACAATGTATGATGATATGTATTATCGGGAAAACACGATATATATACAGTAGTTCCATTATTCCCCCATTGATCATTATTATTTATTTTTCTGTTAACTAGTTCTGTTTTTTTCTTTATTATTCTAATTGACTGCCATGTATTTTTATATATTATTTATATCTGTTATATTCAGTTGTTCTTATTAATTCTGTTAACTATTGTGAGCTGCTGTAGTTGCTCAGCTAGCTCCATATTTGCTGCATTGCTCAATTGTTTTTTCATTCGCAGGTTGAAGTTATAGCAGCTAAACAAAGAAAATGTTAACTTGACCCAGATATCTTTTGTTACATCTACTGATGTTTTGCTGCACCAAAACAGCAGACCTACAATATCAGACTTTGTTAGAAAAGCATATCACGCATATTTTGGAGTGAAACTGGGTTACCGTGATGAACTTTGATATCCACATTCGTTCTGTCAATCTTGTGCTGAAAACCTGAGACAATGGGCAAAAGGAAAAAGGATTCCACTGGTCCGGAGGGAAATGCAAAATCATCTTGATGATTGCTTTGTCTGTTTTGTCAATATTTCAGGGCTCACTACCAAGAAAAAATCTTCTATAAAATATCCTGACCTCGCATCAGTCAGAATGCCTATCCCTCACTCCGCTGAAGCACCTAATCCATTCTTTATTATACGAGTATTACTTTATCTTGAAGATGAAGTGGACCTGTTTCTATCTGAAGGAAATGGTGATAAGGACAGTGATTTCAGTGATCCACGTCTTGATTGTATGACACCATAATATTTTTGTTTCGTATGGCTTAACTGAAAACTTTAACGAGAGATCTTGGTATGTCCGAGGAGTCTGCTGAATTGATGAGGTCAAGACTGAATGAAAAAGAGAAAAATGCTAGCTCCATGGAAAATATTTTTTTTCTTCAGAACCAGGGAAGGGGACTTCCAGCAGTTCTTAGAAATGGAGGATGTACCTTTATTTTGTGATATCAAAATAATGTTTTTTGGACGCAAAGGGTTGTAGTAAGCTCAAAGAAAAGTCTCACGTGTGTTTTACTACATGATGGAAATAAACCTACTTCAGTTGCAGTTGGACATTCAGTTCATCTTAACGAATGCAATGAGAATATGTGTATATATATATATATATATATATATATATATATATATATATATATATATATATATATATATAGAGCCTCTGTGGTACAGTGATAAACTGTGCGTTCTCGTACACAGAAGAACGAGGGTTCGCGCCCAGCCAGCGGCGTTTTTCAGGCCACGTACTGCATTGGCAGACACAAGGGGTGCTGTGGTTGAACCAGTGTCGCATGCTATAAAGTATGCTTGCTCCCAGTTGGTTTGCGCGGGCCGATTACACTTGGTCCACAGACTACACACACATCCAAAGCCACTCCAACACTACATTTACACTTTCAAGCACTTCTCATCCTACATACAATCTCTACCAGACAGCCTAAGCCGCACTTCTCACCCTACATACAATCTCTACCAGACAGCCTAAGCCACTTGGTAGAGATACATTGGCTGTATCGTCCACACTTTGGTCGGGATAGGCCGGTCCTGCAGTGGACACACAAACGGCTGTTGAGAATATATATATATATATATATATATATATATATATATATATATATATATATATATAACCCAATGCCCTAATCCCTCAAAGAAGGGTGGCAGACAAAACGCTTCCAAGTCACTCTTTCACCCACCATTTGACTGCCCTCCTCCCCGCGCACTCCCCCCTCCCTCATATACCTCTCAACTCCATTCCTCCACCTCATCCTCTGTCTCCCACTCCCTCTCCCTCCCTCCACCTCACCTACATACACCCTCTTAGTCAGTCTTTCATTCTCCATTCTCTCCACATGTCCAAACCACCTCAATGTATTTCTCCTAATTTTCTCAATCACATCCACATCCACCCCACAACGTTCTTTCACTTCTTTTTTCGTCAACCTGTCCCTCCATGTCACTCCACATGCTCCTCTCAGGTAACTGATTTCCACTGCTCTCACTCTTGATTTGTTCCCCTCTAGCAAGGTCCTGGCCTCGCTCCCATACGTCAGGGTTGGGATCACAATACTAACATGCGGTGACTTCTTAACTTCCATACTCACCTCCCTATTTCTTATCACTGCTTTCAGTGAACCAACAACCTTCCTTCCCTACTGTACCCTTTCAAACACTTCATCCCCCAAACTTCCATTCTTACTCTTCACACTACCCAAGTACTTGAATGCACTCACATTCTCCATATCCTTACCATCCAACCTCACTCTGTATTCTGTGACTTCATTCCTCCTAAACAGCATAACTTTACTCTTGTTTACATTAACTTTCAGATTCCTTTTCTTATACACTGTCCCAAATTCATTCACTAAACCTTGGAACTCCCATTCATCTTCACTCAACAATACTGTATCATCAGCAAACAGCAACACAGGAATCTTCCACACCTCGCCCTCATTCATTAGAGCCACCCCCACATCCACTGCCCTACCTTGCACCTCCTGTACAACCCCATCCATGAATATATTAAACTACCATGGAGACATCACACATCCCTGTCTCAGCCCCACATTTAGATCAAAGAACTCACTCAGCTCACCATCCACTCGCACTGTAGCCCTAGCTCCCTCGGATATACTCTTCACAGCACTCAGCATTTTCCCCTCCACTCCATATATTCTTAATACCTTCCACATACCTTGCCTATCTACTCTGTCATATGTTTTCTCCAGGTCCATGAATGCAGCGTACATTTTCTTTTCCTTCTCTAGATACTTCTGCACTAAACATCTTAGAACAAATATCTGATCTGCACACCCTTTTCCCTTCCTAAATCCCGCTTGGTCTCCTCCAACTAGCTCCTCTGTTATATGCCTAACCCTGTCAACATGTATTCTACCATATATTTTTCCAATCATATTAAGAAGGCAAATACCCCTATGGTTACCGCATACTTCTCTCTCCCCTTTTCTTTTGTATAAAGGAACAATTACACCTTATTTCCAGTCCTCTGGAACCCTTCCCTCTTCCCAAGCCAATCTACATAATTTCTATATCCACTCCACAATAATGCCACCCCCATACTTCAGCATTTCACCACACACTCCATCAATAACTGGGGCCTTTCCCATCTTGATCTTCTTCATTGCTTCAACTACTTCCACCCTACTGATCTCTTTCTCCATCCTGTCATCTAGTCTTCTCCCAGCCATACCCCAACCACTTATACTCGCACTGCTGTCACTCTCTACATTTAACAAATCCTCAAAGTGCTCCTTCCATCTCCTCATTTTTTTCTCTCTTCTCCACCAACAATCTAATATTCATTTCTTTCACTCCTCTACTATCATCCCCTTTCACACTGTCTTGCTTTCTTTACCTCCTTCCAAAACAATTTCTTACTCTCCCTCCATTGCACACTCAGATTCCTCTCAAACTCTTCATCCACTCTTGTCTTACTCTCCTTCACCAATCTCTTCACCTCCCTTCTCCTGCTCACGTATACCTCTTTCTTCTCTTTCTCATCTTCTCCCCTATCTATATTTGCTAGCCAGTCATTGTATGCCTTCTTCTTTTGTTCCACACCTCGTTTCACCTCATTTTATTCCACCATGCTGTCCCTTGCACACCCCTGCATCTCCTCACTCCACAAACCAACTTGCACGCTTTGCCTATCTCTTCCGTGAATATCTTGCATACTTCTTCCCCTTCTTCCATCTGCTCTAACTCCATACCTTCCCAATCTTTCTTCCACTATGCTCTTATACTCTGCCATTTTCTCACTGCCTTGCAACTGTTCATCTTTTCTCACAGGAGCTGTTTCCTCCTGTCTTCCTCTTCGTCTCTTCACCCATTTTCTTTGCAGCATTACCTTGGCCATCACTAAGTGATGGTCTGAGATAACATTCCCCCACCCTCTCCACACTCTTGCATCCAACACTTGTCTTCTCATTCGCTCAAACACACACACACATAATCTATCATTGCCTTTCATTCAACAAGTTCACCGTCCATCCTCCTCATGACTTTCCATGTATACCTGTGGCTCATCCTATGCCGGAAGAAGGTGTTGGCTATTGGCAACCCCATACTAGCACAGATGTCCACCAAAGCACTACCATTCCCATCTACTTCAGCTGGCATACCGCACTGACCAACCACTCCATCCACTCTTACATTCCAAACTTTTGCGATTCATGTCTCCAATCAAAAACACTCTCTCTCCCCTCTCAAGCTTATCCATAAATGCTTCTACACTCACCCAAAACTCATCTTTCGCTCTTGCCACTCGGTCCTCTGTCGGCGCATACTCACATACAATCGCCCCAGCTTGTATACCTACTTTCATCCTCACCCATACAGACCTTGCACCCACTGTTCCATACTCTCTTATATTCTCCTTCCACTTCTTGCTTATCATCAGTGTCACGGGGTTTTTATAATATCGCGGTAATTTTTGAATAAATGGTTAAATATTATTTAAATTGATAATAATATTCAATAATATTGAAGAGCAGAGACAATGATTGTCTTGCTACATGAAGCAACGATTACTTTACGCTGGCTTAGCACGATTCTCTGAGAACGAGAATTTATAAACTTTCTCAACAGTACACAGCAGAGACTAATTACTCACAATTGCTGAATTACTGTACTGTTAGCCTCTGGAGAAAGTTACATCACCCCTGACAATAAATAACTAATACTAACATCAGGTTCTTGCCGATGCTTAACTCCCAGATGGCACAACGGATATTAAGTTAATACAAGACTGGTCTAAGTACCAGTTATGAAAGCAAACGTTTATGCAAGCTAGGAGCTATATGGAAAATAAGCTTAATTATGGAAAAATGAAACAAGATTTTTACTTTACATTAAGCTCGAGAAAGGAACTGTTAAATTTATTAATTACAAAAAATAAATTTAACGTTACATTTCAAATCAATGAGACGCACTCACTCACTCTCACACGAGCTAAATACTTACGTCTAAAAAAAACCTTAATTAAACTCTTATAACTAGAAAATACACAAAAGAAATACTATAGTCGATGAATGCTGCGTATCACCAGATGGGTGGGAAGACTGGACTAACTGTGAAGTGGAGTTTGGGTACTAGCTGACCTCTCACACTGCGGCACAGGACCTTCCTCCGTCACATCAAACACAAGACTGACCAAGTCGTGGGAACAAAGCGGAGCACTCGGCCGCATTTTTTAACGGTCGAATGAGGAAGCAGAGGCGAACAATAAAAAAACAATAGTATCGCTCAGTACAGCACTTAGTGACGTGCATTAAATCGGTCACTCTTTGAAAACGGTGACGAATTATTTGAAAAGTATACTCCGATAATGGAGGGAGAAACGGTTAGCTGAGCGATACACAGTGAGTTTTCCACTAATAGTTCGTGGTTTCTCACAAAAAGGAAATGTCGCGAATTGATTCGTGACATTACGCCCTTGAAAATTAAATCTTTCTTCCTTCAGAAGAAAGATTTCAATATACATACATATACATCCTAACTCAGTCACACAAGATTCACACTGTGGTGTGTGTGCTATCCTGCTACAGGAGTATGTCGCAGTCGCCAGTGAGCGAAAAACCTCGTATTTACGTTAATAGAAACAAGCTTGAGGGAAAACTCCGTGACGACTGTGAAAATCCTGTACTCAGGTCAAACTGAGCGAAAGTTCGCTACATTTACATTAACAACTAATTGTTATGTAGTGTAGTGTATGTAATACACGGTGTAGGTGTGACAGTTGTAGTGTAACTGTACCTACGTGTAAAATGACACAGTAATACAAATTTATAGTAAAATAACGATGACGAGGCAGAAGAGAAGGGGCGGCAGCATGCAACAGGAACGGCCAGCTGATCTGCACGGCAATGCTGCACCCACCAGCTACACCTGCGAAAAGAATTAAGGTGGAGCATCAAAACTGTTATTTCTGTCTCTCTCTCTCTCTCTCTGCCTAGCAATCAGTACTTGTCATTATTAACCAGGAAACGTAATTCTTGAATTCACAAATTGCTTAGAACCCTTATAGCTTACTGGTTAAACGTTTTCATTATTAACCAGGAAACGTGCCAGTTCTTGAATTAAAAAATTTCTTAGAACGGGCAGTTTACTGTTTAAACTTACATTATTAACCAGGAAACGTGCCAGTTCTTGAATTCACAAATTGCTTAGAACGGGCAGTTTACTGGTTAACCTAACTCTACACTTACGAGTAATACAGGAAGCTGAAAATCGCTACGCAATCTCGGGCAGGTCACGTTTTAACACCCACCGTGGGTGTGAACACTCATGTGGGTAATGTGCATTCTCCGGGAATCCTCAGAGAGGCCCACAGCTCGAGACATTCCACAAGGTAATTCATACACAGCCTCGGACTGTCTCTGCAAGGTTCTCAAACTTCCCCCTTAACTTATGGTATACATGTATGTACAAGCCCTGGATATACTGTGTCCTGTAGGGCCAACGAGTGAGACGTCTAGTCTACACTTTTAACTGGGAACCAGGCTGGTCCTTGGATTACTCAAATCGCTTAGGATGCCTATTACGGAACCCAACACAACAATTGCTAGTTAGTAAGCAGTTAGTAGGTGAGACATCAGGTCTACACCCACATTACCACTATCCTGTCTCTCAACTGACTCAGAGATTACAGGTGTAGTTACAAATGGCACAGGAAGGGCATGTCCCTGATTAGTGGTGATACTTTGGCACACACTGCAAGAACGGACAAAACTATCTATGTCCCGTCCCATCCCTGGCCAGAAAAAGTCAGCTCGGATACGGCCCTGGGTCTTCCTTTTGCCCATGTGACCTCCTGAGGCTGAACAATGACCCCATTGTAACACTGCTAGGCGGTACTTGGCGGGAACGACAAACTGCAATCGAACCTCGCCCTCGGGTGTTCGTGACTCACGGTAGAGCCGTCCTTGTCTGCGAAGGAACTTGGCTCGACCTCCCCGTGAATACTTAATCACTCGACCCTTTTGTTTGTTCCGCACGGTAGCAAGTGTCGGGTCAGAATGTTGTTCTTGCACAACAAGTTGACTGCACATCAGATCTTGCGGCGATTCAATGATCACTGGGGTGACACAATCTGGAGCCTCAACCATGGCTCGTGTTACCACAGCAGCCGAAGTCTGAGTAGCGCCATCGGAGCAACTATCCTTGACTCCATTAATATTGCCTACTATTAAGTCAAATAGAGGCTCTGGCATGACAACTGCAAGTGTCATACCAGTATAAAATGGAGATGCCACCTGGATACATGCCTCAGGGAACAATCTCACTGATCCATCAATAAGGCTTGCATGGATCTGTCGACCTGTATACTGCTCAGGCCGAACTAAACTCTGCTTAACAGAGCAAACTGAGGAACCATTGTCTCTCAGGACCTTCACAGGCATGCCTCCCACAAACCCTGGCTGTACAAGGAAGGTACTGTCACCTGTGGGAGGGCCTGTGGAGGAAGCAGCTAGCCACTCATGAGGCTGCTGAATTGATGTGGCAAACATTGTGCCTTGTGAGTTATAAGATGGAACATTGGCCATCTGTGGAGGGGGGTTCACTGTCACTGTGGGACTAGTGAACTGTGGGGAAGTACCCACACTGGTAGGGACGTGACCACCAGGCTGCTGCTGAGGAATGAAGGCTGCATTAGCTTCCTGCCTCTTTTGAGCTGGTGGTGAAAAAGTTTGTCCCGACGGTCGGTTGCGTGGCTGATACTGCTGCTGGTTAGGGTACTTGTACCTCTTCCACTCAGGTTTCTGAGTGTTTTGCCCCTGGTCCTTCCACTGCGGTTTTGGACCTTGGCCATTATTCTGAGAATGGCCTTGTTGCTGGGATTCAGTCTGAGACGGCTTCCCAGACTTATCAGGTTTTCTGTTCCAGGTGTTTTGCTGCTTGCGAGCTTGATACCCGTATGCAGTAAAGAATGCGTCAGCCTTCTCTACCATTTGGCTGGCATCTTTCACCTGGCAGATCTTAAGCTGTGCCATAAGCTCAGCAGGCCACGACCTCTCTAGCTGTGTACGCAGCATAAGGTCAATTATCCCCTCACGCGTGGAAGGAGTTTCATCTTTCTCCATCCACTCACCTAGGTAAGCAGTGAGACGGTCGAGGAACTGAACAGCTGTCTCCTTGTCTTGGAGACGAGCTCGCATGAACTGAGCTTTGGCGTCGTCTACTGTGAGACCATACGCCTTAATGAGTGCAGCTTTCATCACTTCATACGTGAGATTGTCTCCACGAATTCTGTGGAGAATATCGAGGGCAGGGCCCTCAAACAGGCTAAGAAACTGAAGCCGCTTAGCTGCATCATCGAGCTGGTAAAGCTGAGCCATGTCTTCAAATCGAGCTATGTATGGCTCGATTCGCTCGCCATCTTTGTATGGGGGAAGCTTGATGTGTGGGGTCGCCATAACATGTGCAGGGAGAGCGCTCGTGGAGCTTGAACCAACTGCACCAGATGTGTCTGAACCCAAGGAATCTCGCTTGAGCTTCAGCACTTCAAGTTCATGTTCTCGTTCTTTGTCTCGTTGTTCACGCTCGTATTCGCGCTGTTCTCGCTCTTGTACTAGCTCGTGTTCGCGCTGTTGTCGCTCTTTTTCTAACTCGAGCTCGCGTTGTTTTTGTTCGTGTTCACGCTGTTCTCGCTCGTATTCGCGCTGTTCTCGCTCGTACTCGCGCTGAATTCTACGCTCTTCACGAGCATCTTTCTCACGTTCTTGCTCGTAATTGAACCGTGAGAGAACGTAACTCTGTATTTTCTCTGGGTCTGTGAGACCAATATCTTTGGCTTCCTGTACATAAGCACTGGCTGCCATGATGCTAGCTCAATTTACTAAGTAACTAGCGACTCAGTACTGATTGCTGCTTCGCAAACGAATGCTAATAACAAATAAAGAATACAGACACAAGCTAGTGGTGACCAGTCTTATCTAGTTAACTGGCAAAAATTAAAGCAAAAAATGCAAATGATTGGGAAGACTCAATAATAAACACAATGGGTACGCTGACTTCCCAGAAGCGAATAAAATCGTCTGGCGTTACCAAGAATAAACTAGAGTTAAGTACTCTATTGATTAATAAAGCAAAAACTCACTTGCTAAATTAACGGTAAACACCAGTAAACTTGTGCCTATAAACTTTAATGATAAATACCTAAATATGAATGAGTGAGCACTATCTCGTGAATAGCTTTAGAGCTAGGAGTTAATATCCTGGAATGAGGTCGCCAATTGTCACGGGGTTTTTATAATATCGCGGTAATTTTTGAATAAATGGTTAAATATTATTTAAATTGATAATAATATTCAATAATATTGAAGAGCAGAGACAATGATTGTCTTGCTACATGAAGCAACGATTACTTTACGCTGGCTTAGCACGATTCTCTGAGAACGAGAATTTATAAACTTTCTCAACAGTACACAGCAGAGACTAATTACTCACAATTGCTGAATTACTGTACTGTTAGCCTCTGGAGAAAGTTACATCACCCCTGACAATAAATAACTAATACTAACATCAGGTTCTTGCCGATGCTTAACTCCCAGATGGCACAACGGATATTAAGTTAATACAAGACTGGTCTAAGTACCAGTTATGAAAGCAAACGTTTATGCAAGCTAGGAGCTATATGGAAAATAAGCTTAATTATGGAAAAATGAAACAAGATTTTTACTTTACATTAAGCTCGAGAAAGGAACTGTTAAATTTATTAATTACAAAAAATAAATTTAACGTTACATTTCAAATCAATGAGACGCACTCACTCACTCTCACACGAGCTAAATACTTACGTCTAAAAAAAAAAAAACACCTTAATTAAACTCTTATAACTAGAAAATACACAAAAGAAATACTATAGTCGATGAATGCTGCGTATCACCAGATGGGTGGGAAGACTGGACTAACTGTGAAGTGGAGTTTGGGTACTAGCTGACCTCTCACACTGCAGCACAGGACCTTCCTCCGTCACATCAAACACAAGACTGACCAAGTCGTGGGAAAGCGGAGCACTCGGCCGCATTTTTTAACGGTCGAATGAGGAAGCAGAGGCGAACAATAAAAAAACAATAGTAACGCTCAGTACAGCACTTAGTGACGTGCATTAAATCGGTCACTCTTTGAAAACGGTGACGAATTATTTGAAAAGTATACTCCGATAATGGAGGGAGAAACGGTTAGCTGAGCGATACACAGTGAGTTTTCCACTAATAGTTCGTGGTTTCTCACAAAAAGGAAATGTCGCGAATTGATTCGTGACAATCAGACATACTCCCTCTCTTACCCTCTCATTCCCATTAACTCCCGCACATATGCCTAAACCATACTCCCATTCTTTCATCCTTTCACCGTTCCATATATGTACACTCTCTCAAAAAAGTATCGGCACTCTTTCAGCACGTATCACTCGGAAACAGGGATGAAGCATTGTGATATATGGGGCATCCTGTAATTATAAGTGCAAATGTTGTCTTTGGTAATTATTAGAACCCAAAATTAAAAAAAAAAATCACATACTGGGTGGTATATGTTTTAAGGCGCCACATTTATAGACTCATGTGTTTCTGCGGAAGTTGCTCATTTTCACAACTATCGTACCCTAAGGTGCCGATACTTTTTTCGGAGGGTGCATATATATATATATATATATATATATATATATATATATATATATATATAGATAGATAGATATATATATATATAGATAGATAGATATATATATATATATATAGATAGATAGATATATATATATATATATATATATATATATATATATATATATATATATATATCATCATCATCATCATCATCATCCAGACCTTCTTTCCCACCCAAGGGCAGGGTGAGGAGTAGCAATGTCCAGACAGTACAAACTTGCCCAGTCCAAATAGGCCACGCTTCCATTCACACATCATTCAAGCCCTACCGGATACACGAAAATCATTCACCACATTCTGCAGCTTCACACAAACATATCAGATTGAGTCAATCTGGACGCCGCCATGCTCACAAAAGGTGCCAAAATCCCTTATCATGCACTTCTCCTCACAACATTCATCTAGCCAGCTCGATCTCTGGTCAGTTCCCTAGCCGCACCGACTTCCAAATCTCTCTTCCTCAAACACTCATCCACCATATCTCTCCACCTTCTCCTTGGCCTACCTCGCCTCCTCTCTCCTTCATATTCGCTCAGATATACCTTTTTCACCACTCAATTGTTATCCATTCTTTCCACATGACCATACCATCTCAGGACACTCTTCGATTCTGGTGTCCACTGACTTCCTCACTCCACACCTTTCACGAATCACATCATCTCGTATCCTATCAACCTTTCGTACTCCACGCACATTCCTCAGCAACCCTATTTCCACTGCTTTTACTCTTGACTTTTCATTTTTATGCTACACAATAGTCTCACACCCATATGTTAAAGTTGGCACTAACACTCCCTCATGTAAGCCTCGTGCAGCTGCAACACTCAAGCCTCTGTTTCTTATCAAGGCCTTCTTTGCACCAGCTACTCTTCTTCCTTGTGTCATTTTACTTTCAACTTCTTTTGCACAATTTCCTCTCTTTTTTACCACTGTACCCAAGTATTTGAACTCTCTCACCAATTCAAGTCTCTCTCCATTCACTGTGACATCACACTGGGAGTCACATTCTCTCTCAATAACCATCACTTTACTCTTCTCTACATTTACTCTCAAGGCACGACGCTCACAGACATAAGAGAAACTCCGCACTAGCCTACTAACTCTTGTCCGGTACTTGCAAGCAGTACTGCATCATCAGGATACAACAAATTTGAGATATTCCATTCATCACCATTGATTACCAACGCCATCCCTCTCTCCATTACTCGTGTTTTTACTTCTCTCATCACCCCATCCGTATATATATTGAACAACAATGGGGACATAACACAAGCTTGTCCCACGCCCGCACCGATCATTAACCATTCACTTAGATGCCCATTAACCCTTACACATGCTCCGCTACCATCATAAAAACTCTTGACAGCACCTAGAGCTTACTATCTACACCATACATGCGCAGAACTTTCCACAATCCCTCACTGTCTACTTTGATCTGATGTGAGAGGTGTAAGACTGAGAGGAAGACCACGAATAGGATGGATGGACAGTGTGAAGAGAGCGCTGGATGCGAGAGGGATGTCTGTTGAGCAAGGAAGAGTGGCTGTGCGTGACAGAAATAAATGGAGAGAAATTGTGAATGAATAAGTGATGACGCAGCCCTGAGGGGATATTCTCCCGCATTTGGTCTGATCAGCTAGTCAGGTCAGGTGCGGGTAAGGGGATGGGTCTGTTATGATGTGGCAGGGGTAAACCAGTTCTGCTGTCGGGCCCTGCTGTGGATGTCACTGCTTGCATTGCGCAGTTGACCCTTGTGCGGTGTGATGCGGTGAGGATCTGTCCGTTCTCCCCTTTGGGGCTAAGATGCGAATGAATGTGTTTGAATGGATGAGTAAATGGAGAGTGAGTCGTCCTGTCTCGGCTACCTCCCTTTCCTTGGGGGAAGCAGCCTTGGTATATAGATAGATAGAATAGATAGATGAATGCCATAAACACCTCATGGTCCTTCTCACAATCCTTCTTCGCTGTCTGTCTCACTGCAAATACTTGATCCACACATCCTCTGCCACTCCGAAAGTCACCCTGTTCATCACTCATTAGGACTTTTGATATCTCTTTTAATTTCTCTATAATAATTCTTCCATATACCTTCCCTACGACAATCAATAAACTTATGCCTTGATAATTATTGCACTCACTTCGCTCCCCTTTATTTATGTACAGGGGTACAATCACAGCTTTTTTCCGCTCTGCGGCACAGTTTCACTCATCCATGCCTTCTTACATATCTCCAACAAGCACTTCATTCCACTCTCTCCACTACACTTAAACATCTCTGCATACACCTCATCAACCCCAGCTGGTTTTCCATTTTTCAGCCGTTTCACAGCGCTTTTCACCTGTGCTAGTGTCACATTTCCTGGCACTGCATTCCTTCTCTGCACACCCCCAAAACCAGTCATGTTTATAGCCGCTCTGCTCTCTCTATTCCCATTCATCAGGCTTTCAAAATATTCTTTCCTTCTGGTCCTTACTTCATTGCCATGGGTTAGTAACCTACCACCTGCATCCTTCACACCATCACATTTCTATCCACTTTCACTTCTACATTTCCGCACCTCTTTCCAGAATAACTTCCTATTTTCAGGGTAGTTCTCATTCATTTTTCTTCCCAGATCATCATTTACCTCCTTCTTTTTCCTCTTCACTAGTCTCTTTACGTGCTTCTTGCTCTCAATATACTCAGTTCTTATTTCAACTGAACCTCTATCCTGTAACCACCTCAGCCACTTTTTCCTCTTCTCCTCCACCGCTGTTTTAACCTCCTCATCCCACCATGCCGTACCCTACTTTTTTGGTGATACTCTTGCCAAACCACACACCACTTTAGCATTCTTAACTAAGCAATCCCTACAGGTATATGCATTCCACAGGCTGTCCAGATCCAATTCGTTCCAGTTCACTGATTCTATCTCGTCCTCTACTTTGGTCCTGTAATCATCTGCCATTTCTTTGATCCTCAGCTTCTCAACTTCCAGTCTTTCTCCCTGACTGTTAATCTCCCTCTTGATCCACCTCACTCCTCTCAGCTTGATCTTGCATACCACGATCATATGATCTGACAGACCACATCGTCCTCTCACAGCCCTTGTATCAGCAACCATTCCCAACATCGACTCTCTACAAGCACGTAATCTATCAGGCTTCTTTCAGCACGATCCCCGTTTCCTCTATACCATGTATATTTCTGTGCATCGTTGTGTTTGAAATACGAATTACAAATGCACAACCTCCACTCATGACACATATCCTTTAGTCGATTCCCATGACCATTTTCTCCTGGTACTCCATAACAACCTATTATGTCATCCCCAGGACCAGTGCCTACTCTCCCATTCATATCACCCATCAAGATCACTTTATAGCTCCTGGACATTTCTCCCACCACTTCACCCAGCTCATCCCAAAACCTGTCTTTCTCTCTCTCGCTCCTGTCCTCACACGGTGCATACGCAATCACTGCCACTTTTACCTTCCCATACTTGAACTTGACATAAATACACCTCGAGCTGACACATTTGTAGTCTCTCATTCAATTCTGCCACATCTCATTCATCAACAAAGCAACTCCTTCCTTGCATCTTCCTAGCTCATTCTTGCCCAATCTAACACATTTCACACCCTCCCACGCCTCCACTTCACATCCTTTCATCTTAGTTTCACACAATGCCATCACAGCATATCTCGCACTCTTGAACCCATTCACCTCTTCCACCATCTTGCTCTTCTCATTCACACCTCTCACATTCCACCTGGCCACGCGAGTCTGCCCATTTGGTTGGGTCCCTGGGCAGGTATTGGGCCCTCTGATGCTTTCTGAAACGACTGCAATGATTAAGTGATTTTGGACAGGAGAATCTGGGGGACACTTAACCCTGCCAGAAACCCCAGTTATATGGTTACCACCCAGCTTAGTAAATGGTTTCCTGGGCACAAGAAACCATTTGGCTTGTCACTCAGTGTAGAGCTCATATGGCATCATTCTACATTGAGTGAGTGGATGATGGGTGCCCCAACATGCCATACATATATATATATATATATATATATATATATATATATATATATATATATATATATATATATATATATATATATATATATATATATATATATATATATATATATATATATATATATATATATATATATATATATATATATATATATATATATATATATATATATATATTGGAAAGGTAAAGTACAACGAAAACAGTAAGATTATTTGCAGGGATATAAAAGTATTGTCAATAATTCTGGGATAGCTAGGTGGCTACACCAAATTTCGTTGTTTTTTATGTTTATTGGATAGTACAGCAAGGAGTCAACACTAGGTAAAAGTGTGGTCGGGGAAAAAAATATATATTTGCAGTAGGAGAGAATAATATCTACAGTGCACCTTCAATTAACCCACCCCATCCCGACCACTTTTCCACCAATGACTTCCCCCAATCCCGACCATTTTTGGACAGATTTTTTTTTTGGCTCAAACCTCCGCTTTTGGTGAGAAACATCGAAAATTCATAGAGAAATCGCTCACCTGAGGTTTAAAATACTCGATCCAGGTAGGAGTACCTCCTTACCTTACAGGGTTTTCTATCAGGCCGGCTGCAAAGAAAACGAGTTCTATGGGAGGATAACTATTCCACACCACTATAAACGGTATTTATTTATTTATTTGGTACGAATATAAATGTAGTATGAGAGTATATTGGTTTTCAAACAGTAATATAGGCATTATAAGCATTGTTTCACTCACTAACTCATCACCATTCCTGACCTTTTTCTGCCACATTACCTGATCATCATTTCTGACTGTTTCTTCCTCTAATGTTTGTCCTCCACATTGTCATCGATTGGGGAAATCACTCTGGCCCTGAATTTCGTACCGTGGCATGACCTGGCTTTACTGGCCAGGTCACTGATAACAGGTGAATTGCTGAGAAAAGGGCATGTAGGGGGGGGAGGAGGTCATGCTGGGTAAGGCATTGTCCCTGCCTGGCATCTTGTAGAGGAAGGTGTCCCGTGTATACGTGCCAAAAATCACTTGCGAAAATTGAAAATTGTGCAAATTAGGGATCTTGCAATTGATTCGCGTTTATGTACGTCGACGGGATTGGCAGTGACAAAATGTGTGGATGTTAATTCACGTTGACGGGACGCCACAGGTTGATCTAGAAGAGATCCTGCTTCCACCACTGCACATTCAGGTTGGTCTAATGAAGCAATCTGTGAAAGGTCTGGATAAAAAGGAAACTGTTTTAAAAATCTGTGTAAAAAATTCCCTGCTATAACAGATGAAAAACTGAAAGCTAGTAAATTTCTTGATCCTCAGATGAGACTTATGATGAAGGACGAGCTGTTTCTGAACTCAGTGAGAATAAATGAAGCAGATGCTTGGAATGCATTTGCAGCAATGGGGTAATTTTTTTTTTTTTTTTTTTTTGTATCTACTAAGACTGAAAACTATCATCACATTGTTGAAATTTTCCTCACGAACGTCCAGACTCTAACGGGCAATATGAGTGTCAAAGTTTATTTCCTACATAGTCACGTAGACTTTTTGCCTGAAATCCTCGGAGAAGTAAGTGAAGAACAGGGATAGAGGTTCCATCAGGACAGACTGATGGTTGGAAAAATATAAGGGAGGTAGGACAAACACGTTGGTCGAATACTGCTGGTGTCTGCAAGATGTGCCGACAGTACTTACTGCCATAAATCAAAGAAAAGGATATTCGTTCTGTAGCAGTACTGTATTCTTAAAAATTCATTCCTTTTTTACTTGTTTTTTGTGTGATAAATATTGGCGTTCTACGCTAATTTTTACTTTATTTCTGAAATAAGCACCATCAGATTATGTAAGAATATTTTTTATCAGATCAACTTAAAATTTTTTTTAGGACTCAGGGCTGTGAATTATCTGTTTTAAGAATATTCATATTAAGGAACATGTTAATATTACCTTCAACAATTTATTCCAAAATTGCATAATACTGACGTCAGACATATATGGGGATGTAATCTGTGGCTCATTTCGTACTGCCCTTTTTAAATATGGGTGGAATATTGGCGAGCTTCCACTGATTAGGTAATATATATTTAGTTAAAGATTTAGTGAATATTTTAGTTATAGGAAAGGCTGACTTTACATAACATTCACAACATGTGAGTAAATAATTATTTGGTTTGGCGCAGTTGATTTCTTTGGGTCAATTATCTAAAAATAATTTAGCACTTAGTGTCCTGTCCCCTCGTTGAGTGATAACCAGTTGAGGGACGGGAATATTTAAGTAATTTTCTTTTATGAGAACAGTGAAAGAAGTCATTCGGTGTTGCTGCTACTGCTTGATTGTCATTGACGAGATCGCCTTACGATCATCTTCCTCCTCACGTAAAGAATAAATATTTTAGGGTTCGACTTTCCTTCACTTGAAATTTTCGCCTTGCAGCCTCGTTTTGTTTTCAGAATAATTTTTGTAGATTTAAGCTTGAAAAAATAAATCTGTAGCGCCATCGTGATTTCCTGTACGTTTATAGTATTTATCTGGTCTTCTCATGTGATCAATGATTTCTTCAGTATTCTTCGATATCCAGGCCGGTTTATCATATTTCTTTGGTCAATTCTCGTTATTTTTTTTTTTATTCGATAGACATCAATCGATTGGTGAACATTTCCCTCATTTCTTCATCGTCATCCACATTCAATAACTTACTCCAATTGGTGTTGGCAATTTCGTTCCTCATATAATCGAAAGTAGCTTTTTTAAACGTTAGGTAGTAAGTGGCGATTTGTGCTGGCCTTTTGTTATTTGTCTATTTCAAGGCCAATGATATTAATACTGCTGTTGCTAAAATTTTCACCAACATCACAAATTCATTAGGTCACGTTTGTTGCTAAGAGAAGGTCGAGTATATTATTACTACACGTTGGTGTATTCACTGATTTATTTAAAAAGGCATCGCCCATCACTTCTAACAATCTGTTCCCTTTTATGTCTGCACACGAACTGTTCCAAGCAATTTTCTGATTATTAAATTCCCCTAAGTGACGCCATCATTATTCATTATGAATCAATTAATTTTGTCATATATTTATTTATCGCTTCCCTCGTCCAACTTGGGCTGTCTATATAGCCTACTACACTGAAGAGAATGGGATTTCTACTCTTTGAAACTTTCGAATGACAGAGATCCAATTTATTTATATGTATTCCATTACAACTCTCCCGCCGGTTTTTGCAGTCTCGATTTTTAAAAATATTTTACAACTGTGCAATGATATTTCCCAATAAGGTGCTTGTCGATACTTCCCCAATAAGTAGTATGTAACGATACTTTATCTATGTTTCTGTAATCGTAATTACTTCAGGATTTTTGGTCATATACGGCTGTATCTAGTAGGGTTGTGGGACACTAAAATTAGCCCTGCTTAATCGTTTAAATCCTCAGTCCACATGGCGACACTCCGAGCCACTGGTGTGAGTTTCCCATTCACCCCACAAATCCCTCAGTTCGCCTGAGATTTAGGTTAGATCTACCTGACTTGCCTGATGACCATTGACCACAGTTATGCCATTAACTGTCCTTCTTTCCACCTCTTTATCATTACCTAAAGCATGCCTAAGATTGTCAAGTAAAACCATATTAAACCTGACTTCTCCAACCCTGAGGTGAAGGTTGCCTCTAGCATACAAATTCCTGTCATAAGTATGTGCTAAACATCAATAAGCATCACATCCTCCTTTCTACACTGACTTCCAACCCTACTATAATTGATTACTATCATTCATTTGAGAAATGCATAACAAACATCAAATCTTGATAACATACCACAGACAACTGACTTACTACAACGTTCCTTGAACTGAATAATAAGATCCCTATACATCCTAATTATATCCTCTTACCTGCCTGAAGATCATTAGTAGTTCCTAACAAACTAACTGCTTCATCAGCTCTCACAGTCACATCTCGTATTCTACACCTAGGAAAGCAAAAACGCTTCCTTTTAGAACCCAAGGCCCAAAACTCATTCCCCTGATGCCTAATCAATGAATCTCCAGAGAGTATGAGGCCAGACTATTTCTGCACTTCATTGTCTAGAAGCTGAAACCAATTCCTAATGCATACACTCCAATAAATGTTACTTACTTTGGCTTTGCGCCCTCATTTGACTAGCTACAAGTCATTACGGTCATCTAGCCTGGTCTCAGCCTTAACTAGCCTTGCTGCTAAGTTTTCTACCTTGGCTAACACTTACACTTCCCCTACATGCACTACCTTAACACTCACAATACCAACCTCGCCATTTGTCACTTTACACATTAACTGTCTCACCGTTTTTTCCTAGTTTCTAAACTAAGCCTGCTCGCTGACTCACAAAATAAACAATATGTATATATAGTCATATATGTTTTTCATCATGAAGAGTTTTATAAACACACGTTAAAGGACATTATTTGGGCAGGTGCCATCTTAAATGTGGGCATGGGAATAGCTCCGAAAGCAAGTCCACCTGAGTTGGTCAGAGAGAGAGAGAGAGGTGGATGCTACTATAAATGTCCAATTCTTGTAAATCTGTGAGATATCTATCTATCTATATACCTAGGCTGCTTCCTCCAAGGAAAGGGAGGTAGCCGAGACAGGACGACACACTCCCCATTTACTCATCCATTCAAACACATTCATTCGCATCTTAGCCCCAAGGGGAGAACGGACAGATCCTCACAGCACAAGGGTCAACTGCGCAATGCAATCAGTGACATCCGCAGCAGGGCCCGACAGTAGAGCTGGTTTACCCCTGTCACATCATAACAGACCCATCCCCTTACCCGCACCTGACCTGACTAGCTGATCAGACCAAATGCGGGAGAATATCCCCTCAGGGCTGTGTCATCACTTATTCATTCACAATTTCTTTCCATTTATTTCTGTCACGCACAGCCACTCTTCCTTGCTCAACAGACATCCCTCTTGCATCCAGTGCTCTCTTCACACTGTCCATCCATCCTATTCGTGGTCTTCCTCTCAGCCTTACACCTCTCACATCAGATCTAGTTATCTTTTTCACCAATCACTCATTATCCATTCTCTTCATATGCCCAAACCATCGCAACACCCTCTGCTCAACTCTACCAGTCATCTCCCGAACAACTCCAGTTCTCCTTCGCACTTCATCATTTTGCACTCGATCCATACGCGTCACTCCACACGTACTCCTCAGACACCTCATCTCCATTACATTCAAACTTTTCCTCTCTGCTACACCCATATTCCATGTTTCAGCCCCATATAACGCAGTCGGTACCACAACACCCTCATACAACCTTCTCTTTACATCCATTCTAAGCGAACGACATCTAAACACTTTTTTCATTCCTCCCAGCACCTTCCTACTTCATTTTTTCTAAACTTCACTTCTGCATCTATTCTTCCATCCACAGTAACATGTGACCCTAGATATTTAAAACATTCTACCTCCTCAAGCAACTCGCCATTCAATGCTATATTCATCCCCCTACCATCTACTAACCTCGTACACTTCATCACTTTACTCTTTTTCTCATTTACTTTCAATTTCCTCATTTCACACACCCTTCCAAACTCCTCTACCAACTGTCTTAATCTCTCCTCTGAATCAGCCACCAGGCAGTATCATCTGCAAACAGCAGCTGCTTCAGATTCCACTCTCCACCATCAACATTCATCAGACTCAGACCTCCACCTAAAACTCTTGCATTCACCTCCCTTACAACACCTTCCATGTAAATATTAAACAACCAAGGCGACATCACACATATACAAGACAAAATTCGACTTTGATAGCAACATCACCCCAGTTGTAATTACTACCCCAGTACATCCTAATAGGTGTCATTTGTCATGACACACCCGTCAGACGGACAGTAGATGCGCATCATATGCACCGAAGACTCACCCCAGTCATTGCAAAAACGCACAAGACATCTGGGTATAAAATAAGGAAAAGTGATCACTGCACATCTAAGGCAGAACTTCTACCAATCAGAATTCTTTTATTCCCCGAACTACATCTCTCTGGAACTCTCTTCCCCAAAATGGTTTTCCCCTAAATTTCAACCTACGGCTTTTCAAGTCCAACTGTTACAGATTTTTATAAACAGAGGACACCTGTAATCTGGTGCATGGATTATTTTTTTATTCATTTGTTTTTCCTTGCTCTCTTCTGTTATTTAATATATATATATATATATATATATATATATATATATATATATATATATATATATATATATATATATATATAATATATATAAGTTAATATTTTCGGGTATTATACTGTAATTTCGAATTTGAGTACCGAATATATTTAGTAATAAGATTAAATGTAAATAAAGTAAAAGCTAAGGATACGTTAAGAAAAAAAAAACTTTATTCTTACAAATCTCCAAAAACTTGGTTATGAAATATATGGAGAGTAATACATATAGAAATTTTTACAAGTAAATAATTTGCAATTTTATGTGCTCGAAAACATTGAACATGAAAAATATTCTTAAAACTTACTGATTTAACCAATGGAACAATTACAATTAATATCATTTTACAAGCAGAAAAAAAAAAAAAAAACGCACACACCCATAATATTTCATAAACATAAATCCTTCTCTTACTATAATGTATTACTGTATATTGTTTTTGACATGCAGAGCTTATTGTTTTCTTAGGATACAACATCGGGCACAACAAGACTACCGGTACTAGATATCCTAGTGTATAAGACTTCCAGGCCCCACCTCCTGCCCAGAGGCTGCCAAAATCGTCAAAAAAAAAAGGTAACTTAGGAAAGTTTTGATTTAAAAAAATGCTTAAAAAATTTAATTAAACAGTGCTACTTCTTCGTTAATTGTTTGTGAGAGTACCATAGAAATTCTGAGTAGGCAATATTACCAAACGTTTTCCATTTACTCAGACAAGTATTTTTGGTGGTACATAATTTTCAATACCACACAAAAGCATTTTCTTCACTGCACAAATCAGATTGAATACTGAACATTTTGTGATCACTGCGCACTTATTTTAAACCCTACAAAACATGCCACTAATATCTCTGAATACTCCCATCCTGTTTATGTGTGATGGTCATAAATTTACAGATCAAAATTGCCAGATTTCATCCTTCAGTATGGCATATTGACTAACTCAGTGAGCAAGTAACTGAGTGATACGATTAAGGACAGACACTGGGTTTAGCCACCAATGTGGGTGGGGCAGAAAATACGCAAGGAACAGACTGCATCCTCTCACTCGTTTTTAAAATGTTAAGCACCGTAAATTTATTTCGCAGTAAATGACATCATGTACTAGGGAGACCGTGTCTATATGCACGTAACAATATTTCGTACTGAATATTCCTTCTTGCTAAGAAAACAAGAAGGCATAATAAAGGAATGTAGTCCCAGGAATTCTAGTATAGAACACTCGTAGCATAGCTACCATATTTGTTACTGTTATTTTTCTGGTGTCCTATTTGAATGTCCTTGGTACTGCGTTAGCATCTGACAACTGAGCAAAGTAGTATATCTAAAAATATGAGATATTGCTTTTATGACGTTCTCGTGAGGCAATGCAATGCTGATTGTTCTCACGAGATGAAGATTACTTGCGCTTTCAAGTCCCTCGGTAGCTGCATCTGGTGAATACCGTTGGGAAACTATGTGAGTCAGGTGTGTGTGTGTGTGTGTGCAGACACTTAACAATGTCCTCCCCAGTTGGACTAAACTCTTTGCCATTGTTAAGCAGACGAAGGAATAAAAATGATGATGGCAACACGATTCTTCTCTCATAGCTGTTCGGTTGCATACTTAGAGATGGGGTATGAGAGTTCCATCAGAGTATAGGAATACCTTAACTTATGACTTCTATTGGCGTCAAAGCTCCAGCCAGATACAGTAGCACTATACTGGAAATGTGGTGGTAGCACAAAATGCCAATCGTCAATCATTACATTGACAAATCCAGAGGTGATTTCTAATTCTTTTTAATTCTCGAAAGCCTCCAGTGTTTCATTACTACCCAAGAATGGACAGTTTTCTCTCAGCTTTCTGAAAATTTTCATAACCATAGGCTAGCGACTGATTGTTGACATTCATGCCAGAACAGTGATGAACCGAACGCCTGAAATGGTCAACAGTTTTTCATATTTTTCATTGTTTTGGTCTTTCATTTACTGTATTCCCCCTCCGCTGACGATCATTGTTTATGTATCTTTTTTTTTTTTTTTTTCATATCTGATATTTTCTATTGCTACTTATATCCTCATGCAAACTTCGTCTTATGTTCTCAGTTTCAGTCATATTCTCATTCAGTATATACATTCACATGCCCAGTCAACTGTCTCAACCATCAAACATTTCCTGGATTTGCTATCCCCACACAACGACACAATCTCCCATCTATTCCATTAATCTTTGGAGACAGCAGCTTCCTCACTGTTACATCTGCTACACCATGTCCTCTGACTTCTGTTTGCGAATAACATTAGATGGTCGATGTTCTGTTATTGCCCTTTAATTTAATTTTAGCTACACAAAATAACTGTGGCGAACAGATGGATAGAACGTGACCACAATTTGAGAGAGAGAGAGAGAGAGAGAGAGAGAGAGAGAGAGAGAGAGAGAGAGAGAGAGAGAGAGAGAGAGATTGCAATACTTATTACTACTACTAACTTCTGAAGCTTTGCTTCTATCAGGGTAACCCCTCTACAGCAGGAATATTTACGGCTTGACCATCATCAGGATAATTTGTCTTAACATGATGGGCTTTCAGTCTGCACTGGGAGGGGTGACATTTTGTGACTGAATGAATCTGGATTCAGATATATGATATTTAAAGACGTTGAATAAAGATGAACAGTAAAGTCAGATCCCAAGAACTCTGTCCTCAATATCACATCCCAAGCATCCGAATAATGTCCCTTCAGTCGAATAACATATTTCATAATATGTATTTGGTACTTAAAGACGATTTTATTCAGCTTTGGAGTAACTACCCGAAATGAGGTGATTTAATGTAGTGAAAAAGTTACACTACCCGAAATGAGGTGATTTAATGTAGTGAAAAAGTTACTACATGACAGTATTGTGATACCAACTCTAACGTACGGAAGTGAAGCTTGGACATTGTTGGAAGGACACAAGTCAAGAGTGAGAGCAGTGGAAATGAGTTATTTAAGAGGAGCCTGTGGAGTCACGTGGAGAGACAGGCTGACGAATGAGGATATAAAGGAGCGTTGTGGTGTGGATGTGGATGTGATAGGAAGCGTTATGAGGAACACATTGAGGTGGTTTGGCCATGTGGAGAGGATGGAGGGTGAAAGACTGACGAAGAGAGTGTATGTGAGTGAGGTGGAGGGGGGAAGAGGGAGGGGGAGGCCGAGGATGAGATGGAGGGATGGGGTGGAGAGGTATATGAGAGAGGGGGGTGTGAGCTGGGAGCAGGGCAGTGAAATGGCGGGGGACAGGGCGACTTGGAGGCGATTTGTTTGTGGCCACCCCAAACGGGATTGAGGCGTCTGGCAATAGATAGATAGATAGTACACTCAGCACTGACTGCGACAGGATGTATAACACCACCAAATGCACAAGAAGGGACTTCTTTTTTCTGAAATTTCTCCACGCAGGCTATTTCAGGCATGACACACACTGATAACAACAAGTGCCTGTGGAACCGACTGGGAGAGCGTAACGTAGGACTTTACCGTGTACCGAGTAAAGACTATGAGCGATCATATAATGGGAGAAACATTTTCAGGAATAAGGAAAAAGAACAAGTGAGCAGAAATATGGTGTTAAGAAATTAAATAATGAAATTTAAAAACATAAGTGGGATAATGATAACAGAGTCAACTGGGAAGAAACTAAACTCATTATCTACTGGAGGTGACTAAAATCTGCCTGTATTGAAAGGTTTGATAATTTTTTCCAAAACAAAGGATTTTTTTTTTTTTTAAACTAACAAAATCATTGACATTTTTGTTAATTAGAGGGAAGCAGAACTAGATCTATTAATTTTGTTGCTTCATAAGCATTGTTTTTGTTGTTTGTCACTGGTGCATAGGCCTGGACTATTTACTGGAAGTCGCTTGTTGCAACCACTGTGTCGCGGAGTGTGTTTAGTCTCACTTTGTTTAGTATTATGATTAATGATAGTTTGTCATCAGCTCCCATCCCGAGGAATCTTAAATACTTATTCGATGCTGACCATTGTGCAATATGGCACTCTTCCCATAATGCACAAGTTTCGGCTAGGCAGATTCAAGCAGCCCTTGATTCTGTCGTTCAGTGGGCCTTGCAATGGGATTTAAGTTTTCCATTCCTAAGTGGGGCACTGTGGTTTTTACCATTCATAATGTTCCTGGTTTGCGTTTGACTTTGGATAATCAGGTGGTACCTTGCCAGAATCCTGTAAAGTTTTTAGGACTCAATTTTGATCGTGGATTGAGATTTAAAGTTCATATTAATAATTTGCTTGCTCGTCGTGATAAATCGCTAAATGTCCTTAAGTACTGTGCCTAGCAGGTACTAATTACGAAGCCGACAGGAAATCTTTATTAATGATGTATAAGTCCCTTATTAGATATATGCTTTAATATGGTGTATTGTCGGCATCTAATGCCACACTAAAGAGGCTTGATGTGTTACAAAATAAATATTTGCGAATGTCTTGGAGACTGAAGGTGCACTCGTGTAACCCGAATGGAGGTGGAGGCGAATGTACACAAGCACCAGAACGTATAAGTGCAGGATGTGATCGACGACTACAGATAAGGTACATTCAACCTGTGACATGTCGGAAGGGTTGGTCAATATGTGGGTGTTTTTATACAGATATTTGTGTAATTACAAAACTGTGGAATGGGTACGACAAAGTATATGTCTATACATAAACGCCGGCAACTCAGCAGGAGTACAGGGCTGCCAACATTCAGCCGGAACAACCGACACATCCTAATACCGATCGTTGCTGGTCGCAAAATGTTCACACTAGAGGATGCACTGATCCTTTCTGGAACTAGTGTACCTCCCCTCCGTGTTCGCCGCGACTACCTGCTGCTGTCCTATGGGATAAGGACATTTAGGAAAAGTGATATAAGCAATGCGGCCTGTACCCCCCTGTGTCAGTACCATTATCTAATGCAGGGGGTTCGTTGGCCACATGCCGTTCACCTCCACTTACTGACTCAGGAGCTTGATGTGGACCTCAAGGACTGTGACAAGTAGGTGTTAAAAAATATAGCACCATGGCCGCCACCCAGCTTTGACGTTGATGCTAATTGGCTCCCTGCACCAAAGACCAAGGCGTCGGAAGTGAAGTACTAGCACTTGTTTCGTAACATCATCATGAGTCATTTAGGGTCCCCTTAGTTGTACACCAATGACTCCAAGTCAATTGAATGTGTGGATGATAGTGTGTGGTCGATTGCATATGCCCTTAGGTTTTGATTGCTGAATCATACATCTGTGTTTAGCTCTGAACTTTATGCTATTGAGAAAGCCATAGACTATGCTCTTAACTCTGGACATGACTCATTCGTCACATTTTCACACTCCTAGTCAGCCCTTGAGGCAATTGCTTCTTGCACTACTGTTCTCATGAGATCCATGGCAGCATCATTAATAAATTACATTTGTGCAATAAGTCCTTCACACTAATCTGGGCCCTGGTCATGGTCATTGTTATTTATACGGCAGTGAGCAGACTGACTTACTTGGTGAGTTGGCGCAGAGCTTGAGGAGACTTGGGACGTTCCTGGTGATCTACGGTCGAGTCTCTCCCTCGGAAAGAAATCCATAAATCTTCAGTGGCAGTGGACCAGTCTCAACATACCAACATACAGGCTTCTCCTTGGCAACTGGGACTCTGCCATTCGTCCCTGTCACATTGAAGAATTGACAAGAATAAAGATGAATTGCACAATGATAACTCATGTAAAACCATATGTTGAGAAATAAATTCCACCTCACTATGACACCTGTGGTGCGGTGTTATCTGTCGGTCATTTCATCCTGCGCTGTCGGCGATGTGTTTGTGAACGTGCTTCACTTACAAATTACTGAAGTGCAGCAGACGTCCCCTTCATCCTTTCCACCATCCCGAGTAATGGGGGATATTATTATGACTGATAGTGTGATGGCTTTCTTGAGGGAGACCGGATTGATCAGAGTGATTTGACTTTTTCTTCATGTAAGAAAGAAGGAACCAAAGGCCAGAGGCCCACAAACTGTTCCTTCCAAGAAAAAAAAAAAAACAATATAAAAGAGAGCCAAATTCAAGATCTGTTCATTTCGAGATGCCTGGGCACACTGCGTTTGAAAGACTAGAGATCATAGGAAGTAGGAAATACAGACAGAAGGAGACAGTTCCAGAGTTTACCTGTTGGATAACTGAAGGACTGGTAGTAATGGTTAAATCTTGCATTAGAGAGTTGGACAGAAATGGGATGATAGTTTGCTGCTAGACGGGTGCTACGCTTCCGTCGTAGAGGTGGAGGCATGCAGGCGACAGTTCAGAGGAGCAGTGACCATTAAAATAGCGGTAGAAAAGAGATAAAGATGCAACAGTGCGGCGAAGAGACAGAGGTTGAAGGGAGCCAGTGAGAGGAGGAGAGTTGATGAGACGAAAAGCCTATGACTCCACCCTATTGAGAGGAGCTGTATGTGGGGAGCCAACCCACACATGAGAGTTGTATTCTACACAGGAACGAATAAAACCCGTGTAAAAAGTCAACAACTGTGTGGGGGTAAAGAAGGCACGGAGTCGGCTTAGCACACCTAATCTCTTGGAAGCAGATTTTACAAGAGATGCAATATGATCTTTCCATGATATGTGCCGAGCGAATGAAACCCCAAGCATGTTCAAGGATGATGCAAGATTGAGCTGGATATTATTAAACATTAGTGCGTACTCCTGTGGAAGATTGTGTCAAGTTGATAGGTGTAAAAACTGAGTTTTTGATGCATTAAAAACAACAAGATTATTTTTACCCCAGTCAGAGATACGAGCCAAGTCAGACATTGGGTGTGCCATAGCCTCATCCCTTGGTTGTTGAAGTAACTGCTGAGATGGACAGTGCGGGAACCAAATGGAAAGGTGAAGGGTGGAATCATCAGCGTACGAGTAGATAGGGTTAGATGTAGAGCTTAGAAGGTCATTGATGAATAAAAGGAAGAGAGTTGGTGATAGGACAGAGCCCTGAGGAACACCACTGTTCATATATCTAGGCGAAGAACTTTGACCGTCTACGACAGCAGCTATGGAACGACCAGAAAGGAAGCTCAAGATGCAGGCAAAGATAGAATGATAGAAACCTTAAGAGGTCAGTTTGGAAATTAAAGATTTATGCCACACTCGATCGAAAGCCTTTGAGATGTTAAGTGCAATGACAAAGCTTTCGCCAAAGTCCCAGAAGGAGGATGACCAGCAGTCTGAAAGATAGGTGAGAAGATCGCTAGTGGAGCGTCCCTGACGGAACCCATACTGATGATCAGAAAGAAGGTTGTGATAGGAAAGATGCTTTGAAATTTTTCTGTTAAGAATTGACTCGAAAACTTTTGAGATACAGGATGTTAAAGCAATTGGACGATAGTTAGAGGGTTGGGAATGGTCACCTTTCTTTGGGACTGGCTGAATGAGAGCAAACTTCCTGCAAGAAGGAAAGGTACAAGTTGAGAGACAAAGGCGAAAGAGTTTACCTAGGCATGGTGTAAGCACAGAAGCACAGATCTTGAGGACAGCAGGAGGGATTCCATCAGGCCCATATGCCTTGTTAGTATTAAGGCCAGTGACGGTAGAAAATACATAAGCTGAAGAAATTTTAATGCCAGGCATGAGGAAATCAGAGGGGGGAAGTGATGGAGGAACAGCACTGGAATCGTCTAAGGTGGAATTGGAGGAGAAGGTCTGAGCGAAGAGATCTGTTTTATCAGTAGAAGAAACAGCTACAGAGCCATCAGAATAGAAAAGAGGAGAGAAGGATGATGATGTAAAGTTGTTAGAAAGGTATTTGGGAAGGTGCCAGAAGGAGCCGGAAGAATTCGAGTTGGAAAGTTGACAGCATTTAGTACGGATGAAATTATTTTTAGCAGAGCGAAGAACAAACTTAGCCAATTCCGGGCAGAAACATAAAAAGGGTGTTATTTAAGGGTGTTATTCAGTCCTCTCCTTGTTGCAGACAGCATTAGAACAAGCGTGATTAAATCAAGGCGTTCTTGCATTAGTCATAGGATATGAGAAGGGAATGTACTGTATGCTTCCATACACGAAAGAATAACCTTCATAATGCGCAGTGAGCATTCAGATGGCTCCCCGCCATGGAAGCAATAATCATTCCAGGGAAAATCAAAGAAGCACTGCTTGAGGGCCTCCCAATACACAGCTCCAAAGTGCCACGGTGGACATTTCTTTGGAGGGTCCGCAGGCCGTACAGGAGCGATAGGACAGGTCAAGGTAATAAGGTTGTGATTGGAGGAGCCTAATGGAGAGGAAAGATTAACAGTGTAAGCAGGAAGAGGTTGAGTATGTAGGAGCTCCCTCCAGGGCGGTCAGGGATACAGGTAGGGTGCTGAAGAAGCTGCTGTAGGTCATTAAGGATAGAAAATAAGTAGGCTTGTCCACCAAGTGGATCAGTGAATAGAGAGGAAAGCCAAAGGTGCTGGTGAATGTTGAAATCTCCTAGAATGGAGATTTCAGAGAAAGGAAAAATGGATAGAATTTGTTCCATCGTAGAAGTAACATAGTCGAAGAATTTTTCATAGTCAGTAGAATTAGGAGATAAGTAAATAGAGCAGATATATTTAGTCAGAGAATGACAAAATAGCCAAACCCAGAGAGAGAGTAGAGAATTCAGAAGAATCAAGTTCAGGAACACGAGAGCAAGATAAATCATTGCGTACAAATACATAGCAGCCACCTTTGGCTTCGAAATGAGTATAGAGAAAGTAGGAAGAAACAGAAAAGGGTTTGCTCTCAGGTCCTCAGACAGCTGAGACTCTGTCAGGAAGAGAAGGTGAGGTTTAGAGGAGGAGAGGTGGTGTTTGACAGAGAGAAAGTCAAAAGAAAGGCCACGAATGTTGCAGAAATGAAGAAATGAGTCAGACAGTGGTTCCAGGCATCTCTCTGAGTCGTCACCGGGAGAGGGGCGGATGGTGGGGGAATTTATGGTCCCCCCCCCGGGACTCTGAGGCCTGATTTAAAAATGCCATTTTTCTTTTTTATTTTGAAAAGGAAGTGTAGTGTGTACTGTGCATGTAGTTTGGTGTTGACAGTTGGAGAAACTTGTACTGGAGAGCATGCTGCCCTACTCTCTGTGTTACTGAAACACTGAAGAAGTTCAGGAAAGTGGGATGGTCGGGAACTAGTCCCGAGGGCTGATGAAACGGGAGCTCCAGCTCTCCCTGTCATCAGCTTTCCATCCACCTTGGGAGTACTGACCTGCTCGACTGGTGCTACAGCATGGGCGTCCGGAAGGGGGGTAAGAGGGGGCAGTTGCCCCCCCTTTGGAATATGACGGCTTCAGTTCTTGTTCAAGGATGATTCAATGATTTGAGTTGATTCATGCATTCTGTCACTATTGATGTAAGTCATATAACTCACGTACGGTAAGTATTTGCCTATGCCTATTTAGAGTGTGTGTATTTTGATATAACTGCACATATATGTACAACTTCTTTTATTTTGCCCCCCCCCTTACAAAAAATCTTGCGGACACCCATGTGCTACAGTCTACTCTTATTGTGTTATTATGGTTTTCAACGGTTAAATTTATATATATTGTATTATTTAATTGGGGTTGACAGTTTCTTTCATGCAAGGAAGAAGGAACCAATGGCCAGGGGCCTGCAAATTGCTTCCTCCAAGAAAACAAAACTAACATAACAGAGAGCCAAATTCAAAATTCATTCATTTCGAGATGCCTGGACACATTGCGTTTGAAGGACTGGAGAACGTAGGCAGTTGGAAAAAAACAGACAGAAGGAGACAGTTCCAGAGTTGACTTGTTGTATACATGAAGGAGTGGAAGTAGTGGTTAACTATTGTGTTAAAGAGTTGGACAGAAAAGGGATGAGAGTTATTTGCTAGACTGGTGCTACGTGCCCGCCGAAGTGGTGGAGAGATGCAAGCAGACAGTTCAGTGGAGTAGTGACCATTGAAGTAGCGATAGAAAAGAGATAAAGATAATTGTATATTTGATATAGCTCCTGTTTCCGGCTGATCTGTTTCCTTAAATTGATGTCCCCTTTATTAAACCACGTGCCCCGTCTGACAGTCAGCAGTTGATGAGTGCAAGTGTGTGCAATATAGAAGGTACTGGGCATTTTAAGTCGATGGTGTTCTGTTGGACGAGATACTTCACTTTTTGTAAATATGTATAGGGTTTCCATCTGCTTGTATCAGTTTTGTCAATTAGGGTAGTCAGTTGATGTATATGGGAATGTCCTTGACCACTCTGGTTCTCTTTCATATATTGATATCCTTTATATTAATCCATGTGAAGCGACTGACAGTCAGCAGTTGATGAGTGCAGGTGGGTATTGTAGAAAGGCATTACATATCTGCAGTCGATGGTGTTCTCTTACTCGAGGTAATTTTACCATTAGTGTAAGTTTGTCCATTATATTTTCAGGCTTTAGCGATTTGTACTGTATGTAAGGTTTATTAGTTTTAGGTTATTAGACTAGTTTTTTTTTTTTCTAATATAAAATGGGAAAAAGGAATATATATATATATATATATATATATATATATATATATATATATATATATATATATATATATATATATATATATATATATATATATTAGGGTTGTTCTTAGAAAATGAAAGTTTAATGATTAAGTCTCCAAACCTGTCATTTTATTCTAATGGACACTTGATGTAACATAATTTTTATCAAATTACAGATTTAATTTTGGGTCACACATTAGGGCTTAACTTTCAGCCTTTCCTATATTTCTGATGAAATTTCAATACAACTTCTGAACCATGAATTTTTAGGTACTGGAACACATACAAAATTGTGAAGTGGCTCTTAATGTTTACTGTGGTAAATTTTTGTGCTTCTGACGTAAAGGAAATGCAGGGATGGCTTCAACAAGTGGGGTTTTCACGTTCCGGCTGCCAGGTGGGAGGAGGGTGGGGAACATCAACCAGGCCTAATTTTGCAACTACCGTAGATAACATAGCATGATTGGTTTCTTTTTAAAGCTTTCATTGGATATTACATGCCACTCTTTAAACTAGCCACCTAAATGCATTCCACCACCATAATTACCCCAAGTATGATGATCACTAACCTATTATAAACACCCTCTTCTTTAACTCTGAAAACTCCAAACGTCCCAGGTCATGAGTCATGATGAATCAATATGGTACCTGGTGAAACTGTACAACATCTATGGAGCCTTGCAGGAACCGATTTTGTGTCCTGGTTGTGTATGTGTCCGTCCCTAGTGTTCAAGCAAAGAAACCTTGATCGGCCAGACAAACTGACGTTAACAGTATGGGATCCACGTTGTGACACTGCATACTGGTAATAATTTTTTCTCAAGTCGTGCGGTAAGTGAATGATAATTATGAAATATTGAGGCAAGTGGGTGAGGGTTGTTATGCACTTTGTTAGGCGTGCATGGAGGTGGGGAGTATGTGCTTGGTCAGGTGAAGGGTTCCAGTAGCATAGAATTTTCTATGATTTTATATGCAAGGAAGTAGGGACTAAAGGCTAGAAACCTGCAAATTCTTCCCTACAAAAAAAAAAAAAAAAAAAAAGGTAATACAGAGCCAAATTAACCCACCTCATGCCAACGACGTACATGTACGTCGGCCCCTATATGTGTTGACAGTGCCGTTGATGTACGTGTGCATCAGCAATTTGTTATATTTCCCAAAATTCGAAAATTCAAATTATACACCAGAAATCAGATGAGATATTCCCATGCCTCTCTACGTCTCTCTAGGCCTTCCTATGTCATCTACATCCCCACCAAGAGTATTTTTGGCTCGAATAGCATAGTTACCGACGAAGAAAACGAACCTACTTCAACTCAATGGGTGTTGGAGGCAGCTGATAAAGTATATGGGCATTACTCCAAAGTTTTCAGCCATGTGGTCAAGGGGAATTGACCTCAAAATCGACCTAAATGGCTTCTGTGAGTACTTTTATGGTTATTCTCCATGTTTTCTCATCATTTTCAACCTGTCTAGCACAAAAAAAGGTCGAAAATTGGCTGGCACCATGACTCCATGAGGGTCCAACGTCTGCTGGCACACGGCAGGTTAAAGCCCCTTTCATTTTGAGATGCCTGGACACAGTGTTTAAAAGACTGGAAGTTACAGGCAGTAGGAAATACAGAGGAAGGCAGTTGCAGAGCTGATCTGTTGCATACATGAAGGATTGAGAGTAAGTGTTAACTCTTGCTTTAGTGACTTGGAAAGAAAAGGGATGAGGGTATCCTGCTCAACGGGTGCTGCACACCCCACGTAGTGGTAGAGAGATCCAAGCAGACAGATCAGAGAAGTGATAATTGAAGCAGCAATAGAGAAGAGATAAAGATGCAGCAGTGCTGAGAAGAGTTAAAGGTTGAAGGGATCCAGTAAGAGAGGGAGAGTTTATGAGACAAAAAGACTTTGACTCCACCTTGCTGAGAAGAAATGTATGTTGGGAGTCTCCTCACACACGGGAGTAGTACTCTACGAAGGGGAGAATAAAACCTGTGTATAAATCAACAACTGTGCAGGGGTAAAGAAGGCACACCTAATCTCTTTTGAAGCAGATTGTAAAAGAGAGGTAATGTGATCTTTCCAAGAAAAATCCCCAGAGAATGAAACCCCAAGTATGTTCAAAGGTAATGCAGTACTGAGTTGGGTACTGTCAAATTTAGAAGATATTCCTGTGGGAACAATTGATTGGTCAAAAGATGCAAGAACTGAGTCTTTAATGCATCAAAAACAACAAAATTACTTTTACACTAATCAGAGACATAGGCAAAGTTAGACATTAAGTGTGCCATAGACTTATCCCTTGTTTGTTGAAGAAACTGCTGAGATGGACTCTACAGGACGAGGATGGAAAGGTGTGGGGTGCGGTCATAAACACATGAGTGAACAGGGTTAGATGTACAGCTTAGAAGGTCATTGATGAAAAGAAGGAAGAGAGTTGGTGATGGACAGAGCCCTGAGAAACACCATCATTGATAGCCCTTGGAGAAGAACGGCGGCTGTCTACACCAGCAGCTATTGACTGACCAGAAAGGAAGCTTAGAGATGAATGCACAGGTAGAAGATAGAAACCGTAAGAGGGCGGTTTGGAAATTAAAGATTAATGTAAGACTCAACCAAAAGCATTTGAAATGTCAAGAGCAATGCCAAAGCCAAAGTGCCGAATTGAGGATGACCTGAAAGGAAGGTGATAAGTTCGCCAGTGGAGCACCCATTGCAGAACCGATACTGACGATCGGAAGGAAGATAATGAGAGGAAAGGTGCTTTTAATTTTAAAATCCGGAATAGATTAAAAAACTTTAGGACTACGGGATATTAAAGTATCTGGGCAATCGTTAGAGGACTGGGAATGATCACCCTTCTTTGGGAGAGGCTGAATGACAGCAACCATCCGGCAAGAAGGAAAGGTACAAGTTGACAAAGAAAGACGAAATAGTTTACATAGCCAGGGTGTAAACACAGAAATACAGTTCTTGAGTACAACTGGACTAACTCCATCAGGTCCATACGAGTTGTTATTAATGAAGCCAGTGAGGGCAGATAACACATCCCTTGAAGATACTTAAATGTCAGCCATAAGAAATTCAGAGGGGGGAAAGTGATGGAGGAACAGCACCAAAATTGTTTTAGATGGAATTGAAGGAGAATGTCTGAGCGAATAGTTCTGCCTTATCAGTAGCAGAAGCAGCTATAGAGTCAATCATCAGAGGGAAAAAATAGGATGGATGGATGATTAAGTAACGTTGTTTGGAAAGTTTTTAGCAAGATGCCAGAAGTAGCAGGAAGAATTTGAGTTGGAGAGTTCAGATCATTTAGCAGAGATTTTATTTTGCAGAGTGAAGGGCAGATTAAGCCCGATTCTCGGCAGAAACAAAGGAGATGAAATTCAGGGGAGGGTTGGCTTTGGTACCTTTTGAACGCCCTCTTCTTGCTGTGGACAGCATTAGAACACACTTGAGTGAACCTTTTATTTTTCTTTTCATTATTCGCGGGATAAGAGAAAATAATGTATGCTTTTATGACCGAGAGAATAATCTACTGTGTGTAGCACGCTCTGATGGCCAAGGAAGCAATAATTATTCCAGGAAATATCAAAGAAAGTGCCGCATGAGGGCCTATCAATCTGCACTCCAAAATACCATAGTTGCTGCTCTTGGGCAGGGTTCACGGGCCTTTCTGTTTCGACAGAACAGGTTGAGGTATTGTGATTCTGATTGGAGGAGCCCAGTGAAGAGAAAAAAGATTAACAGCATAAACAGAAGGATTAGTTGTATGGAAAAAGTCAAGAATAATGGAACTCTCTCCAAGGCGGTCAGTGATACAGGTAGGGTGTTGTCCAAGTTGTTCTACTTCACTAAGGATAGAAAAGATTTAAAAAGGTTCACCAGATGGATCAATGCAAGGAGAGGAGAGCCAAAGGTGGAAGTGAACATTGAAATCACCTAGAATAGAGATTTTAGAGAAAGGAGAATTGCTAGGATGTTTTCCATCTTAGAAGTATGGTAGTCAAAGAATTTTTCGTAATCAGTAGAACTGGGGTATATGTAAACAGCACAGATATATTTAGTTAACACGATAGCCAAAACCAGAGAGTAGAAAAGTCAGAAGACTAAAGTTCAGGAACATAAGAGCAAGATGTGTTGTTGTGTACATGTACAGCCACCTTTGGCATTGAAGTGAATGTACAAAAAGTAGGACGATACAGAGGTGGGTTTGTTCTCTGTCTCGTCAGACAGCTGAGTCTCAATATGGAAGATAAAGTGAGGTTTAGAGGAAGAAAAGTTGTGTTCAACAGAGAAAGAATAATGAGAAAAGGTCAGGAATGTTGAAGAAATGAATAAAGAGTGAGTTAGACAATGATTTAATGTTTTTTACTTGGTCATCACTGGTAGAGGGGAAGATGGTGGGGGCTTTTATGTCCCCTGCCTCCCTTCCTTCCCCCAGGACTACGAGGCTGGGTGATGAGGCACCATTTTTGCTGTACCTCGCCCAGATCGAGTCCGACAAGAAATTGTTTTTGGTCGAGTGACTTTGTTTATTTCTTTCTTTCTTTGTGTGTTAGCAACATTACGGAAAAACGGCAGATTGAAAGTACAAGAAACTTTCAGGATATGTGAGCACTGGTCCCCAAAGAAAGAGATTCAATTTTGGAGGAAATTGAGTGACCCTGAAAGGTCAAAATCAGAGGGCTATAAGTTGAAAACGGTTGAAGATAAAGATAGTTACTATTAGGAACATACAGGAGCTCGTAATTTGGGCTTGCATTTGACACCAAGACCTTTGACCTTGAATAATAATGAAAGGTCAAAGTCAAGGCCACGGATATTCAGGGGGCTATAACTCAAAACTGGTTGAAGATAGATATTTACTATTATCAACATACAGGATATCTCACATGGGTTTTTAATTGGTACCTTGACCTTTGACCGTAAATGACCTTGAAAGGTCAAACTAAAGGTCACGGATATTCAGGGGGCTATAACTCAAAACTCGTTGAAGATAGAGATATTTACTATTAGCAAGATATAGGAGGTCTCATATAGGCTTTCATTTGGCAGCATGACCTTTGACCTTGAGTGACCTTGAAAGGTCAAATGCAAATCCTTGGATTTTCAGAGGCCGATGCCCTCAAACATTTGCTCTATTACTTTCGACTTTAACCTGTTAACTCCTAGGGTTCCTGCGTGAGCGATTTTGCTGGAAAGGTGCTAAGCATACTGCCTTCCGCCTATCGGCTCATATTCGCGAAGCTCGTAGGTCCCTATCGCGGGGTTCCCTTCTTTATTACCTTTTGAAAAGAGGACTCTGGGTGCAAATGGATTAACTATGCACTGGCAGTACATGGCAGAAAAAAAAAAAAATGCTGTCGGGTGAGGTTTGTTGTGCCTGGCACCACTTGTTCTTATTCTGGAACAGAAACTGTGATGTGTAAAATGCATGGAGTTTGGTTTGTCAGCTGAAGGAAAATGTGTAGAAGAGTATGCTGGTCTATTTTATGTGTTTCTCAAACACTGAAAACATTAAGCAAACGGGGTTAGTCAAAAGATATTTCCAAGGCCTGATGGAACTGAAGCCCCAGCTCTCCCTGTCACCAGCTTTCAACCACCCTGGGTGTACCGCCTGTTCAATTAGTCCTACAGTCTACTCTCTACATGTGTTCGTAGACACACAGTCACTTACATATCCCCTGGTCCACAGTTTCCGCTCTTTATCACTTACATCGCTATCAGCTGCAAACAAACTCCCCACAATTATTCTGCCGAAATTCCGTATTTTCACCTTCATTTCCATTTCCAGTTACCATTGATATCTCTCTCCATCTCTTCATCCTTTCCAGTTATTTAAACCCGTTAATCTTTTACCTCTACTCTTTTATTTGTCTCACTTTATATTCATTTGAGTAATTTAACGTCATTCCATTTATATCTTAGGCTGCTCATTCAATTTCCAATAATATCGATCATAACCTCTCTCTCTCTCTCTCTCTCTCTCTCTCTCTCTCTCTCTCTCTCTCTCTCTCTCTCTCTCTGAGTAATGGTTGTACTAAAGTTGATGATTCCACGCCGGAAGTGAATACAATATTAAAGATTGTGGACGCTTGAAATATTAATTTGTATTAAAAAGAGATTGTCGTTCAAGGCGAAGATGATAATCGCAGGGTTGTGTATTCAGTTTCAATAAGATAATGATACATGTAATAATAATACATGGAAGTGATTTGTATGATTTTTGCCAACCAAAATAAATTTTCGTACAAAAAGGTAATAGATACATAAAACTGTTAGAATGTGGCTCAGATTAGTGACATTCGTTACGGTTAAAATATAAAAGGCACGAAGTGGAAAGATTAAAAAAAAAAAAAAAAGTGGTTGCAGCGACGACTGACGACTACGCTATGATCTACCGCCAAAATCATTCACAGCCAATCACTCACAGCCACTCCAACTATCTCCTACCCTCATTCACTCATGGCCAACCAAACTTAACCATTCCAACTGCCACCTTCTCACACTCATGGCCATCCACACACGACCACTCCAACTGTGCCTTGCCTGACGCACTCATTACCATCCAAGCATAATCAGTCCAACTGCCACCTACTACCTTCTTTCACTCACATCTTGACACCCACACACGGCCACTCGAACTAAGAAATCTAAGTCACCCCATGATTAATGACTTTGCGACTTCCCGTTCGTAGTGTCACCCACAGACTCGTTCATTTCTCGGAAATGGCTGGTGTATAGCTGTGGAAGTGGGCGTGTGGGTGCAGGAGGTGATGTGGGTATGATCTGAACTGTGGATGTATGTTTATAGATGTCGGTGTGGACTGAGGTGAGTGGGTGTGAGTGTGGGTTTGGATTATGTGTTAGCATAAATATGGATGTAGAATGTGGGGCTTGGCTATGGCTCTGTGTGTGTGTGTGTGTGTAGATGTGTATATCTTTGTGCATGTACTGTACGTGGTGGATGTGGGTCTGGTTGTGGATTTCTACGTTTTTGTGGCCGTCGATGTCTTTGTTAACAGAAAGTGTGGTTCTGGCTGTAGTATTAGGTTCGGGGTGTGTGTTAGGTTTGGGATGTGAGTGATAATATGCAATTGATTTTTGGTGTAGGAATGGAGTGTTTGTGTGACGCGTGGATGTGAATGGGGAGTTGTGGGTGTGGAATGTAGGGTCTTGGGTGTATAAGTCTGAGTACAAATGTGGGTGTGGGCTTATAGATAGTGTGTGAATGTGTGTGGGGTGACGTGCTGGTGTGGCTTTAGTGGGCGGACGACGAGAGGAAAGAACATAAGATAACTCTCCCTTGTATCTCTGTGTGGGAAAGAACACGGAGGTAATGCGGCTGTGTGTAAGTGGTAGAGAATAAATTGGAATTCATGAAGCCAGGAGAATATAGGTCAGTACAGGAAGAGGTCGATGGAACACACACACACACACACACACACACACACACAAACACACAAACTGGGAAGAAGTATGACAGTTCTGAGGAGAAGTATCGCCATTTCGAGTCTTTCAATAGTAGGACGTCTCCTAATACATATACTAAACATATACTAATTGGGTTTCCATCAGATTTTGACCAATCAACGGCAGACTTTTGGTTGTGGTAAGATCGATGAAAGAATTATATCATTGAAACTGGAGGTCTCCCCAACGCTGAAGAAAGTACCTGGTATTTTCAGTAATAGAATACAAATTACCTTATGGCAGTGAGGGAATTAATGGTTATTGCCGCAACTATAAGACATCTAATTTGTATAAAAGGCAACATTCTTTTTCTGAGCCTTAACAGTCCAATGTCTGTCACGCTCGCCCAGAATTTGATTAGGCAGGTCAACGATTTATTCAACTACGAGAGTATTATTCATTCCAGTGCAGTGATATAATATACTACACATTGCATGAAACATAAAGACTTTCACTGACGTTACTGTTTTTAGTAGCAAACTCGATTTACATCAACTTTGTACTGAAAACTATGAGTTCCTCTTTATGTTATCGCTTCTGGGGGGCGAGGGAGAAAATTAATGAATGTGTAAGTTTGCCTTTATGCGAGAAAATTAATGAATGTTTAAAAATTATACTGCGAAAAATGAGGCATCTTTAATCACCGGCGTCGTGGCCTTAGAGAGAACCCACCCAAAAAATCTGTTCTAAGGTAAATGACCAAAGTTTCGAAGGCGAAATTGCAATATGCCAGAACATTATTCATTAATGAGAGAGTATATATATATATATATATATATATATATATATATACAGTATATCATCATCAGCCATTTCAGTGCCCATTGCAGGACCAGCCTATCCCGACCGAAACACGGACGGTACAGCCTATGTATCTTTACCAAATGGCTTAGGCTGTCTGGTAGAGATTGTATGTAGGGTGAGAAGTGCTTGTAAGTGTAATTTAGTGTTGGAGTGGCTTTGTATGTGTGTGTAGTCTGTGAACCAAGTGTAATCGGCCCGTGCAGGCCGAAAATATATTTATACATAAATATTTTTTTACGCCCTCACCCCACACTGCCACAGGCTCCAACAGCAGTAGTACAGTACAGGAAGGACGTTGCCCAGTGAGTTGTTCTTCCTATGGTCAGCCTTAGGTGTGCAGTACACAAGATCAGCTGAGGCGAAAATAAACACTGGCTCCTTAAAGTTCACTGTCTTTATTTTCCAAGTAATTCCATTTAATGCTTTCCCTTCACTGTTCTCACAACACTGGAGCTATACACACTTTACTACTGCTATCACACTTAATGCTTGACAACACTTTACTGTTAGTACATGTAATGCTTGCTAACACTTCACTTATTACACAAGTACCGAAAATAATCTTCCCTGACAGTAATTACACTTAATGCTTGCCAGCAACTCTTCACAAACTTCATTAACAGCATTGCACTGATACTGCACTACATTCAAACTGAACCAAAACCGACTGCACTTCATTCAAACTGAACTGGAACCCGATTAAACTTGAAATAGTCTCCACACCATCTTATATAAGCTTGCATTACTCTCGAAACTTCTACATTTTTCCACATTTCTGATGTATTCTAGAGAAAGAGCTTAGTTACCTACTCAGGGACATCAAAACATGCTAGAGTTATCTCACACAACATAACACTCTAAATCATTTACCATACGAACTTAAATTACATATTTTAACAAGCAGTCACTTAAATAAAACATGACAGAGAAAAAGAGCACAAAAATTAATGTAAAGTTACGAAATAACTACACTCACAAACAGCAGGCAAACTGGCAACTCTGACTCATACCAGTACCGGAACCAGCCTACCATGAACATCGGGAAATATCTAGATGCTTCTGGTCTGCCTAACTGGAAAATCTCGCTTCTTAACACTACCACCTCCCTATTTCTTTGTCGTCCCGACATAACTACACAGTACACACAAACACAAACCCCAGTCCCAATGAAACATCTAACTATAAACAAAACAATCCTTCAACTTATCAGGTCTTCTTCATCGAATGCTGGCCCTGTCACTGAAACATAGCAGCATTCCCATTCCTACTACACTGCATATCGTCTGTTCTTCCGTCTTCTTCAAGATTCTCTTGCATTTCCTCAGTGGTGGGACTTCCTGAGAAAAACTGGCTGGTTTTTGCCTCTCGTCACCAGCCTTCACTAATGTACCCTCATCCTTCTCATGTGGACACCCACAGCTGAAGTGTCCCACCTCATCACATGTCCAGGACGCTATTGTTGCAACTGTAGAACTCCTTGCACTGCTTTGTTCTTGTTCCTTCTTCCATTTGTGACAATCCTTCTTCTTGTGGGCCGACTTCCCGCAGAACCAGCAGCCTCCTCTGGTCTTCTCCTGTTCCCTCTTGCACTTGTAGCAGTCCTTTTTTCTGTGTCCTGTCTTTACACAGTACCAGCAACTTCCCTCAAATTTTTCCTTTTCACATATCTGCCCCTTTCTTGCCTTGAATCCTGCACTACGACCTGCCTGAAAGGTGGATGTACTGGACCTGACGTAGGACTCAAATTCTAGAGCCTTGGCTAGCGCTTCTTGCATGCTTCTTGGTTGTGCAAGCTTCACTTGCACTTTCAACTGTGCATTGTCAAGAGCACCGATGAGCTGGTCCCTCAGTAGAATAGCCAGCAGGTTAGGTGCTTCTCCAGGGTACACCTTATATGCCATACTCCCCAGGTCATGAGCAAGCTGCTGTAGGGATTGTTCTCGAGCCCGGACACGCCCCCGGAAGCTTGCTCTGTACACCTCAGTCTGGTACATGCTTCCATATCTGTGCTCCAGCTCTTCTACTAGTGACTGATAACTGTTCCTCTCCATGACTGACATCTGGCTCAGAATTTCCACTGCAGCACCCTTAAGGCTAGTAGCAAGCTGCACTGCCCTCTGCATATCATCCCAACCATTCTGATCCGCAAGTAATTCGAACTGTGCACGGTAAGCTTCCCAAGATACTCTACCATCAAATTTCTGAGGTTCCTTTTTAACTGGACCCCATTATAGCGATGCACTTCACTGGTTTGGGGCCTAATTCTCCTACATTCTGATTATTCAACCCTATAATGCTACCTTTAGGTGCTTGGGAACCATCAAGATTTACCATACGTTGTCCATTCCTTTCAAATGCTCCCTGTACACTAACCTGAAGCTCAGCAGTGCAATATTTCTCTACAGCCTCAATTTTCTCACTAATTATCTTCACATGGTCGACTACATGCTTCAGCTGGTTATCTACATGCTGTCTGCACTCCATCACTATTCCCTCACTAATCTTCAGTTGGTTGTCCACATGCTGCTTGCACTCTGTCACTATTTCCTCGCTAATTGACTTCAATTGGTCGTCTACTTGCTGTTTGCACTCAGTCACATTATTGCTTACCTCATACCTCTGCTGCCGTAGTTCAGCTTATACCTCCTCCTTAAGCTGTTGCTGTTCTTCCTTCATTTCCCCCATGAATGCATCTAGCTGTCCTTGCACCCTCAGTTGTACTTCCCTCTGTTGCTCCTGTAATGCCTCCTGAAGCTGTTCATATCGTTCTTTCTGTTCTTAGTTCTGTGCTTGCAATTGTTATTTGATTTCTTTCTTCTGTGCCTGTAATTGTTCCTTGAGCTTTTTCTGTCCTCGTAATTGTTCTTGGAGTTCTTCACTCTGCGCTTTTAATTGTTCTTTGTGTTCTTCACAATGCGCCTGTATTAGCATCACGATTGTCGCCAGGGAAATTTCTACCTCTTGCCCAGCTCGAGATCTTGTCTTCACACCTTCTGCTTCCATGTCGAAGGTTAGACTCATTGCAGCCCTATATAATCCACACTCCAGACACCAGTGTTACGCCCTCACCCCACACTGCCATAGGCACCAACAGCAGTAGTACAGTACAGGAAGGACGTTGCCCAGTGAGTTGTTCTTCCTATGGTCAGCTTTAGGTGTGCAGTACACAAAATCAGCTGAGGCGAAAATAAACACTGGCTCCTTGAAGTTCACTGTCTTTATTTTCCAAGTAATGCCATTTAATGCTTTCCCTTCACTGTTCTCACAACACTGGAGCTATACACACTTTACTACTGCTATCACAATGCTTGACAACACTTTACTGTTAGTACACGTAATGCTTGTTAACAGTTAACTTATCACACAAGTAGCGAAAATAATCTTCACTGACAGTAATTACACTTAATGCTTGCCAGCACCTCTTCACAAAGATCACTGACAGCACTGCCCTGATACTGCACTACACTCAGTCTGAACCAAAACGGACTGCACTTAACTCAAACTGAACTGAAACCCGACACCATCTTGTATAAGCTTGCATTACACTCGAAACTTCTATATTTTCCACATTTCTGGTGTATTCTAGAGAAAGAGCATAATTACCAACTCAGAGACATCAAAACATGCTAGAGTTATCTCACACTTCATAACACTCTAAGTCATTAATCATACGAACTTAAATTACATACCGGTAATTTAACAAGCAGTCACTTAAATAAAACACTACACAGAAAAAGAGCACAAAAATTAATGTACAAGTTACGAAATAACTACACTCACAAACAGCAGGCAAACTGGCAACTCTGACTCATACCAGTACCGGAACCAGCCTACCTTAAACATCGGGAAATATCTAGGTGATTCTTGGCTACCTAAATGCCAAGTCTTGCTTCTTAACTATATATATATATATATATATATATATATATATATATATATATATATATATATATATGTGTGTGTGTGTGTGTGTGTGTGTGTGTGTGTGTGTGTGTGTGTGTGTGTGTGTGTGTGTGTGTGTGTGTGTGTGTGTGACTCTGGACATAGGCTTCAGAGTCTGTTCACAAGGCCCAGTAGTCCTCCTACATACCATACACCTCCACATGTCACAGTCTATATACTCTATCTATCTATAAAGACAGATAGATAGATACAGGCAGATAGATACAATTCATTTGACTGACTATATACATATCTATTGACTGATCTCATTATTCCGTAAGGGGTGGCCGTTTGTCTTTCAATTAGTGGTTTTACGGGGAGGGACATTAACCCTACCCCAACACACTTGCTGACACGTAGGGAACAGGTCTAGTTTGGTTATATGGTTACCACCCAGCGTTGTAAGTGGTGTCTTGGCTTACATAAAACAGTTAGGCTTGTCAATCAATGTAAAACCACTTGAAAAGGAAAGAAAAGTAATAAAAAGTGACAGGAAACATGGTGGAAATAGGAAGAGAGGAAAGAAGACACAAAGAAAAATGATAAAGGTGAAGGAAGATGTAGTCAGCACTACATCAAGTGAGTGGATGAGTGATGCCACCACTTACCGTAATGAGATGGATGATATCAGTACATGTAATACAGCTAAATCTGACGTATAAATGTAGATCAACTAACAAAACAATATCTTAATTGATAGCATTATATGCACAATGCTGATAAGGTGTACTCTAATATCACGAAATTAGCGCCTTCACTTCGATGACGCAGCCCTCATTTTATTCTTCCTGTCACCAGACCCTGTTACTTAGGTTCAGAAAGCACCCTGTCGGAACAAAAATTAATGCGAGATCGAGGAGTGGAAGGAGAAAAATAGGTGTCTGTGCATGAGAGCGTGCTGCTTTAGGTGTCAGGAGTGAATCAATGAGTCGTGGGAGACAGGTGTGAAGATGTTTTGCGGCCATCCTATATAACCTCTGCATGACCAAAGTCAGGCTTTAACCTCTAGGATAGCGGAATTTGGTTGGGGTTACTAATAACATACCGTAGTAAGTTCCCCATCTCTCTCACAGACACACAGACAGATTATGAGGCAAACCGATCAACCATCCATCTTACAACTTCTGTTTGTATATTAACGACAAGTTTAATAACATCGTACCGTAAACCCCCTCATGTGTGAGGAGCTCAAACCCAACTGCGATGGCAAGGTGGGTTCGAGTCCCATACAGGTGTGGGTGTATTACGGTATGATGTTCAAACTTATATTACGACTGGACGAAACACGATATTTTCTTTTATCTCTGCCTCTGATAAGACGCATCCTACAATTTCCTTTTCCTACCCTGCATTCTGATACTATTCTTATCTCCTCTCATTCTTAACTCCATCTCCTTGTCTTTCAATTTTTGACCTTTTTTCTTCTCCACTCTTCTCTCTAGCCTTCTTGTTTTTTCCTCGCCATTTCTCCCCTTCCACCTCAGTCTACCCTTTCCCTTAAAACTTGTAACCTAATTTCATCCCTCGTCCTTTACACGTTGCGTCTTTTACTTGTGTCTCACAGTTACTCCTTTTTCCACTTTCGCTTATTTATTCATTTATCTGTAGGTGTTTAAGTGGTGGCACCGACATGGGTGGTGCAAACCGCCGGTTATACAAACGTCTCTAAAAAAAGAAAATCAATATCCAATGAGAGGTGGATGATTGACTGCAGGAGACTGGCAGTATCCGTGCGCCATCTACAATATTCACTTTCAGAAGAGCTTCGAGTTAAAATTACTTTCCATAACTGTGCAAAGAGGATGACTGTGAGACTGGTTTCTGCTTTTTGAGGTTGGCCATGCCCATCCTTTACTTAACGCCCAAACAACAATCTGGGCTTAAATCAGCAAAGTGTAGTTTTTGCATCTACTTGAGTGCTAGATGACTAAACTTTCTCTTGAAGCATTTAAAATGCCGTCCTGCGTTCCACTGTTTCGATGGGGAGAGGATGCTCACGATGCAGTCTAATGGAGGGCAGTTTTACCTTGGACACTTTACTCTTGTCACATCCCACTGGTAGTAACATAATCACCTTCTTCTTCTTCTCTAATGAAGTCTGACAATTTGATGAAGAATTGTTGTGTATAAAAATACAAGCTAAAGAAACTGACGTTCAAGATTGTGCTAACCTATCGATTTAGCGACCTCACTTGCCAACTCTTGTCAGTTTGGTACTCTCACAAAGAAGAGTGTCTGTAACCAACTCTTTCTACCCTGCCCTGAGTCCTCAAATGAATCATAGGGCACTGATTAGGCTTCATCTTTTTCATCTGAGTTTGCAGAAAGTCTTTAAAGACGATCACGACGATAATAATTATTTTTTATGGTTATTAAATTTTTCAAAAAAATGTAAGAAATGAAACTTAACGATGTGGTAGCTGATCTAATGCAAATGTAAAGACTGCCGTGATGAACAACAAAATGTATAGGTTTTAAAACATCTCTTCTAGTCCATACGGAAGTCATGGAAACTGATACACACACACACACACACACACACACACACACACACACACACACACACACACACACACACACACACACACACACACACACACACACACACACACACACACACACATACAGCGTATATTGAAGCACATCATCATTAAAGTATGATAGATTTGGATGGTTAATTTTCAGATTGTAATTAACAACACCACAAAGTTTATACTAATAAAGCTTGTACATCAAATGCTCCTATAAAGCCAGCAACTTTGCTGGCAGTTGATTTGATGTTAGAGGTTGTTGTTGTTGTTGTTGTTGTGGTGGTGATGGTAGTGGTGGTGGTTGTGGATATGGAGTCTGTAGGCTCATCTGAACAAGAAACCGGTTGGCTGCAACATGATTTTCCTCTTTTCATGTAGTCCACTAGCCAGCTTTGGTGGACTGGGATTGAACTGAGAGATGTTTGTATAAACCGGGCAGCTAAGCTGTCCTGCTGAATCGGTGTCATCGCGTGATGAGCCGACATATTGTTGCAAATAATTGAAATGGTTAAAGATTTTCCTAACAGGCACACCCACTATTTTCAGAAATAACCATTTCTCTCTTTATTGATCACATGTTCAAATCGTGACGTGCATGGGAATGTTTCAAAGGTATGAATTTCTTTATATTAATTTTCGCCAGTCTACGTTTCCTTTGCCCCACTGACATGCCACACTATCCGTATCTCACCAACACTGACTGCTGGTATTACAAATGTGAGAGTTTTTGCATTATACGCAAAATTTATTCCACGATTCTGAATACACAAAAGGCAGTCGAGTCTTCTTTGCCTTAAAACGATCGTGCCTCTGTTCTCTGTCAGAAAATGCTGGTGTCTCCAGTGATCAGAGTTCAATCCCCAACGAGGTCAGATATTTATGACGGTACAGCAATAGTATTTTCACATATTCTCTCATGTTCACACTCTGTCACTGTTCCATCGATGACATGAAGACTCCCTCACTCGAGGGCACAGTCACTCCAATACCAAATTTCCACATGCACTTTTGGAGAAGGTGTGGGTGCCTGTCACCCACTAAGTGTTGAAGTACCCTAGGGTGGATACACTGGGGTGACAAGCTGAATTGTTTGCTGTAAACCAGAAAATAATTTACTGCGCTTGGTGGTAATCATATTATCAACCTCAAACATGTTACCTGCCTGAAAACTGTAGATTTTCCCAACAGGAAGGTATAGTGCCAGGCGAAATAAAGTCGTTCTATAAGGGGAAATGACAGTCTTTGGTAGTCACAGAGGTATTTGACTTTTTAACTTACTGGAGAAGACAGTATAGTAGAATACATATCAACATAGTAAAGGAGAGAACTGAGGCATTGCTAGAATCGCCCTTGATGGATTTGGTAGGTGGAACGAGTGAGGACACAAGATACTCTAAGATGCAAAACAAACACGTAACTTGAGAATGGAAAGAAATTGTGTGCTATTTTCAATCCCCCCACCCTGTGGCGGGGGGAGACACAATCTGGCCGCCCTATGGGGTGGTACTCTGCGGCCAGGTTGTGTTAGGAAGAATACTGCCACCGTATCCCCTGCGTGTCGTAAAAGGCGACTAAAAGGGGCGGGGTGAGGGAACTAGGACCCCTCCTCTGTTTTTTTTAGTTCCTAAAAAGAGACAGGCCAGAGGAAGGGATGGGAGATGGAGTTATCCCCGTACCCTGAAGATTGGATCTATGAATGTGCGTGGATGTAGTACGATTGAGGCTAAAAGGGAGGAGATTGGGAGAATGTTTGTGAGAAGAAAGTTGGATGTGTTAGCTTTGAGTGAAACGAAGATGAAAGGGAAGGGTGAGTCTATGTTTGGAAGTGTGACTGGAAGATTGGCAGGTGTTGATAGAGGAAGGACAAGAGAAAGTGTGGTCTTGTTAGTGAGTCCGGAAGTACAACAGTGTGTGATTGAATGGAAGGAGGTGTCATCAAGACTGATGTGGGTGAAAGTGAAATTTGAACGTGAGTTGTGGGTGTTTGAAAGCGCACATGGGCCTGGTAGTGAAAGGGATGAAGAAGAGCGGAAGTCTTTCTGGAATGATGTTGATGAGTGTCTGCAGAGTTTTGGAGCGAATGTGAATGTGATAATGATGGGAGATCTGAATGCTAGAGTGGGAAATGTAGCAGTTGAAGGTGTAGTTGGTATGCATGGTGTGCCTGGAAGAAATGAAAATGGGGAACGAATGATAGCGATGTGTGTTGAGCGAGAGATGGTGATTGGAAATGCGCTGTTTGAGAAGAAAGATATTTATAAGTATACATGGGTGAGACAGGAGGGTGGAAGGGTTGTTGATAGATCTTTGATGGACTATGTGGTTGTGTCTAGGAATGTAATAGGAAGATTGTTGGACGTGAGAGTTCTGAGAGGGAAGGGTGGAGGTATGTCTGACCACTACCTGGTGGAGGGAAAGTTAAGAGTAGGTAAGAGATGGGTGAGAGCTAGGAGGGTTAGGTATGGCAGGGAGGTTTTGAAAGTGAGTGAGTTGGATAAAAGGGAGAAAAAGATAGAGTATCAGGAGAAATTGAAAGATGAGTGGAATGCAGTGAAAGATCAGGAATTGGCAGTGTGGAGGAGGAATGGTAGTTGTATAAGAGTGCTGTGGTGGGGCATGCAGAAGAGGTGTGAGTTGTGAGACGTGTGGGTGGTGATGTAAGAAAAGGAAGTGAATGGTGGTGCCAGGAAGTAAGTATGGCTGTGGCTGAGAAGAGACGTGCATATGAAGTGTGGCTGCAGAGGAAGGATGAGATGTCATATGAAAGGTATAAGGAAAAGAGGAATAGGGCGAGAAGGGCTGTGCGTGATGCTAAAGTGGCAGCAGGTGAGAGGTGGGGTAGGCGGCTAACAGAGAATTTTGAACAGAATAAGAAAATGTTGTGGAAGGTGAAAAGGGTGCGAAAGGGAGAGACTGGGAAGGAAGAACGAGTAAAAGCAGAGGATGGAAGGATGTTAATTGAGATGGATGCAGTAAGGAAGAGATGGGCAGAGTATTTTGGAAGATTGTTAAATGTAGATGAGGAAAGGGTGGCTGAGATTGTGGCAGATGAAAGGGTGCAAGGAATAAATGTGTTGGGAGAGTTCAATGATTCTTTGATCACGAAGGAGGAAGTGGAGAAGGCAGTAAAGGAGATGAAATCAGAGAAAGCTGCAGGTATGAATGGGTGTGCTGTGGAATGCCTGAAGGGTGGTGGAGTGACTATTATTGACTGGTTAGTAAGAGTGTTGAATGTGTGCTTTGTGAAAGGTATGGTACCAATTGACTGGGCAAGTGCTTGTGTGGTCCCGTTGTATAAATGCAAGTGTGATAAGTATGAATGCACTAGCTTTAGGGGTCTAACTCTGTTGAGTGTTGTAGGTAAGGTTTATGGTAGAGTGTTAATTATGAGAGTTAGAGAGGGTACAGAGGGAGTGATTGGTGATGAGCAGTGTGGCTTTAGGAGAGGGATGGGATGCGTGGATCAGGTGTTTGCTGTGAGACAAGTGTGTGAAAAGTATTTAGCGAAAGGCAAGGATGTGTTTTCGGCATTCATGGATTTAGAGAAAGCGTATGATAGAACTGATATGGAGGTTTTGAGGACTGTTTTAAGATTGTATGGACTTGATGGTAGGTTACTAAAAGGAGTGAAAAGTTTTTATGTAAATAGTAGAGTGTATGTAAGAGTGGGAAATGCTGTGAGTGATTGGTTTCCCATGAGAGTGGGGCTGCGACAGGGATGTGTGATGTCGCCTTGGTTGTTTAATATTTACATGGATGGTGTTGTAAGGGAGGTGAATGCAAGAGTTTTAGGTGGAGGTCTGAGTCTGGTGAATGTTGATGGTGGAGAGTGGAATCTGAAGCAGCTACTGTTTGCAGATGATACTACACTGGTGGTTGATTCAGAGGAGAGATTGAGACAGTTGGTAGAGGAGTTTGGAAGGGTGTGTGAATGGAGGAAATTGAAAGTAAATGAGAATAAGAGTAAAGTGATAATGTGTACGAGGTTGGTAGATGGTAGGGGGATGAATATAGTTTTGAATGGCGAGTTGCTTGAGGAGGTAGAGTGTTTTAAATATCTAGGTTCACATGTTGCTGTGGATGGAAGAATAGATGCAGAGGTGAAGTTTAGAATAAATGAAGTAGGAAAGGTGCTGGGAGGAATGAAAAAAGTCTTTAGATGTCGTTCACTTAGAATGGATGTAAAGAGAAGGCTGTATGAGGGTGTTGTGGTACCGACTGCGTTTTATGGGGCTGAAACACGGAATATGGGTGTAGCAGAGAGGAAAAGTTTGAATGTAATGGAGATGAGGTGTCTGAGGAATATGTGTGGAGTGACGCGTATGGATCGAGTGCAAAATGATGAAGTGCGAAGGAGAACTGGAGTTGTTCGGGAGATGGCTGGTGGAGTTGAGCAGAGGGTGTTGTGATGGTTTGGGCATATGGAGAGAATGGATAATGAGCAATTGGTGAAAAAGATAACTAAATCTGATGTGAGAGGTGTAAGACTGAGAGGAAGACCACGAATAGGATAGATGGACAGTGTGAAGAAAGCACTGGATGCGAGAGTGATGTCTGTTGAGCAAGGAAGAGTGGCTGTGAGTGACAGAAATAAATGGAGAGAAATTGTGAATGAATAAGTGATGACGCAGCCCTGAGGGGATATTTGGTCTGATCAGCTAGTCAGGTCAGGTGCGGGTAAAGGGATGGGTCTGTTATGATGTGGCAGGGGTAAACCAGCTCTGCTGTCAGGCCCTGCTGTGGATGTCACTGATTGCAATGCGCAGTTGACCTTTGTGTGGTGTGGTGCGGTGAGGATCTGTCCGTTCTCCCCTTTGGAGCTAAGATACGAATGTGTTTGAATGGATGAGTAAATGTAGAGTGTGTCATCCTGCCTCGGCTACCTTGCTTTCCTTGGGGGAAGCAGCCTAGGTATATAGATAGGTAGATTTTCAATCGGTGACAAAGGCCGACACACTCAAGCATGTTGGAGCTTAAATAATTTATTCAAAATTTTATACCTACTGGCCAGCTCCATGGTGCCCTTCTTGTTAGTCACGCTTTCTTTCCTTCTTTCTTGTTTAATTGCGGCAGGCACGTCTACCCTCCAGAATTAACTGATTCAGACCAAACTTGGACACAGTGACATGCCTATGACCTAGTTGTGTCTGCGAAGTTTTGGTTGCTAGGCAACTACACAGTGCCTAGGAACGGCCGAAGAAACTATTTTTCGCACTCTTCACCTTTGAGTTGCAGAAGCATTAATAATGGGCATAAAATGCTCCAAATTCTTAGTTGTAATCTTAAGTTCATTCTCTGTTGGAAGTGTGCCATCCATTTTGCCCTCTCTCCTCTAGTTTTAAAGTGGCAACCCTGCGAAGACTGGCCACAATTCTTGGGTAGAAGGTTGCACTGGAGTACTAGCATACAAAAATGACATTTAGTATCGAAATCACTTCCATCTGCTGGCAGCGCCACCTAAAAGTTGTACCCCTGGTGGACCATTCCATCAACTTCATGTTCTCTAGCTCCAAAGTGGGTGGATGAAATCAAATGAAACTTTGAATGCAAATGGACGTTAACGAGTACTATAAGAGTGCTTCGTACATGCATGACTTATATCCACAAGGTCAGGGATCAAAGGTCATCAAGTGAAGAATAAATAAATAAATAAACATATATATATATATATGTGGCTCCGTGAGTTAGAGTGCTCCATTCTGACCGAAGGGTCGGAGGATCGAATCCACTCAAGGGTCATTGACAGACATCAGGAAGGGCATCCGGTCATAAAATGCTACACGCTCCAATCCAAAAGTCCTCTACCCAGGGGCAACGCCTTAGCCCTTCGGGGATACCTGGCGTAAAACCAAAATATATATATATATATATAATGCAAGGAAAAAGAAGCCATAGGCCAGGAGTCAGCAAAATGATCAATGCGAGAAAAAAACAAAAACTAGATAACAGAGTCAAATTCAAAATCCCTTCACTTCGAGATACCTAGACACACTGTGTTTGAAAGACATGAGATCATAGGCAGTACGAAAAACAGAGGGAGACAGTTACATGAAGGACTGGGAGTAGCGGTTAACTGTTGCACCGGAGAGTTGGGCAGAAATGGGATTAGAGTTTGTTGCTTGGCGGGTGCATCGTGCCCACTGTAGTAGTGGAGGGATACAAGTAGTTCAGAAAAGTAGTGACCATTGAAACGGCGGTAGAAGAGACTTAAAGAATGCAACAGTGAGGCGAAGAAACAGAGGTTGAAGGGGCCAGAAATAGGAGAGTTAATGAGACAAACAGCGTTTTACTCCACTGTGTTAAGAACTTTATGTGGGGAGCCTCCTCACACGTGAGAGTTGTACCTTACACAAGGGCGATTGAAACCAGTGAATAAAGTGGACAACTGTGCAAGGATATATATATATATATATATATATATATATATAGATAGATAGATAGATAGATATAGATATATGCAGAGACTTCACTTCACCCTGAAGATATGTATGGAATCTAACCACAGGAGAAATGAAAGGAGCGACAGTGAGTATTTTCGTTTATTACATCTTCAGAGTGAGACAGAAACGTAAAGGGTAGAGGTCTTTTATGCACACCCGCAGCAGGTAGTGGCGGGTGTGCATAAAAGACATCTACCCTTTAAGTTTCTCTCTCACTCTGTCTGAAGATGTAATATACGAAAGTACTCACTGTCGCTCCTTTCATTTCTCCTGTGGTTAGTTTGTATATATATATATATATATATATATATATATATATATATATATATATATATATATATATATAATTCAAAAGGGAGCCATATTCAAGATCCGTTCATTTCGAGATGCTTGGACACACTATGTTTGAAAAACTGGAGATAATAGAATGCACGAAATACAGACAGGGGGTTACAGTTCCAGAGTTGACCTGCTGATTATATGAAGGACTGGAGGTAACAGTTAACTCTTGCATTAAAGAGCTGAACAAAAGGGGATGAGAGTTTGTTGTTGGATGGGTGCTACGTGCCCGCCGTAATGGTGGAGGGATGGAAGCAAACAGTTCAGAGGAGTAGTGAGTATTGGACTGGTGATAGAAAAAAGATAAAGATGCAACATTGCGGTGAAGAGACAGAGATTGAATGAAACCAGGAAGAGGAGGAGAGTTAGTGAGACGAAAAGCCTTTGACCTCACCAATTTAAGAAGAGCTGTATCAGGGGACCCTTCCCACATACAGCTGTTGTTATATATATATATATATATATATATATATATATATATATATATATATATATTATATGAGCACATAAAAAGAAGCAATACATATGGATGAAAAGCCCTCCGTAGAAATAGAAACATAATGAAACGAAGCTTGCCAATATGTATGAAACGAAGAGTACATAACGAATGCATAATTCTAGATATGACGTACGGTTGTGAGACCTGGAAACTGAAACTCGATGTAAAATCAACAAATCCATTCTCAATGGGCAATGGAAAGGTCAGTGTTAGGAATATCTTTAAGAGACAGGAAAAAATCAACATGGTTGAGAGAGCTGACTAAAGTCAAAGACATTACAGAAGTTATAAAAGTATAAAAAACGACATGGGCAGATCGTATAGAAAGATAAAGGGATAACCGATGAAGCAAGAGAGTGACTAAGTGGACTCAAAGAGATTGTAAGCTTAGCAGAAACAGGCCAGACAGGAAATGGAGAGATGAGACAGAAATGTGCAGGGAAAACATGGCAGTGATTGGCACGGTCAGGGAATTCGGGGAGAAGGTTGGGAGAGGCCATTGTTCAGCAGTGTACTTGTAATGGCTGCTGCTGCTGCTGATATAATATATATATATATATATATATATATATATATATATATATATATATATATATATATATATATATTGTTACATAGCCTATGATTTCATCATCCTTTGTGTAATTCTAACGTACAGTGTGCTGCCTGTTTGATCACGAGCGTGTTCAACCTCACTCCCCCCCTTCTACCGTTATAGTAGAGTAAGTCGTTCTTTCTGTTGTTCAGAGCGGGATTGTCAACTCTTTGTCCCCATGGCTTCATTTGCGCGTCCTTCTTACAAATTGTATCAATCTCTGCCGGCCCCTATATACTGAGCTCAGTCTCTACATTAATGGCCACTTAGATCTACTCCTCATTTTGTTCACATCTCTGTCCTCCCCTGTACAGTTATTATTGTGAGTGCTCAGGAAGTCTCCAACCATCTAGCGGCTGTGTAATTCGAGTATAAGTGTTATTGCATTTTGTTCTTGTACTGTGTAGCATAGGTTGTTAATTTGTAGGCCTAGTGAGGTTTTTGTAATTCATGTAAGGTTCTTATTGTTAGCCATTGTTCATAATAGTTTGTATCTGTAATAATTTATCTTGCATTAACTGAGCATTACCCAGTGTATTTTCATTTTATCAGGGTTGACTTAGGTAAATTTACTCTTGCTAATTTCGTGTTAATAGAGGCTATTGCTGTTAACCATATATTTAACCTGTTTTTTGCCATTACATTATCCTTCTGAGTCCTGAATGTTTTGTTGTTAGTTTGAGCATTAAACTTTAACTTGTAATTTTACCTAACTCTTTTGTTTTGAACCTGGAACTTTACGGGACAGTAGTGATTTTTAGTATTCTCACTTAAAGTGTGTATTATCTTTCGCTGTTCCGTAACATAAATTTGGCGACCTCTTATCAGGATATTCAGGATATTATCATAAGGATATTGCTTGATATTTTGTGACTGTGATTTATTCATGATGTCTACTATTACTACACTTGATGAAGCCAAAGATTTTATGTCAAATGTGCAAACAGTGTGTGATGTAGAAAACAGAACAAAGAATGAACTTAAGCTTGTTGCTCAACAATTGGGAATTGCAGTTCACTCTCATCATTCTAAAGATCAAATTGTTGGCATGATTAATAAAAGCTTGTTTAATGTAACTCCTCCAAATGAGCAAATGCAGATTGAAATAGCTAAGTTACAGGTAGCCCTGCAGGAGGCTCGTGTTAAGGAGGCTGAATTTCAAGCACGTTCTAAGGAGGCTGAGACTCAGGCTAAGGAGGCGGAGTCTCATGCTAAGGAGGCTGAGTTTCAGGCTCGTGTTAAGGAGGCTGAGTTTCACGCACAAGTTGAACTTGCTAGGATTCAGGCAGACCATGAGTATCGCATGAACCAAGGTGGAACTGGATCATCTAGCTCTGATGATTTTGATGTGGCTAAAAATGTTAAACTTGTCCCTCCTTTTAATGAATCTGATTTAACAAAGTATTTTCAGTTGTTTGAGAGGGTAGCTACAGGTTTTAATTGGCCCAAAAAGTATTGGCCAGTACTCCTTCAAACTGTTCTCACCGGTAAAGCTCAAGTAACTTATGCATCTTTGCCTCAGGATCAATCTGATAATTATGATGTAGTTAAGAGCTTGATTCTTAAGGCCTATGAGCTTGTTCCTGAAGCCTATAGAGTAAAATTTAGGACAACTTACAAGCAAGATAAGCAATCCCATGTTGAGTATGCAAAAATCAAAGAAGATCTGTTAGAGCAGTGGTTAAATTCTAAGAATGTGGATTCTGATTTTGGTAAATTTAAGCAGATGATTTTGCTGGAGGACTTCAAGAGGTGTATTTATAAAGATGTAAGCCTATATCTTGATGAGAGAAGAATAGATAATTTGTCTGATGCTGCAGTTTTAGCTGATGAATATGTTCTCACTCACAAGAGATATTCTAAAGAAAAAAGGAAAGCTGAGAGTAAGTATGTTGCCTCTACTCAGAGTACAGGTAACAGGAAAGAGAATAAAGATGATGTTTCTCAGGAAGTAAATACCAGCTTCACCTCTAGATTTCAGAAAAGTAAATGTACTTATTGTAGTAAGCTTGGTCATACTACGGAGAAATGTTTCAGGAGACAGCGTGATGTGAACAAAAAGGAGTCTTTAAATATTCAGTCAATTGGTCTAGTGTCCACTCTTGAGAGTTCTCAGAATTCTTTAACAGAGTTAACTGAACCTGCTTTGAGGGGTAAATTAAATCCTCATGATGAAGCTCCTCTTTTGAACAGTAACATGGGTGACACTCTCAAGAGTTCATGTGCTAATATCCTGTCTGATGGTTTTGTCAGTCCTCTGGACAGTAATGACAGGAAATCAATTAAAATATATCGTGGTACAGGTGCTTGCCTATCCCTTATGCTGACCAGTGTTCTAGGCTCTAATGTTAATTCCTCTGATGAAACTGTAATCTTACAAGGTGTAGGGAATAATTACTTCTCTGTCCCTCTGTGCAGAGTGAATTTAGAGTCTGGTTTTGTTAATGGTTCCGTTATGGTTGGGTTGGTTGAGACACTCCCAATGTCAGGTGTAACTTTCTTACTTGGAAATGATATTGGTGGAAGTCAAGTGTGTCCAGCTCCTCAGTTGTCTAGTGAGCCAGTGGCTGCGGCCCAGGATTGTGATGTCCCTGATGTGTTCCCTGCATGTGCTGTCACTAGGGCTAAGTCTAAAGTTACTGGTGATTTAGAGGATAATGATGATGATGATGTTATCCTAGCTGACACTTTTCTTGCTAATTTGGACCACTCACCAGATGAGGCAGTACCCCGTAGTGTTGATAATTTGTCTCATCAAGAGTTGGTTGAGTTGCAGGTTGCTGACCCTGAGTTGAAAGGTCTAGCTAACTCTGCTTGCAGTGAGGAAGAGTCAACTGGTGCTTCTGCTTGTTATTATATAAAGTCAGGAGTACTTATTAGGAAGTGGAGACCCCCATTAGCATCAGCCGACTGTGAATGGGAGGTTGTACATCAAGTTGTCATCCCTCGTGTTTGTAGGCAGGATATCATTAGAGTGGCTCATGATTCCAGTTTGGCAGGACACCTTGGAGTGAGGAAGACTGTGGCACGCATTTTGAAACACTTCTACTGGCCAGGTATCTTCAGGGATGTTTCCTGGTATTGTAAGTCTTGTCACACCTGTCAAGTTGTGGGGAAGTGTAATCAGACCGAAAAGGTTGCACCTCTAGTTCCCATTCCTCCTTTTGAGGTGCCATTCACCCGTGTGTTGGTGGATATTGTGGGCCCTCTTCCTAAGACTTCTTCAGGATTTTCTTATGTGTTTACCCTGATTGATATGGCTGCTCGTTTTCCTGAAGCCATTCCATTTAGAAATATCTCAGCAAAGAACGTGGTTAAAGAAATGCTAGGGTTCTTTACAAAGTTTGGTCTGCCCAAGGAGGTACAGTCAGACCGGGGAAGTAATTTCATGTCAAATGTTTTCAAGCAGTCTCTGAAAGAGTTGGGCATCACCCAGATCACGTCTTCAGCTTACCATCCCCAGACCCAAGGAGCGTTGGAGAGATATCATCAAACACTCAAATCGATGCTCAAGAAATACTGTTTGGAACATCAGAAAGACTGGGATAAAGGTCTTCCATTCGTTGTGTTTGCTGCAAGAGAATCTCCAAATGAATCACTGGGCTTCTCACCTTTTGAACTACTGTTTGGCCATGAAGTAAGAGGACCCCTTAAGCTACTCAAGGAATGCTGGCTGTCGGAGGAAGATGACGTCAACCTGCTGGAGTATGTGATGAAGTTCAAAGAACGGCTGTCCACTGCTTTACAGCTGGCGAGAGAGAATTTAGGAGCTGCTCAGGAGAAGATGAAGACTTGGTATGATAAGAAGTCCAGGTTACGCCACTTTCAGCCAGGAGATCAGGTTTTGATTCTGCTACCAGTTCATAGGCAACCTCTTCAAGCCAAGTTTAGTGGTCCTTATTTCGTGGAGAAGAAACTCAGTGATGTCAACTATGTCATCGCCACATGAGATCGTAGAAAGAACAAGCAACTTTGTCACATCAACATGCTAAATTTATATCACAGGCGGGACGAAAATAATCCAGTCTGCACTGTAGCTGTTCCACCCGAGTCTGCAAGTGAAGTTCTCCCATGCAGCATGAGCCTGAGTGATAGTTTGGGGAAGAATCCTGATATCATGAATGATCTCCAGACTAAGCTTTCTCATTTACCTCCCGAGGAAAGGCAGGAGTTTTCGGCATTACTGCAGGAGTGCCCGCAAGTGTTCCGTGCCACTCCAGGAAGAACCACTGTGTTGATGCATGATGTCGATGTTGGAGACGCAAAGCCAATTAAATTGCCTCCTTACCGTGTGAACCCAGTGAAAGTTCCTCTCATCCAGAAGGAGCTTGGCTACCTGTTGGACCACAAGATGATTGAGCCCTGTCAGAGCGAGTGGAGTTCTCCTGTCACTCTGGTCCCTTAGCCGGGTGGGTCACAGCGGCTTTGCATCGACTACAGACGTGTTAATCAGATAACCAAAACAGACACTTACCCTCTCCCTCGCGTGGAAGATTGCATAGACAAGATCGGAAAGGCTAGGTACATAAGTAAGTATGATTTGTTAAAGGGATACTGGCAAGTACCTATGACTGAACGTGCTAGGGAGATCTCATGTTTTGTAACACTAGAAAAGACTTTTGCATGTTCTGTAATGCCATATGGTATGAAGAATGCACCAGCCACATTTCAGAAGCTCATGAATGTTGTAACAGAGGGTTTGGCAGGGTGTGTTGTTTATATTGATGATGTATTAATCTTCAGTGACAACTGGAAAGATCACCTATGCCATGTCAGTAAATTTCTTGAGCGTTTGGTTCATGCTAATCTTGTAGCTAATTTATCAAAGTGTGAGTTTGGTCAAGCTAAAGTTCAGTACCTTGGGTACGTAATTGGTAATGGACATGTTGCACCACCAGGAGCTAAGGTTCAGGTTATAAGTGATCTTCCCAGACCTAAAAGTAGGAAAGAGCTACAGTGATTTTTGGGAATGGTAGGTTATTACAGGAGATTTGTTCTTAACTTCTTAATTCTTGTATCACCACTTACAGACCTACTGAAAAAGGGAGTTAAATTTGTCTGGACCGATAACTGTGAATCCTCTTTCAGCAAACTTAAAGCTATCCTATTAAGTCAGCCAGTGCTCGCTACTCCAAATTTTGCTAAGCCTTTTAAGATGTCTGTTGATGCAAGTGATACAAGAGCTGGGGCTGTTTTGCTGCAAGAGGATGATCAGGGTATTGAACACCCTGTATCTTATTACAGTAAGAGGTTCACTCCACCTCAAAAGAACTACTCAACTATTGAAAAAGAGCTTTTGGCCTTGATTTTGGGTTTACAGCATTTTTCATTTTATTTGTGTTCTGGTTTTGACCCCATAGTCATTTATACCGATCATAACCCACTAAAATTCCTTAGTAAGTTTAAAGATAAAAATCAGAGATTGACAAGATGGAGTCTACTTCTTCAGGAGTATTCATTAGACATACAACATGTCAAGGGGAAAGAAAATGTTATTGCAGATTGCTTATCTAGACTTTAGACAGATTGTTTTAGAGTAATAAGAAATTTCCTTTGTAAATTTCTTTTTTCTTTGTGGGGAGGTGTTACATAGCCTATGATTTCATCATCCTTTGTGTAATTCTAACGTACAATGTGCTGCCTGTTTGATCACGAGCGTGTTCTACCTCACTCCCCCCCTTCTACCGTTATAGTAGAGTAAGTCGTTCTTTCTGTTGTTCAGAGCGGGATTGTCAACTCTTTGTCCCCATGGCTTCATTTGCGCGTCGTTCTTACAAGTTGTATCAAGCTCTGCCGGCCCCTATATACTGAGCTCAGTCTCTATATTAATGGCCACTTAGATCTACTCCTCATTTTGTTCACATCTCTGTCCTCCCCTGTACAGTTATTATTGTGAGTGCTCAGGAAGTCTCCAACCATCTAGCAGCTGTGTAATTTGAGTATAAGTGTTATTGCATTTTGTTCTTGTACTGTGTAACATAGGTTGTTAATTTGTAGGCCTAGTGAGGTTTTTGTAATTCATGTAAGGTTCTTATTGTTAGCCATTGTTCATAATAGTTTGTATCTGTAATAATTTATCTTGCATTAACTGAGCATTACCCAGTGTATTTTCATTTTATCAGGGTTGACTTAGGTAAATTTACTCTTGCTAATTTCGTGTTAATAGAGGCTATTGCAGTTAACCATATATTTAACCTGTTTTTTGCCATTACATTATCCTTATGAGTCCTGAATGTTTTGTTGTTAGTTTGAGCATTAAACTTTAACTTGTAATTTTACCTAACTCTTTTGTTTTGAACCTGGAACTTTACGGGACAGTAGTGATTTTTAGTATTCTCACTTAAAGTGTATATTATCTTTCGCTGTTCCGTAACAATATATATATATATATATATATATATATATATATATATATAATAGTGTATTTCAGAGACACGCATTATTGCGTTTGTAAAAATTTTTTTTTAACGATCTTGAGCGGGAATCGAACATGAGACTTCTAGATAATAATCATGCACTAGATCAACGTCAGGCACTGCTCCGTCACTTACGGAGTTCCGTGGGACTACGCAAAATCCTGTGTTGAGACTGAAATATATCCTTGCATAATGCATTTACCTGGTTGGTCAGGGAATTCAGGTAGCTTAGCTTTTATCACGCCATGCTGTAGTGTATTGGTGCCTGACTTTCATCTAGAAATCTCGGGTTTGATTCCCGCTCTGGAGTGTTAACACACACACACACACACATATATATATATATATATATATATATATATATATATATATATATATATATATATATATGTGTGAGTTTTACGCCAGGTACCCCTTTTTTGGATAAGGGCTAAGGCGTTGCCTCTGGGTAGAGGACTTTGGTTTTGAAGCGTGTAGAATTTTATGACCGGATGCCCTTCCTGATGTCTACCAATGATCTTTGGGTGGATTCGATCCTCCGACCCTTCGGTCAGACCGGAGCGCTCTAACCCACTGAGCCACGGCTGATATATATATATATATATATATATATATATATATATATATATATATATTCTGCTGGCAATACAACCTGGTTTCTCTGGGGTCTTCTAAACATGTGAAGCTCACAAAAAACACTTGTGCTACACTCCAGTGGGACAAAGTGAGACCACAGTTTCTTGGTGGTGTTACGAAGGTTTATTATTATCTTTAAACTCCAGGTACAACCCTACCAACATTAAGCCAAGGATATATAGGACATATAAGGTACAATAAATGGTCAATCCAGGAGATAGCGTCTTAATCTGAGGACCTGAAGGGACCTCTTCTCTGGGTGTGCCAGGGAGATAGCCACAAAATCTATACACAAGGAAAAGGGAGAGATTCGGGATGTGAGTTTACGTCTGTACTGTTGAATGATGTTAAATGAATCTCTGGAAGGCAGAGGCCAAAAGCAAGAAATGTGACTAGTTCCAAAAATGGAGAATCCAGATACCTAGTTCTCACTAAAGACTTAGGGGGCAGATAATAGTGTGGACTATTCATGAAGTGGGCACACGGGGAGGTTTTGAGGGACCCAAGAAAGACGGAACAGCATGATTGGGTCACCGGGTTTTCTTTTCTAGGTGTAAGAGGGAGGGGACTGGTGAGGCATGGAAGGGGGAACACAGATAGAGGGGTGAGTCCTTAGATTGCAGTGTCTTCGAGAGGCCGGTCTGGGATAGGGAGACGTCATGGCTTCTTCGTGGTTGAACTGCATCAGGCCAGTTTAGTTGGGGAATGGAGATGTTGTTGCTTCTTCATGGCTGAACAGTGACGGGCCAGTGCAGTTGGAGAAAAGAAATGTCGTGGCTTCTTTGTGGCTGAACCGCTTCAGGTCAGTTCAGTTTGGGAATGAAGTAGCGGCTTCTTCATGCGTTGGTGAATCCACGGAGTTACATCAGTCAAACTCCCTTGTGATGTTGCGTCGAACCAAAGTCTGTGGTTCACATCATCAAACAGGAGTCAGTGAAGCATTAAGCCTTCTCCACAGTACTGCATCAAGCCAGTACTGGCCTGATGAGCTCTGGTCGTTTGCAGCACTTGAGGTTCTGGTCGCGACAGTGAGTTGGCCGTGGCTCGAGACAAGAGGTGCGGCGAGTGGTGGTGTGCACATGGTTCCTGTGTCCCTCTGGCTTGGAAGCTCATATGGTGTTGATCCTGGCGATGGGGCAAGGCTGCTTCCCATCTCCTCAGCAGTGGCTTTCTGTGGTAGCTGGAGAGAGGACTGAGGTACATTGCTTCATCCCGGGTATTTTTTTTATATACAATATATATATACACACACACACACACACACACACACACACACACACACGCACGCACGCGCGAGCACACTCACTTTCTTGGGACGAATGTAACGGGGTACATAGCCTCACTCACCCTCCGATTCCACCCCTCTCCAAGCAGTGGTTTCCTCTCCTTTCTGACACTGGATATCTTTGGACAGGAAGTACTGCCTTATTCTCGTTTAGAGTTTCGCAGCTGTGCCATAGGTCTTTTCCACCTTTGGTTAACTTTAAAATTCACCCTATGAGAAGGATGAACTATAGGGAAACATGCCACGTGTCCATGTGTACACTGAGTTTGGTCTCTTGTATAATGATGAAAAAAAGGCCTCGAATCAGTATCATGTAATAGTCATTTGACCCCTGCTCGATCGTACTTACGAAATTCTATGATCCTTTAAAGGCACTTAGTATCAGAAGAGTTAAGTCACCACTCTATGGCACTGTTTCGTGCCCAGGTCGCACAACCATGAAGAAAGACAGGGAACACCAGCACCCTGAAGATACGGGTTATCGGCATTCTACACAACATGAGAACATCAAATAACCAAACTGAATGAATCCATAACACCATAGGCCTGACCAGTGCGACAAAATATCTCATCATCCGACCTCCCATTATTTTGACTCACACTACAAAACTAAGTGAAGTTTCTCTTAATCTTCTGTGTCCTTTCCACGTGCCTGAATACACTGTAAACCTTCGTTCAAGAAACCTCTGAATGCCTGAACCTAGTTTTCAACCCAGGAGACCCTCAACCCTAGTTGCTTCACATTCTCATTGAATGCACTGAAATAACTTCAGTGGCTGCATCATCACCTGAATTAAGATCAGGAACCTTAACCTCCAGTGCCTGGGTATCAGTTTGACTCAGCCATTGCCGTAAGCATTTTTTTTTCCTCCGGTACACGAAGTCACTCAGCCATATTGGCAGCATCGGAGAGAGTTCAGTGAGAAGTGACTCAGTAACTTTGTGCCTTTGCCCGGGAATAGATGAGACAGTTCGACTAACAAAACCATAAAATAATTTAAAAATCAGAGTTTAGACATTAAATCAATTTATATCTAACCAATTTACTGTAGGCCTAACCTAACGTTAACTGAGCATAAAACATTATTTTTTGGGGGGAGAGGGATGGGGAAGGTGCAACGGTGCCGAGTCTTTCGTCAGGGCACTCGATCCGACGTTATGAACGTGACTAAATGACCAAGTATACCAGGAAAAAAATTTTGCTTTCCGTGCATTGGCATTTTTCCAAAACTTGTCTGTATTAAAATTATCATACTTCAGTAACTTAATCATCAAGAAAATTCAATAGAAGATCAAAATATGCATAAGTCCTTTTTCTCTCCAATGCAAGTGACCTGAGGTCTTTAGATTGAGGTTTTGTGGAGTTAGTAGGTGATGAACTGAGGTAACTTTTAGGCAAAAACATTATCGCTCAGACTTGGTAGAGGCGGGCGATGAAAATTGAAATGCATAAGTATTTTGCCAATTAATGACTGTTTTCTATTACATTTTCACAAACATAATTTAATCCTGAAAAGATAAGGATGAGTATGTACAGTGTCACTGACCGAAAACTTCTGGAAACTCTACCATTATTTCTTTAGGCTACAAGACACGTGGAGTCGCTGCACTCTGTCGCAATGCACTCAGGGCAACTACAGAGGCAGACGTTGGACACCAAAAAGAAATATTTCTCCTTGCTTTACAAGCAGTACGTTAGACCAGTGATGTCTTATGACTCTTCAGCATGGGCTGTCATTCTGTATAATACTCAAAACAACACCTTGCAAACCATACAGAGCAATGCCCAATACATCTCTATTGGCCGCACTCCAACAGCTCATTTATACCCTGAAACTAAAGTCCTCCTTGTCAGAGACTACCTTCTTAAACATGCATATCTGTGCAGCAACTTGTGCCAATACACAACAGCTCCGTCAAACTATGTTAAAATCGATGATATATATTTATTCTACACACACACACACACACACACACACACACACACACACACACACACACACTGGGAAGACGTATGACAGTTCTGGGGAGAAGTATCGTCATTTCGAATCTTTCAATAGTATGTCGTCTCCTAATATATATACTAATTAGGTTGCCATCAGAATTTGACCAATCAAAGGCACACTTTTGGTAGTGATATTCCTGCAATATCAGGTACTTTCTTCAGTTTTGGGGAGACTTCCAGTTTCAATGATATGATAATTCCTTCATTGACCTCACCACTACCAAAAGTCTGTCGTTGATTGGTCAAAATCTGATGAAACTGGAGGTCTCCCCAAAGCTGCAGAAAGTACCTGATATTTTCAAGAATAGAATACAAATTACCTTATCGCAGTGAGGGAATTAATGGCTATTGCCGCAACAATAAGACATCTAATTTGTATAAAAGGCAACATTTTTTTTCTAAGCCTTAACAGTCCAATGTCTGTCACGCTCGCCCAGAATTTGATTAGGCAGGTCAACGATTTATTCAACTACGAGAGTATTATTCATTCCAGTGCAGTGATATAATATACTACACATTGCATGAAACATAAAGACTTTCACTGACGTTACTGTTTTTAGTAGCAAACTCGATTTACATCAACTTTGTCCTGAAAACTATGAGTTCCTCTTTATGTTATCGCTTCTGGGGGGCGAGGGAGAAAATTAATGAATGTGTAAGTTTGCCTTTATGCGAGAAAATTAATGAATGTTTAAAAATTATACTGTGAAAAATAAGGCATCTTTAATCACCGGCGTCGTGGCCTTAGAGAGAATCCACCCAAAAAATCTGTTCTAAGGTAAATGACCAAAGTTTCGAAGGCGAAATTGCAATATGCCAGAACATTATTCCTTAAGAAGAGAGTATATATATATATATATATATATATATATATATATATATATATATATATATATTGTTACATAGCCTATGATTTCATCATCCTTTGTGTAATTTTAATGCACAGTTGCTGCATGTTTGATCACGAGCGTGTTCTGCCTCAGTCCCCCCCTTCTACCGTTATAGTAGTGTAAGTCGTCATTTCTGTTGTCAGTGCGGGATTTTCATCTCTTTGTCCCCATGACTTCATTTGCGCGTCCTTCTTACAAGTTGTATCAAGCTCTGCCGACCCCTATATAATGAGCTCAGTCTCTGCATCATTGCCACTTAGATCTGCTCCTCATTTTGTTCACATCTCTGTCCTCCCCTGTACAGATATTATTATTGTGAGTGCTCAAGAAATCTCCAAACATCTAGCAGCTGTGTGTAATTTGAGTATAACTGTTGTATTTTTTCTTGTACTGTATAGCATAAATTTAATTTGTAGGATTAGTGAAGTTTTTGTAATTCATGTAGGGTTCTTTATGTCAGTCATTTTTGATAATAGTTTGTATCTGTAATTATTTATCTGGCATTCACTGAGTATTATCTGGTATCTCATTTTATCAGGGCTGACTTAGATAAATTTACTCTTGCTAATTTCGTGTTAATAGAGGCTATTGCAGTTAACCATATATTTAACCTGTTTATTTGCCATTACATTATCCTTATGAGTCCTGAATGTTTTGTTGTTAGTTTGTGCATTAAACTTTAACTTGTAATTTTAGCTAACTCTTTTGTTTGAACCTGGAACTTTACGGGACAGTAGTGACTCTTAGCATTCTCACTTAAAGTGTACGTTATCTTTCTCTGTTCCGTAACATAAATTTGGCGACCTCTCATCAGCATATTCAGGATATTATCATAAGGATATTGTTTGATATTTTGTGACTGTGATATATTCATGATGGCTACTATTTCTACACTTGATGAAGCCAAAGATTTTTTGTCAAATGTGCAAACAGTGTGTGATATAGAAAACAGAGCAAAGAATGAACTTAAGCTCGTTGCTCAACAATTGGGAATTGCTGTTCGCTCTCATCATTCTAAAGATCAAATTGTTGACATGATTAATGAAAGCTTGTTTAATGTAACTCCTCCAAATGAGCAAACGCAGATTGAATTAGCTAAGTTACAGCTAGCCCTGCAGGAGGCTCGTGTGAAGGAAGCTGAATTTCAGGCAAAAGCTAAGGAGGCTGAGTTTCACGCACAAGTTGAACTTGCTAGGATTCAGGCGGACCATGAGTATCGCATGAAACAAGGTGGAACTGGATCATCTAGCTCTGATGATTTTGATGTGGCTAAAAATGTTAAACTTGTCCCTCCTTTTAATGAATCTGATTTAACAAAGTATTTTCAGTTGTTTGAGAGGGTAGCTACAGATTTTAATTGGCCCAAAAAGTATTGGCCAGTACTCCTTCAAACTGTTCTCACCGGTAAAGCTCAAGTAACTTATGCATCTTTGCCTCAGGATCAATCTGATAATTATGATGTAGTTAAGAGCTTGATTCTTAAGGCCTATGAGCTTGTTCCTGAAGCTTATAGAGTAAAATTTAGGACAACTTACAAGCAAGATAAGCAATCCCATGTTGAGTATGCAAAAATCAAAGAAGATCTGTTAGAGCAGTGGTTAAATTCTAAGAATGTGGATTCTGATTTTGACAAATTTAAGCAGATGATTTTGCTGGAGGACTTCAAAAGGTGTATTTATAAAGATGTAAGCCTATATCTTGATGAGAAAAGAATAGATAATTTGTCTGATGCTGCAGTTTTAGCTGATGAATATGTTCTCACTCACAAGAGATATTCTAAAGAAAAAGGGAAAGCTGAGAGTAAGTACGTTGCCTCTACTCAGAGTACAGGTAACAGGAAAGAGAATAAAGATGATGTTTCTCAGGAAGTAAATACCAGCTTCACCTCTAGATTTCAGAAAAGTAAATGTACTTATTGTAGTAAGCTTGGTCATACTACGGAGAGATGCTTCAGGAGACAGCGTGATGTGAACAAAAAGGAGTCTTTAAATATTCAGTCAATTGGTCTAGTGTCCACTCTTGAGAGTTCCCAGAATTCTTTAACTGAGTTAACTGAACCTGCTTTGAGGGGTAACTTAAATTCTCATGATGGAGCTCCTCTTTTGAGCAGTAACGTGGGTGACACTCTCAAGAGTTCATGTGCTAATTTCCTGTCTGATGGTTTTGTCAGTCCTCTGGACAGTAATGACAGGAAATCAGTTAAAATATATCGTGATACAGGTGCTTGCCAATCCCTTATGCTGACCAGTGTTCTAGGCTCTAATGTTAATTCCTCTGATGAAACTGTAATCTTACAAGGTGTAGGGAATAATTACTTCTCTGTCCCTCTGTGCAGAGTGAATTTAGAGTCTGGTTTTGTTAATGGTTCCGTTATGGTTGGGTTGGTTGAGACACTCCCAATGTCAGGTGTAACTTTCTTACTTGGAAATGATATTGGTGGAAGTCAAGTGTGTCCAGCTGCTCAGTTGTCTAGTGAGCCAGTGGCTGCGTCCCGGGATTGTGATGTCCCTGATGTGTTCCCTGCATGTGCTGTCACTAGGGCTAAGTCTAAAGTTACTGGTGATTTAGAGGATAATGATGATGATGATGTTATCCTAGCTGACACTTTTCTTGCTAATTTGGACCACTCACCAGATGAGGCAGTACCCCGTAGTGTTGATAATTTGTCTCGTCAAGAGTTGGTTGAGTTGCAGGTTGCTGACCCTGAGATGAAAGGTCTAGCTAACTCTGCTTACAGTGAAGAAGAGTCAGCCGGTGCTTCTACTTGTTATTATGTAAAGTCAGGAGTACTTATGAGGAAGTGGAGACCCCCAACAGCATCAGCCGACTGTGAATGGGAGGTTGTACATCAAGTTCTCATCCCTCGTGTTTGTAGGCAGGATATCATTAGAGTGGCTCATGATTCCAGTTTGGCAGGACACCTTGGAGTGAGGAAGACTGTGGCACGCATTTTGAAACACTTCTACTGGCCAGATATCTTCAGGGATGTTTCCTGGTATTGTAAGTCTTGTCACACCTGTCAAGTTGTGGGGAAGTGTAATCAGACCGAAAAGGTTGCACCTCTAGTTCCCATTCCTCCTTTTGAGGCGCCTTTCACCCGTGTGTTGGTGGATATTGTGGGCCCTCTTCCTAAGACTTCTTCAGGATTTTCTTATGTGTTGACCATGATTGATATGGCTACTCGTTATCCTGAAGCCATTCCACTTAGAAGTATCTCAGTAAAGAACGTGGTTAAGGAAATGCTAGGGTTCTTCACAAAGTTTGGTCTGCCCAAGGAGGTACAGTCAGACCGGGGAAGTAATTTCATGTCAAACGTTTTCAAGCAGTCTCTGAAAGAGTTGGGCATCACCCAGATCACGTCTTCAGCTTACCATCCCCAGACCCAAGGAGCGTTGGAGAGATATCATCAAACACTCAAATCGATGCTCAAGAAATACTGTTTGGAACATCAGAAAGACTGGGATAAAGGTCTTCCATTCGTTGTGTTTGCTGCAAGAGAATCTCCAAATGAATCACTGGGCTTCTCACCTTTTGAACTACTGTTTGGCCATGAAGTAAGAGGACCCCTTAAGTCACTCAAGGAATGCTGGCTGTCGGTGGAAGATGACGTCAACCTGCTGGAGTTTGTGATGAAGTTCAAAGAACGGCTGTCCACTGCTTTACAGCTGGCGAGAGAGAATTTAGGAGCTGCTCAGGAGAAGATGAAGACTTGGTATGATGGGAAGTCCAGGTTACGCCACTTTCAGCCAGGAGATCAGGTTTTGATTCTGCTACCAGTTCATGGGCAACCTCTTCAAGCCAAGTTTAGTGGCCCTTATTTCGTGGAGAAGAAACTCAGTGATGTCAACTATGTCATCGCCACGCCAGATCGTAGAAAGAGCAAGCAACTATGTCACATCAACATGCTAAAGTTATATCACAGGCGGGACGAAAATAATCCAGTCTGCACTGTAGCTGTTCCACCCGAGTCTACAAGTGAAGTTCTCCCATGCTGCATGAGCCTGAGTGATAGTTTGGGGAAGAATCCTGATATCATGAATGATCTCCAGACTAAGCTTTCTCATCTACCTCCCAAGGAAAGGCAGGAGTTTTCGGCATTACTGCAGGAGTACCCGCAAGTGTTCCGTGCTACTCCAGGAAGAACCACTGTGTTGATGCATGATGTCGATGTTGGAGACGCAAAGCCAATTAAATTGCCTCCTTACCGTGTGAACCCAGTGAAAGTTCCTCTCATCCACAAGGAGCTTGGCTACCTGTTGGACCACAAGTTGATTGAGCCCTGTCAGAGCGAGTGGAGTTCTCCTGTCACTCTGGTCCCTAAGCCGGGTGGGTCACAGCGGCTTTGCATTGACTACAGACGTGTTAATCAGATAACCAAAACAGACACTTACCCTCTCCCTCGCGTGGAAGATTGCATAGACAAGATCGGAAAGGCTAGGTACATAAGTAAGTTTGATTTGTTAAAGGGATACTGGCAAGTACCTATGACTGAACGTGCTAGGGAGATCTCATGTTTTGTAACACTAGGAAAGACTTTTGCATGTTCAGTATTGCCATATGGTATGAAGAATGCACCAGCCACATTTCAGAAGCTCATGAATGTTGTAACAGAGGGTTTGGCAGGGTGTGTTGTTTATATTGATGATGTATTAATCTTCAGTGACAACTGGAAAGATCACCTATGCCATGTCAGTAAATTTCTTGAGCGTTTGGTTCATGCTAATCTTGTAGCTAATTTATCAAAGTGTGAGTTTGGTCAAGCTAAAGTTCAGTACCTTGGGTATGTAATTGGTGATGGACATGTTGCACCACCAGGAGCTAAGGTTCAGGTTATAAGTGATCTTCCCAGACCTAAAAGTAGGAAGGAGCTACAAAGATTTTTGGGAATGGTAGGTTATTACAGGAGATTTGTTCTTAACTTTTCTATTCTTGTATCACCACTTACAGACCTAATGAAAAAGGGAGTTAAATTTGTCTGGACCGATAACTGTGAATCCTCTTTCAACAAACTTAAAGCTATTCTATTAAGTCAGCCAGTGCTCGCTACTCCAAATTTTGCTAAGCCTTTTAAGATGGCTGTTGATGCAAGTGATACAGGAGCTGGGGCTGTTTTGCTGCAAGAGGATGATCAGGGTATTGAACATCCTGTATCTTATTACAGTAAGAAGTTCACTCCACCTCAAAAGAACTACTCAACTATTGAGAAAGAGCTTTTGGCCTTGATTTTGGGTTTACAGCATTTTTCATTTTATTTGTGTTCTGGTTTTGACCCCATAGTCATTTATACCGATCATAACCCACTGAAATTCCTTAGTAAGTTTAAAGATAAAAATCAGAGATTGACAAGATGGAGTCTTCTTCTTCAGGAGTATTCATTAGACATACAACATGTCAAAGGGAAAGAAAATGTTATTGCAGATTGCTTATCTAGACTTTAGACAGATTGTTTTAGAGTAATAAGAAATTACCTTTGTAAATTTCTTTTTCTTTGTGGGGAGATGTTACATAGCCTATGATTTCATCATCCTTTGTGTAATTTTAACGCACAGTTGCTGCATGTTTGATCACGAGCGTGTTCTGCCTCAGTCCCCCCCTTCTACCGTTATAGTAGTGTAAGTCGTCATTTCTGTTGTCAGTGCGGGATTTTCATCTCTTTGTCCCCATGACTTCATTTGCGCGTCCTTCTTACAAGTTGTATCAAGCTCTGCCGGCCCCTATATAATGAGCTCAGTCTCTGCATCATTGCCACTTAGATCTGCTCCTAATTTTGTTCACATCTCTGTCCTCCCCTGTACAGATATTATTATTGTGAGTGCTCAAGAAATCTCCAAACATCTAGCAGCTGTGTGTAATTTGAGTATAACTGTTGTATTTTTTCTTGTACTGTATAGCATAAATTTAATTTGTAGGCCTAGTGAAGTTTTTGTAATTCATGTAGGGTTCTTTATGTCAGTCATTTTTGATAATAGTTTGTATCTGTAATTATTTATCTGGCGTTCACTGAGTATTATCTGGTATCTCATTTTATCAGGGCTGACTTAGATAAATTTACTCTTGCTAATTTCGTGTTAATAGAGGCTATTGCAGTTAACCATATATTTAACCTGTTTATTTGCCATTACATTATCCTTATGAGTCCTGAATGTTTTGTTGTTAGTTTGTGCATTAAACTTTAACTTGTAATTTTACCTAACTCTTTTGTTTGAACCTGGAACTTTACGGGACAGTAGTGACTCTTAGCATTCTCACTTAAAGTGTACGTTTTCTTTCTCTGTTCCGTAACAATATGTATATATATATATATATATATATATATATATATATATATATATATATATATATTGTTACGGAACAGAGAAAGATAATGTACACTTTAAGTGAGAATACGAAGAGTCACTACTGTCCCGTAAAGTTCCAGGTTCAAAACAAAAGAGTTAGGTAAAATTACAAGTTAAAGTTTAATGCTTAAATTAACAACAAAACATTCAGGACTCATAAGGATAATGTAATGGCAAAAACAGGTTAAATATATATGATTAACTGCAATAGCCTCTATTAACACGAAATTAGCAAGAGTAAATTTTATCTAAGTCAGCCCTGATAAAATGAGATACCAGATAATACTCAGTGAATGCCAGATAAATAATTACAGATACAGACTATTATCAAAAATGACTGACATAAAGAACCCCACACGAACCACAAAAACTTCACCGGGCCCACAAATTAAACTTATGCTATACAGTACAAGAAAAAATGCAACAACAGTTATACTCAAATTACACACAGCTGCTAGATGGTTGGAGACTTCTTGAGCACTCACAATAATAATATCTGTACAGGGGAGGACAGAGATGTGAACAAAATGAGGAGCAGATCTAAGTGGCAATGATGCAGAGATTGAGCTCATTATATAGGGGCTAGCAGAGCTTGATACAACTTGTAATAAGGACGCGCAAATGAAGCGATGGGGACAAACGGTCGACAATCCCGCACTGAATAACAGAAAGGACGACTTACTCTACTATAACGGTAGAAGGGGGGGACTGAGGCAGAACACGCTCGTGATCAAACATGCAGCATACTGTGCGTTAAAATTACGCAAAGGATGATGAAATCATAGGCTATGTAACACCTCCCCACAAAGAAAAAAGAAATTTACAAAGGAAATTTCTTATTACTCTAAAACAATCTGTATAAGGCATTACAGACCATGCAAAGGTCTTTCCTAATGTTACAAAACATGAGATCTCCCTAGCACGTTCAGTCATAGGTACTTGCCAGTATCCCTTTAACAAATCAAACTTACTTATGTACCTAGCCTTTCCGATCTTGTCTATGCAATCTTCCACACGAAGGAGAGGGTAAGTGTCTGTTTTAGTTATCTGATTAACACGTCTGAAGTCGATGCAAAGCCTCTGTGACCCACCTGGCTTAGGGACCAGAGTGACAGGAGAACTCCACTCGCTCTGACAGGGCTCAATCATCTTGTGGTCCAACAGGTAGCCAAGCTCCTTCTGGATGAGAGGAACTTTCACTGGGTTCACACGGTAAGGAGGCAATTTAATTGGCTTTGCGTCTCCAACATCGACATCATGCATCAACACAGTGGTTCTTCCTGGAGTGGCACGGAACACTTGCGGGTACTCCTGCAGTAATGCCGAAAACTCCTGCCTTTCCTTGGGAGGTAGATGAGAAAGCTTAGTCTGGAGATCATTCATGATATCAGGATTCTTCCCCAAACTATCACTCAGGCTCATGCTGCATGGGAGAGCTTCACTTGCAGACTCGGGTGGAACAGCTACAGTGCAGACTGGATTATTTTCGTCCCGCCTGTGATATAACTTTAGCATGTTGATGTGACATAGTTGCTTGCTCTTTCTACGATCTGGCATGGCGATGACATAGTTGACATCACTGAGTTTCTTCTCCACGAAATAAGGACCACTAAACTTGGCTTGAAGAGGTTGCCCATGAACTGGTAGCAGAATCAAAACCTGATCTCCTGGCTGAAAGTGGCGTAACCTGGACTTCTTATCATACCAAGTCTTCATCTTCTCCTGAGCAGCTCCTAAATTCTCTCTCGCCAGCTGTAAAGCAGTGGACAGCCGTTCTTTGAACTTCATCACATACTCCAGCAGGTTGACGTCATCTTCCTCCGACAGCCAGCATTCCTTGAGTAGCTTAAGGGGTCCTCTTACTTCATGGCCAAACAGTAGTTCAAAAGGTGAGAAGCCCAGTGATTCATTTGGAGATTCTCTTGCAGCAAACACAACGAATGGAAGACCTTTATCCCAGTCTTTCTGATGTTCCAAACAGTATTTCTTGAGCATCGATTTGAGTGTTTGATGGTATCTCTCCAATGCTCCTTGGATCTGGGGATGGTAAGCTGAAGACGTGATCTGGGAGATGCCCAACTCTTTCAGAGACTGCTTGAAAACGTTTGATATGAAATTACTTCCCCGGTCTGACTGTACCTCCTTAGGCAGACCAAACTTTGTGAAGAACCCTAGCATTTCCTTAACCACGTTCTTTGCTGAGATATTTCTAAGTGGAATGGCTTCAGGATAACGAGTAGCCATATCAATCATGGTCAACACTTAAGAAAATCCTGAAGAAGTCTTAGGAAGAGGGCCCACAATATCCACCAACACACGGGTGAAAGGCGCCTCAAAAGGAGGAATGGGAACTAGAGGTGCAACCTTTTCGGTCTGATTACACTTTCCCACAACTTGACAGGTGTGACAAGACTTACAATACCAGGAAACATCCCTGAAGATACCTGGCCAGTAGAAGTGTTTCAAAATGCGTGCCACAGTCTTCCTCACTCCAAGGTGTCCTGCCAAACTGGAATCATGAGCCACTCGAATGATATCCTGCCTACAAACACGAGGGATGACAACTTGATGTACAACCTCCCATTCACAGTCGGCTGATGCTGTTGGGGGTCTCCACTTCCTCATAAGTACTCCTGACTTTACATAATAACAAGTAGAAGCACCGGCTGACTCTTCTTCACTGTAAGCAGAGTTAGCTAGACCTTTCAACTCAGGGTCAGCAACCTGCAACTCAACCAACTCTTGACGAGACAAATTATCAACACTACGGGGTACTGCCTCATCTGGTGAGTGGTCCAAATTAGCAAGAAAAGTGTCAGCTAGGATAACATCATCATCATCATTATCCTCTAAATCACCAGTAACTTTAGACTTAGCCCTAGTGACAGCACATGCAGGGAACACATCAGGGACATCACAATCCTGGGACGCAGCCACTGGCTCACTAGACAACTGAGGAGCTGGACACACTTGACTTCCACCAATATCATTTCCAAGTAAGAAAGTTACACCTGACATTGGGAGTGTCTCAACCAACCCAACCATAACAGAACCATTAACAAAACCAGACTCTAAATTCACTCTGCACAGAGGAACAGAGAAGTAATTATTCCCTACACCTTGTAAGATTACAGTTTCATCAGAGGAATTAACATTAGAGCCTAGAACACTGGTCAGCATAAGGGATTGGCAAGCACCTGTATCACGATATATTTGAACTGATTTCTTGTCATTACTGTCCAGAGGACTGACAAAACCATCAGACAGGAAATTAGCACATGAACTCTTGAGAGTGTCACCCACGTTACTGCTCAAAAGAGGAGCTCCATCATGAGAATTTAAGTTACCCCTCAAAGCAGGTTCAGTTAACTCAGTTAAAGAATTCTGGGAACTCTCAAGAGTGGACACTAGACCAATTGACTGAATATTTAAAGACTCCTTTTTGTTCACATCACGCTGTCTCCTGAAGCATCTCTCCGTAGTATGACCAAGCTTACTACAATAAGTACATTTACTTTTCTGAAATCTAGAGGTGAAGCTGGTATTTACTTCCTGAGAAACATCATCTTTATTTTCTTTCCTGTTACCTGTACTCTGAGTAGAGGCAGCGTACTTACTCTCAGCTTTCCCTTTTTCTCTAGAATATCTCTTGTGAGTGAGAACATACTCATCAGCTAAAACTGCAGCATCAGACAAATTATCTATTCTTTTCTCATCAAGATATAGGCTTACATCCTTATTAACACACCTCTTGAAGTCCTCCAGCAAAATCATCTGCTTAAATTTACCAAAATCAGAATCCACATTCTTAGAATTTAACCACTGCTCCAACAAATCTCCTTTGATTTTTGCATACTCAACATGGGATTGCTTATCTTGCTTGTAAGTTGTCCTAAATTTTACTCTATAAGCTTCAGGAACAAGCTCATAGGCCTTAAGAATCAAGCTCTTAACTACATCATAATTATCACATTGATCCTGAGGCAAAGATGCATAAGTTACTTGAGCTTTACCGGTGAGAACAGTTTGAAGGAGTACTGGCCAATACTCCTTAGGCCAATTAAAACCTGTAGCTACCCTCTCAAACAACTGAAAATACTTTGTTAAATCAGATTCATTAAAAGGAGGGACAAGTTTAACATTTTTAGCCACATCAAAATCATCAGAGCTAGATGATCCAGTTCCACCTTGTTTCATGCGATACTCATGGTCTGCCTGAATCCTGGCAAGTTCAATTTGTGCCTGAGCCTGTACCTGTGCCTCTTCAATACGAGCATTTGCTTCCTTAACACGAGACTCCGCCTCCTTAGCCTTAGCCTCCTGCAGAGCTAGCTGTAACTTAGCTAATTCAATCTGCGTTTGCTCATTTGGAGGAGTTACATTAAACAAGCTTTTATTAATCATGCCAACAATTTGATCTTTAGAATGATGAGAGTGAACTGCAATTCCCAATTGTTGAGCAACAAGCTTAAGTTCATTCTTTGTTCTGTTTTCTATATCACACACTGTTTGCACATTTGACAAAAAATCTTTGGCTTCATCAAGTGTAGAAATAGTAGCCATCATGAATATATCACAGTCACAAAATATCAAACAATATCCTTATGATAATATCCTGAATATCCTGATATGAGGTCGCCAAATTTATGTTACGGAACAGAGAAAGATAATGTACACTTTAAGTGAGAATACGAAGAGTCACTACTGTCCCGTAAAGTTCCAGGTTCAAAACAAAAGAGTTAGGTAAAATTACAAGTTAAAGTTTAATGCTTAAATTAACAACAAAACATTCAGGACTCATAAGGATAATGTAATGGCAAAAACAGGTTAAATATATTGGGTTAACTGCAATAGCCTCTACTAACACGAAATTAGCAAGAGTAAATTTTATCTAAGTCAGCCCTGATAAAATGAGATACCAGATAATACTCAGTGAATGCCAGATAAATAATTACAGATACAGACTATTATCAGGACTTTGATGCATGGTTGTGAAGAGAGCGGACGTGTGCTGAGCTCTTCTCTAGCTTATAGGGTTGCCTCACTGGCTTTAGTTCTTTTTTTTCACCCTTCTGGTGCTCGATAGGATAGTTAGTATTCATTTTCCTCCTCTTCCTGTTAGTTAGAACAGTAGGTGTCTGTTCTATTATACTGAGTTTACCTTTGCTTATCGCCCACGGAGGGTCCCCCCCACTGATCGCTCTGGGGCGTGAAGAAACACGGTCGGGCCTCCCTGGAGTGGTTTGAGAGGGCAACCTCAGACTTAGGTGTGTGGTCCCTGGTTGTTTGTCCCTTGATTGTTTTCTCTCCTTCTTCCCACTTCCCCCGCTAGGGGGGAGTGGTACTATGGAGGACGCCCCTACTGCCTCTCCCCCCCTCAGGGGGGGAGGTGGTCCTGACCGACCCCTGACCGATCAACGGACTGACAGCCCCCAGACAGAACGGCCCCAGACTCGATTGCCTCTTGACATAAATGTAAAAAATGCTGAATTTGTAATCATCCATGCTCTAGGTTCCACTCCCTTGAGCAGTCTCAATCCCTTCATGATTAAGAAGGTTATTTAATCTGTGCTGGGGAGGTGGAACAAGTTAAAAAACTTGTGAATGGAGACCTCCTTGTTAAGACATGTAATTCCTCCCAAGTTAAAGACTTGCTGAAGCTGCGTAAGTTTCATATCTATGATGTCGAGGCCAAGATCCCAACATCCATGAATTCCTGCAAGGGGGTTATCACTTGCAGGGATCTCATGGTGATGAGTGAGGAAGACATCATAGAGGAACTTGCTCAGCAAGATGTCATCGATGCCCGGTTTATAACTAGATTTTCCGAAGGCATAAAGACGAAGACGGCCACCATTGTTTTGACTTTCGGCAAAGTTTCACTCCTGGCACATGTCAAAGTTGGCTATGAAATTGTTAATGTCAGACCTTATATCCCCAACCCACTCCGTTGCATGAAGTGTCAATTATATGGGCACATTGCTAAGAGTTGTCGGGCTTCACAGTCAGTGTGTGGCAAATGTGCAACACAGGGTCACGATGCTGAGCAATGCACATCAGAGACTATCTGTTGCTTCCACTGTAAGGGTGCTCACTCCACTTCCTCTAGGGACTGTCCCAAGTGGAAGGAGGAGAAAGAGGTTTGCACGGTGAAGGCAACTGAGGGTGTCTCCTACTATGAAGCAAGGAAAAAGGTGAAGCAGTTGCATGCAACTCCTACACCGAATAGGTCCTATGCTTCGGCGGTGATGTCCCGTCCCGTGATGTGCTCTGCTGGGACACAGACTGACCCTGAACCGGTTCCTCTTGTCACACATTCTACCTCTCCATCTCAGCCTCCTGTCCAATCCACTTCTCAACCTGATACCCCTGTTACAACTTCCTACTCTCAGGCTGCTGCTGCTTCTCAGTCAGTCAAGCCTAAAACGAAGCCTGACAACTCTTGTAAGAGTAATATGACCACCCTTACCAAGTCACGTCCTCATGTTCTTCCTACTCCTGGCCCAGCGAGGGAGAGGAAGGGTAGCTCTTCCTCGGTGGAACCTGGGAACCTCGTAATTGATGAAAATATGGAGGTTTCCGTAAGCAAGCACCGGGATAGGTCCACCGGTAGTCGCTCGCCTTCTGGCGGGCGACAAAAAAAGCCTAAACACACTGGCCCCCAACGTAAATCTTAAACCGTCGCTTTCACTATATTACAGTGGAATTGTAGAGATATTGGGAATAAGTTACAAGATATAGCAATCTTGCTGTCAATACACAGGCCAGACGTTGTTTGTTTACAGGAGACGCGCCTGGAGGATCATCCTGATCCTCCACAGTTCAGACACTACCACTCGTATAGAAGATATGAAGGTCACGGAGTTGCCATTTACACACATAAATCACACCCACAAACGGAAGTGATTCTAAATTCTACTCTGGAAGCTGTCGCGTGCAGAGTAAAATTTAATAACACGTATCTGTCTATTTGCTCTCTGTACTGTCCTCCACATGGCCCCATTGATAGTGATGCTTTAAATTCACTAGTTGAACATCTCCCTGGGAATAAGTTAGTGTTGGGCGATTTTAACGCCCATCACTATCAATGGGGTAGCTTGAGGATCGATGGTCGTGGGGAGCAAGTAGCCGACCTAATACTACAGTCCAGCCTCTGTCTTCTGAACGATGGTAGAGCGACTCGTGTAGATGATCGTACTGGTAACTTTTCGGCCATTGACTTATCTTTGGCCTCCCCTGGTATACATCAAGATCTCTCATGGGACCCTTACGACGACTCCTTGGGAAGTGATCATTTACCCATCTGTCTTTCTTATACACGCGACATCATTTCGGACCCTCCACCTCCAAAATTTAACTATAAGAAAGCAGATTGGGGATCCTTCTCAAGGATCGCCAATTTAGATATATCTGGGGAGACCATAGATGTTAAGGTCGAAAATATAACTACTTCCATATTACACGCAGCTGAGGCTGCTATTCCCAAGACTTCTACAGTTCATGCGAAGCATAGAGCACATTGGTGGACGCCGGATTGCCGACAAGCATTAAGAAAACGCAATAGGAGATACAGGATTTTTGATAGTCAGCCCACTGAGAAAAATTTTATTGCATACAAACAGGCACGGGCTGAGGCAAGGAGAATAATAAGAAGGGCCAAACGTGACTCCTGGCGGTCCTTTGTGTCCACGGTGACTCGCACAACACCATTACGTAAAGTCTGGTCCACCATAAGAATATTAAATAATAAAGGCCCATATTTCCCCATTACCACCTTGCAAATAAATAATAACATCTATGACGAGCCCGTGGACGTTGCTAACATCCTCGCCAGGAGTTTTTCTCATGTAAGTAGCTCAGCCAATTATGACCCGCGTTTCCAACATCATAAACGCACGGCTGAGCTACAGATATTAGACTTTGCCACAGAAGACGTAAACTCCACGTACAACCAAGAGTTTACGCTAGATGAACTGCTCCTTGCCCTTAAATCCTGTAAAGACACCAGCCCTGGACCAGACACCATCACGTACGGTATGATCCAGCATCTTAATCAGGACAACCTGATTAAGATGTTAGCATTGTACAATGAGATTTGGGCGTCTCGAACGTTCCCAAACTCATGGCACTTTGCGCACGTCATACCGATACCCAAAGAGGCTGGTCGTCTTATGAATCCCACTTCATTTCGTCCTATTGTGTTGACTTCTTGTCTATGTAAGGTCATGGAACGAATGGTTAACAATAGGCTTCTTTTTGTTTTAGAGTCGAAGAATTTGTTAAATGATCAACAATGTGGCTTCCGTAAATACAGAAGTTCACTAGATCATTTAATGAATTTGGAGCATTGTATTGCAGAGGCATTTGCCAATAAAGAATTCATGATAGGTGTTCTTGGACATCCATAAAGCCTATGACATGACATGGCGACACGGTATATTAATGAAGCTCTATGCTTATGGTTTAAGAGGAAATTTGCCTGTTTTTATTTCAAATTTCTTAAGGGACAGAACTTTCTCTGTCAAATTGCCCCGTAACGTATCATCGGATATATTTATCCAGGAAAACGGGGTGCACAGGGAAGTGTGCTTAGTCCTACTTTATTTAGTATTATGATCAATGATATTCTGTCATCAGCTCCCATCCCGAGGAATCTTAAATACTCACTCTACGCTGACGATTGTGCAATATGGCACTCTTCCCGTAATGCACAATTTTCGGCTGGGCGGATTCAAGCAGCCCTTGACTCCGTCCACCAATGGGCCTTGCAGTGGGGATTTAAGTTTTCCGTACGTAAGTGTGCCGCTGTAGTCTTCACTAATCGTAACGTACCTAATTTGTGCTTAACTTTGGATAATCAGGCGGTACCTTTTCAAAATTCTGTAAAATTTTTAGGAATACATTTTGATCGTAGAATGAATTTTAACCTTCACGTTAATACTTTGCTTGCTCGTTGTGATAAATCGTTAAATGTCCTCAAGTATCTAGCGGGTACTACCTGGGGTGCCGACAGAAAATCTTTATTAATGGTGTATAAGTCCCTTATTCGATCAAAGCTAGACTATGGCGCACAGGTGTATGGCTCGGCATCTGATGCCACGCTGAAAGGATTGGATGTGTTACAGAATAAATGCTTGCGAATGTGTCTTGGAGATGTACGGTGTACCCGTGTGGCTCGTATGGAAGTGGAGGCGAATGTGCCTCCCCTCCGTATTCGCCGTGACCACCTGGCCTTGTCCTACGGCGTAAGGACATTAAGAAAAAGTAATATCGGCAATGTGGCCTGTACCCCCCTGCGTCAATACCACCACCTTCTGGGGGGGGTGCGTCGGCCACTTGCCGCTCGCCTCCACTTACTGACTCAGGAGCTTGATGTGGACCCCAGTGACTGTGACAAGTTGGTGCTTAAAAATATAGCGCCTTGGCAGCCACCCGGCTTTACAGTTGATGTTACATGGCTCCCAGCACCAAAGGCCAAGGCGCCGGAGGCGGAGGTCCACCACTTGTTTCGTAACATCATTGTTCGTCACTTGGGGTCCCATCAATTGTACACCGACGGCTCCAAGTCGAGTGAATGTGTGGGTGCAAGTGTGTGGTCGACTGAATGTGCCCTCAGGTATCGGTTGCCGACTCATACATCTGTGTTTACTTCAGAACTTTTTGCTATTGACAAAGCCATAGACTATGCTCTCAATTCTAGACATGACTCATTTGTCATATTTTCAGATTCAAAATCAGCCCTTCAGGCAATTGCATCTTGCACTACGGACTCTCATGAGATCCAGGGCCGCATCGTTAATAAGTTGCATTCATGCAACAAGTCATTCACGCTGATCTGGGTGCCTGGTCATTGTCGTATCTACGGCAATGAGCAGGCTGACTTACTTGCAAAGTCGGCTGTGGAGCTCGAGGAGACTTGGGACGTTCCTCGTGATCTACGGTCGAGTCTATCTCTCGGAAAGAAATCAATAAATCTTCTGTGGCAAGGTCAGTGGACCAGACTAAATATTCCAACTTGTAAGCCGTACCTGGGCGACTGGGACACTGCCAACCGTCCCAGTCGCCTAGAAGAAAAAGTGTTGGCACGGCTACGGCTGAATGCCACCGTTATAACCCACATAAAACCATATATGGAAAGACGCTTCCCACCGCACTGTGACATCTGTAATGCGGTGTTATCTATCAGTCATATCATCCTGCGCTGTCGGCGATTTATTCGTGAACGCGCTTCACTTATGAATTACTGCGGCGCAGTAGACGTCCCCTTCACCCTTTCCACCATCCTGGGTGATGGGGACATTGTTATGACTGATAAATTGATGGCTTTCTTGAGAGAGACCGGACTGATCAGAGTGATGTGACTTTTTTACTGTGTGGTTATGGTTTTTTATGAACAGTAAATATGTATATATTGTAATATTAATTAGGGTTGACAGTTGACATATTTTAAATAGTTCCTCCTCCCACCGATCTATTTCAAATATAGATGTCCCCTACATTAAGCCAAGTTCCTTGCCTGACAGTCACCAGCTGATGAGTGCAAGTGTGCAATATAGGAAGGTATTGGGCACTTGCAGTCGATGGTAGTCTGCTGGGCGAGGTTCTTCAATTTTTGTATAAATTATGTAAATACATTATATTATCTTGCTTAAGTTATTCTAATTAAGGACGACAGCTGACGTATATGGAAATGTTCCTGACTCGTCTGGTTCCCTTTCATATATTGATGTCCCCTATATTAGGTTGTGCCTCGACTGACAGTCATCAGGTGATGAGTGCAGGTATGTAATGTAGAAAAGCATTACATATCTGCAGTCGATGGTGTTCTCTTGGTCGAGGCTTTTTGAACATTAGTGTAGGTCTAGTTATTTGTCTCTTAGGATTTAGTATAGGTCAGTGATTTGTCTGTTAGGAGGTTAGTTTTAGGGTATTTAGATTAGGTATTTTTGATTATAAGTAATATAAGGTTAAAAATATAAAAAATAAATAAAAATAATAAAAATAAAACTACAAAAAAAAATAAAATAAAAATTATTATATATATATGTACGTGTGCATGAAAGTGTGTATGTTCATATGCATGGATGTGTGTATGTATGTATGTATGTATATATATATGTTTGTATATATATGTATATATGTGTCAATATATATACATATATATATATTTGCCTTAATGACCAGAGGCTTCGGCCTCAATGGTCGATAGGCAAAAAAAAAAAAAAAAAAAAAAAAAACTATTATTAAAAATGACTGACATAAAGAACCCCACACGAACCACAAAAACTTCACCAGGCCCACAAATTAAACTTATGCTATACAGTACAAGAAAAAAATGCAAAAACAGTTATATTCAAATTACACACAGCTGCTAGATGGTTGGAGATTTCTTGAGCACTCACAATAATAATATCTGTACAGGGGAGGACAGAGATGTGAACAAAATGAGGAGCAGATCTAAGTGGCAATGATGCAGAGATTGAGCTCATTATATAGGGGCTAGCAGAGCTTGATACAACTTGTAATAAGGACGCGCAAATGAAGCGATGGGGACAAACGGTCGACAATCCCGCACTGAATAACAGAAAGGACGACTTACTCTACTATAACGGTAGAAGAGGGGGACTGAGGCAGAACACGCTCGTGATCAAACATGCAGCATACTGTGCGTTAAAATTACACAAAGGATGATGAAATCATAGGCTATGTAACAATATATATATATATCTATATATATATATATATTTATATATATATATATATATATATATATATATATATATATCTATCTCTCTCTCTCTCTCTCTCTCTCTCTCTCTCTCTCTATATATATATATATATATATATATATATATATATCTATATCTATATATATATATATATATAAATCTATATATATATCTATATATATATATATATATATATATATATATATATATATATATATATATATATATATATATATATATATATATCTATATCTATATCTATATATCTATCTATCTATATATATATATATATATATATATATATATATATATATATATATATATATAGATATATATCTATCTACCCCCTGGGGGTAGGGGGGTTTTGTCAAGAATACTCCCCAGTATCCCTGCTTGTCGTAAAAGGCGACTAAAAGGGTTGGCGGAGGGTTAGTGCCCCTCCCCGAAAAACAACTAACTAAAAAAACAAACAATAAGCCTCGGACAAGGACTGACCAAACGTTGACGACCAAGGACCGGACAAAGGACATTGCAATTGGAACGTGGAATGTAAGGGAGCAAATGATGAGGTGAAAGAGAGAGATTGTCCAGGTGCTTGAGGATGCGAAAGTGGATGTATGTGGAATAACTGAAACAAAATGGAGAGGAGAAAGTGTGAGAGAATGGGAGTATGGATGGGGTATATGTGCTGGAGTAGGTGAGAATGAGAGGGCAAAGGAAGGAGTGTGTATAGTTGTGAGTAAAAGATGGAAGAGGAGCATAAGACAGTATGGATCAGTTGGATCAAGGATTGTGTGGGTAAAGTTGAAAGTTAGATTACAAATGTGGGCGATTGTGTGTGTGTATGCGCCAACGCAAGATCGTGCTAGAAGAGTGAGAGAAGAGTTCTGGACAAATGTAGAAGTGTGCATGGAAAAGTTTGGAAGGAATGATAGAGTGTTTTTGATTGGTGATATGAATGGTAAAGTTGGGAATGTGAAGGTGGATGGAATAGTTGGTGAGTGGGGTGTGCCTGCTGAGATAGATGAGAATGGGAGTGCGTTAGTGGACATTTGTGCTGGGAGGGGGTTGGTGATAGCCAATACCCTCTTCAGGCATAAAATGATCCACAGGTATACATGGCGAGTGGTGAGAAGGGTGGGTGGTGAATTGAGTGAAAGGAAGGCAATGATTGATTATGTGTGTGTGGATGAAAGGATGCGAAGATGTATATTGGATGCAAGAGTTTATAGAGGTTGGGGGAGTGGACTTTCTGACCACTACTTGGTGGTGGCCAGAGTTAAAGTTCAAGTAAGATGGAGGAATAGAAGAAGGGAAAGACGAGAGGAAGGAGTAGTTGCAAGGAAAGTGGAAAG